>NC_092740.1:24079153-24401273 GCF_047496795.1 Chiloscyllium punctatum | reverse complement strand
GATTGTATTTAGATGCTATTTTACCACTCCAGAGAAATTCTTCTAAATTGTTTCTGTTCAGCACTCACACCTATTTTGTGACCCCATTTTACAATTTGATTTCTTGCTGCTAGTGAGAGCAAAGCATTGCTGCATTTGATACGGCTATGGCAACATTGCGAGCATGGAGAATTGGAGGCCAATGTATGGCCTTGTCTGCTCAGGAGGAAGTAGCCAAATGACGTGACTATTTTCTGTTTATGGGACGCGTCTTGGGTTTGTGGTTGGAAAGTGGGGATTATTGTACAGAGTCATGATTACGATTTTTTTCAGGTGTATTTAGGTAGCTGCTAGACAAATTTGTGAATGGGAAAAGAATAATAGATCATGCTGACATGGATGGAGGGATGGGGTCATAGAGTCATACAGGATGAAATAGACCCTTTGGTCCAACCAGCACGAGCCAACCATGATCCCAATCTAAGTTAGTCCCACCTGCTTGCATTTCCTCATATCCTTCCAAACTTTTCCTATTCATGTATTTACCCAATTATGATTTGGAGGTGCCAGTGTTGCACTGGGGTGGACAAAGTTTAGGTTCCTTACTAACATGGCCATTCTAAAAATGAAAGACTTAAACACAATTTGTTTAATATTACATTCCATGACAGTGCACCCAGTTGCTAAAAAGTCTGTGTCTTATGAATGTGCTCCACAACCACCTGATGAAGGAGCAGCGCTCCGAAAGCTAGTGATTCCAAATAAATCTGTTGGACTATAACCTGGTGAAATGTCTTTTAAATGTTGTAAGCGTACCTCCACTAATCACTTCGAGATGAAGGAGAGGAGTTTGCCATTGTGGTATGGGCTAGCCCTGTAGCAGGGTCTTTGTGCCTGAATCAGCAATATTTATATTAGCTCCTGTAAAATACGAACTAGACCTGGGTAATGAATATATGAACAGAGGAATTAAGAGCAAAAATAGACCATTTATCTCTTTTTGACTGCTTCAACATTCAATAAGATCAGTGGTTGATCTGATTGTATTCTGATTCCACATTCCAAAGTATTTCTGATACCCTTTGATTCGTTTGCCCAAAAAGAATCTATCTACCTTTACCTTAAAATATTCAATAACCCCCACCTGCACCACCTTCTAAAGCAGAGAATTCCGAAGTCACCTGAAAGGTGACCTACGAGAGTCATCGAGTCATAGTCATAGAGAGGTACAGCACAGAAACAGACCGTATTTATCCTATTCATGTCCCTCACAATTTTATATACCTCTATAAGGTCACCCCTCAGCCTCTGATGCTCCAGGGAAAACAGCTCCAGCCTATTCAACCTCTAACGATAGCTCAAATCCTCCAACCCTGGCAACATCCTTTTTTCTGAAACCTTTCAGGTTTCACAATGTCCTTCTGAAAGGAAGGAGACCAGAATTGGTTAGTGGCCTAACCAATGTCCTGTCCAGCTGCAACATGACCTCCCAACTCCTGTACTCAATACTCTGACCAATAAAGGAAAGCATACCAAATGCCTTCTTCACTATCCTATCTGCGACTCCACTTTCAAGGAGCCATGAACCTGCACTTCAAGGTCTCTTTGTTCAGCAACACTCCCTAGGATCTTACCATTAAGTGTATAAGTCCTGCTAAGATTTGCTTGCCCAAAATGCAGCATCTCGCATTTATCCAAATTAAACTCCATCTGCTACTTCTCAGCCAATAAGCCCATCTGATCAAGATCCCGTTGTAGTCTGAAGTAACCTTCTTCACTATCCACTGTACCTCCAATTTTCCAAGGTTCCCCTGGGAGATTGATTAGCAAGGTTAGATCTCATGGAATACAGGGAGAAGTAACCATTTGGATATAGAACTGGCTGAAAGATAGAAGACAGAGGGTGGTGGTGGAGGGTTGTTTTTCAGCCTGGAGGCCTATGACCAGTGGAGTGCCACTATGATCGGTTCTGGGTCCACTACTTTTCATCATTTATATAAATGATTTGGTTGTGAGCTTAAGAGGTGTAGTTAGTAAGTTTGCAGATGACACCTAAATTGGAGGTGGAGTGGACAGCGAAGAAGGTTACCTCAGGTTACAATGGGATCTTGATCTGATGGGCCAATGGGCAGAGGGAGTTTAATTTAGATAAAAGTTAGAGAGAAAAGAATTGATCTCCTTTCTGTCCTAAAAAGCCAAGATGTAGAGGTGCCAATATTGGACTGGGTGGACAAAGTCAGAAGTCACATGACACCGGATTATAGTCGAATTCTTAGCCTCTGACCTACACTTGGAGACACAGTATTTAAATGCTGGTCCAGTTTGGTTTCTGGCCAAATTCCCTGATGTTGGTATTTAGGGATTCAGCAATCATGATGCCACTAAATGCTAATGATAGTCAATAGCCAGTGTATCTTCTGCATCCTTACCACCCCAAGTGGTCAACATGGAGAAGTCCAGATTCATCAGCTGAGAGGAGATGCAGTAAGTTGGGAGAGAAGATGTGGGGTGATGGGGGTGAGGTGCGAGGCAGGCAGTATGTAATCATCAGCGGGTGATTTCTTCAATGTTGACCTAATGTCATGATGACTTGATGGGCCGAGGGTCAATGTTGAACACACCACTGGCAATTCCCACCCAGTGTGCTGCACGTCTGTTGGGAAGATGATGGAGTTGTCAGGTAGCGTTCCATGAGTATAACTAAGACAAGCTTGACACATCTGTGAGACCTCTCTCCCAAATTTGGCACAGGTCCCAGCTTTTGATAAGGAGGATCTTGGTAAGCCATCAGGGCTGAGTTTTTCCTTGTTGCTCCCGGTATCTAGATTCATGACTGGTGGTCTGTCCAGGTTAATTCTTTATTTTGAGATAACTAAGTTCCTTGCAGCACCATTTCAGAGGGCAGGTAAAGTTACACACATTTTAGTGTCTGGTCTAACCATAAACAATTCAATCTCAAACAGTAGCATGCTTCCATCAGTATGTATTGTTTCTGACCTATAATGGATCTCCTGACCACAGCAATGTGGCTGATTGCACCTTGGAAATGGACTTGCAAAGCAATCAGTGCAAGGGCAATTGGGGATTGTAATCAGGAAGTTACACCCAAAGTAAGGGTCATCCTTGTACCCATTTTCCTGAACTGTAATTATACTCAAATGCCATGCTAACATCTTCAGCAGATGTCGGAATATAAAAATGAACATAAGCAAAAGAAAATCCACAATGATGGCCCTAGGAAAGCACAGAATGTATATCATATATTTCCTCTTTAAGCATGAACATGAAAGCTTCAAGCCAACAAATTATCATTCATGCACATTAAACACAGCACGCTTAAAAACATACAATTGTGAAAACTTTTCAATTTTTAATTTGACTTATACTGATGCCGTAAAAAGCCGTTCAATGAAACAGGAATACAAAACGGTTCTTGGTGAGGAATAAAAAGAATAACATTCATTGCAAAATTCCAATAAAGTTTCAGAAACTGACTTTGATGTCGTTTTTTGCAAAAACTCTGAACTTAATTTTACACACCTTTACAATGGAGGAATTGGAGATCATTTGTGCACATAGTTAATCAAAATATTGATATTAAAGTAATAAGGGGAGGCAGTTGCCTAGTGTTATTATCACTGGACTTCTAACCCAGAGATCCAGGTAATGTTCTGGGGACTTGGGATTCAAATCCCGCCATGGCAGATGGCAAAATTTGTATTCAATAAATATCTGGAATTAAGAGTCTATGATGACCAGGAATCCATTGTCATTTGTCAGGAAGAAACCCATCCACTTCACTAATGCATTTTAGGGAAGGTATCTGCCTCCTTTACCTGTGACTCCAGACCCACAGCAATGTGGTTGACTCTAAACTGCCATCTCGGTAATTAGGGATGAGCAGTAATGCTGGCCTCATTCCTGATGAAGAACTTTTGCCCAAAATGTCGATTTTCCTGCTCCTCGGATGCTGCCTGAACTGCTGTGCTTTTCCAGCACCACTCTAATTTTGACTCTAACCACCAGCATCTGCAGTACTCGTGTTCACCTAGTAATGTTGGCCTAGTCAGTGACACCCTCATCCTGTGAATGAATAAAAACAAAATATTGTCAGGAACCAAGATACATCCAGGTGGTCAGATCAAGAATGATCCCCAGCATGAGGAAATTTTGTGCATTTCTGCATATTTCTATTCATTGTGTCATTCAGGTTTGTTGTATTTCCTACGGTGCATATTAGCTTTGTGTCTCACTTGCACATGTCTCTGAGTACAAATGCGTCTCAATCTAGCAACCTTCTAAACATCAAACTCTGTGTCCACTGGCTAAGTTATCTTTATAAACTGAGGAATTGGTGGCTCAAGTTAATTAATTGGACATGATTTTTGATGAAAGCAAAATACCCTGTATATTAAAGGTCTGAACAAAAAAATACACAGAGAATGCAGGAGAAACTCAGCAGGTCTGGTAGCAACTGTGGAGGTAGAAACAGAGAGTCAATGTTTTGAGTTCAACATGACTTGTCTTCAGAATACAATGGAAATTCTTTGAGCTGTTTTCATTGATTGCCATGTTTCAATGGATTCGACAGTAGGTGGTTCAGCCCTCCTCAATTCTGCATAACCATGTGGTCTTGACTGCAGTCTTCATGTTACTGGACTGCCCTACTCTGATCTCGCTACACCTCTGTCTCTACCTCCTTCGAGATTACTTATTGTCTCACTCTCAGAAGTTCTCAGACTGCTTTATTTACATGCTAATGTAAAACAGTTCAAAGAAACCCTACAGTGTGGAAGCTCACCATTCAGCCCAATGAGTCTTCACTGACTTTACAAAGAACATCTCACCTGGACACCCCTTCACCCTATCCCTGTAACCCTGCATTTTCCATGGCTAATCCACCTAGCCTGCACATTACAGGCAATTTATCATGGTCACTCTATCTAGCCTGCACATCATTGGACTGTGGGAGGAAACCCATGCAGGCATGGGGAGAACATACAAATGCCACACAGACAGTCACTCCAGGAGCCTTGGTGCTGTGAGGCAGCAGTGCTAACCACTGAGCCACCATGCTGTGCCAGTTGACTGACCACAACTCTCAAGGGCAGGCATTTCATTTGTCACTACTCTCAGTCTCCATAGCACATGACAGTTGACACTAAAAACACTGTGGACATCATCATCATTACATATTCTAATTATGAAAATGGTAAATCTTCCACCTGATTGCCACACATTATGTTCCTTCAGAAGGGAAAAAGGGCTATATGTGGCAACACAGAGTCTGCATTAACATGCAACATTTTCATAACCCAAGTAGCATTAATAATCGGCCACAGAGGGCTCAAGCTCCACTGATAGGAAGGAGCAGAGAGATGAGAATACCTGTTATAAAAGGAGCTGCTTCACCATGGGTTTGATTGCCTTTCACAGCGGTTACTATGACATTTGTAGTGTTATACTTAGGCAGACAATAGTAAGGTCCATTAGCTAGAGCTGTCATCTGTCACAAGTTTGATAGAATATAATGCACAATCCTTTCATTCTTAAGCCAGTTTATGTAAAGCTTAAATTACAATGCTTTAAGATGTATGTTATTAGAGACAAAAAAAAGACTGAAGATGCTGGAATCCAAAGTAGATAGGCAGGAGGCTGGAAGAACACAGCAAGCCAGGCAGCTTCAGGATGGGGCGAAGTCAATGTTTCTGGTGTAACCCTTCTTCCGGAATGGGGGTAGGTGTGGGGGGAGCTGCAGATAAAGGGGGTGGCGGGGACAGGGTGGTGAGGTTGGGACAAGTGAAGACAGTTGGAGAGTACAATGTGGTTGGTCAATGGGAGGAATGAACCTGGTTGGTGGCTGGGAGGAGTGAAAGGGAGGGGAGGGGCTGGGAAGAGAGTCGGGGGTTGGGAAGTGAGGTTATTTGAAATTGGAGAACTCAATGTTGAGTCCCCAACATTGTGGGCTGCCCAGGCGGAAAATGAGATGCGCTTCTCCAACTGGCGGTTTGGTTCATGTGGCAATGGCAGAGGCCAAGGATGGTCATGTTGGAAAGGGAGCGGGAAGGGAAATTAAAATGAGCTGTGACTGGGAGGTCAGGTCGGCCCCTATGGGCCCAGCCTAGATGCTCAATGAACCGTTCCCCAAGTTTACATTTGGTCTCCTCAGTGTTGAGAAGACCACATCGGGAGCACCTGATGCAGTAAACTAGGTTGGAAGTGAGGCAGGTGAATCTCTGTCTCACCTGGAAGGACTGTTTGGGGCCCTGGATGCAGGTGAGGGGGTGGTGTACCAGCAGGTGTTGCATCTTTTCTGGTTGCAAGATAAGGTTCTGGGGGTTTGGGGGCTGTTGGTGGGGAGCATAGTGCAAACCAAAGACTATCGAAGGGAATGGTCCTTGCGGAAGACAGAGAGGGGTGGGGAAGGGGAAGATGTCCTTGATGGTGGGGTCTAGTTGGAGTTGGTGGAAGTGTTTAAGCATTGGATGCAGACACTGGTGGAATAGTATGGGAGGACAAGGGGGACACTCTCTTTATTGCGTTGGGAGGGTGATTTAGAGCAGTGGAATGGGGAATGGAAGTGGTGTGGTGGAGGGCTGTCTGGATGACAGAGGGAGGAAAAGGATGTTGCTCAAAATAGGTGGACATCTGGATGCTTGGGAGTGAAATGTCTCCTAGTCTGAGTAGAGCGGCAAAGGTGGAGGAAGTGGGAGAATGGGATGGAGCTCTTGCAGGATACAGGGTGGAAGGAGGTGTAGTCCAGGTAATTATGGGAGTCTGTGGATCAGCCCCCAGAGCTTTATCTTCACTATGAATGTGCAGTCTTTATACATGTCCAAACCCCACAAGGATGGCCTCCAGGCCCTCCATTTATTCCTTTCCAAAAGACCTATCCAGTCCTGTCCACCAACACCTTCCTCTGCCTCACCAAACTCAATAACTTTTCCTTTAGCTCTTTCCATTTCCAGGGGGTAGCTATGGGCATCCTGATGGGCCCCAGCTACATCTGCCTCATTGTTGGCTATATCAAACAGACCATCTTCAGTACCTACACAGGCACTGTACCCCACCTCTACTGCCATTACTGTAGATGACTTCAGTAAGATGCTCAACAGGGTTCCCCATGGGAGACTGATTAGCAAGGCTAGATCTTACAGAATACAGGGACAACTAGCCATTAGGATACAGAACTGGCTCAAAGGTGGTGGTGGAGGGTTGTTTTTCATCTGGAGGCCTGCGAGCAGGGGAGTGCCACAAGGATCGGTGCTGGGTCCTCTACTTTTTGTCATTTACATAAATTATTTGAATGTGAGCATTAGAGGTACAGTTAGTAAATTTACAGATGACACCAAAATTGGAGGTGTAGTGGACAGCGAAGAGGGTTACCTCAGATTACAACAGGACCAGATGGGCCAATGGGCTGAGAAGTGGAGTTTAATTCAGATAAACGTGAGGTGCTGCATTTTGGGAAAGCAAATCTTAGCAGGATTTATATACTTAATGGTAAGGTTCAAGGGAGAGTTGCTGAACAAAGAGACATTGGACTGCAGGTTCATAGCTCCTTGAAAGTGGAGTCACAGGTAGATAGGATAGTGAAGAAGGCATTTGGTATGCTTTCCTCTATTGGTCAGAGTATTGAGTACAGGAGTTGGGAGGTCATGTTGCAGCTGGACAGGACATTGATTAGGCCTCTGTTGGAATATTGTGTGCAATTCTGGTCTCCTTCCTATTGGAAAGGTGTAGTGAAATTTGAATGGTTCAGAAAAGATTTACAAGGATGTTGCCAGGTTTGGAGGATTTGAGCTACGGGGAGAGGCTGAACAGGCTAGGGCTGTTTTCCCTGGAGTGTCGGAGGCTGAGGGGCGACCTTATAGAAGTTTACAAAGTTATGAGGGGCATGGATAGGATAAATAGACCAAGTCTTTTCCCTGGGGTCAGGGAGTCCAGAACTAGAGGGCATTGGTTTAGGGTGAGAGGGGAAAGATATAAAAGAGACCTAAGTGGCAACTTTTTCACGCAGAGGGTAGTATGTGTATGGAATGAGCTGCCAGAGGACGGGGTGGAGGCTGGTACAATTGCAACATTCAAAAGGCATTTGGATGGTTATATGAATAGGAAGGGTTTGGAGGGAAATGGGTCAGGTGCTGGCAGGTGGGACTAGATTAGGTTGGGATACCTGGTCAGCATGGACGGGTTGGACTGAAAGGTCTATTTCCATGCTGTACATCTCTATGACTCTATCACTCTATGACTGAAGTGGTGCCACATCCTGCAACCAGGCTGAACTGTAGCAGTTCATCAACTTCACCCACAACTTCCACCCCCGCAGTCGAATTCACTTGGTCCATCTTGGGCACCTCCCTCCCCTTTCTTGACCTCTCCATTTCCATCTCTGGCAACAGTCTCCAAAAGGTTGTTTGCTACAAACCCACAAAATGCAAAAATATATAGATCACTCAGAAGCTGTCTTTTCTTTCTGTAGAAACTCTAAGACAGTCATGACTTCGTAATAAATATTTAACCATTAAGTCCATATCTTTGATGCTTCCATTGTCAGGTATGACGTTCTAGGGTCTCTCTCTCTCTCTCTCTCTCTCTCTCTCTCACTCTCTCAGTACATGCATCCACTGAATTTATAGCTGTGTTCATTTTAGCACATTTGACTTCTCTTTGAAAAAAAAGCATATTTAAAAGTTAAGTTTGGATAAATCCAATTGTAATCCAGGGTTATGATCCATGGTCATAATTTCAATAATAACTCAATGTGTTAAAAATAATTTGCTGTGATTCTTAGACTAGTTTGCTTCAATTTGTGTCCTTTAGTTCTTTTCAATTTTTTAAAATCGATTTCTTATTGTCATATGTATCTAAACACAGTGAAAAGTGTTGTTTTCTGTGCAGTACAGGCAGATCATACCATACAAAGTGCATTTGGATAATGGAACAGAGAGAAGAATACAATGTTATGGTTGCAGAGAAGGTGCACAAAGAGCGAGATCGAGTTAAAATTTGAGACGTCCATTCAGAAGTCTGATCCTAGCAAGGAAGAAGCAGTTCTTGAATCTGTTGGCATGTGTGTTTAAGTTTTGTATCTTCTTCCCGGTGAAAGAGGTCAGAAGAGATTATAACTGGGATGAGAGTGGGCGTTGATGATGTTGCCTGCCTTCTCAAGTCAGTGAGAAGTATAGATGGAGTCAATGGATAGAAGGTTGGTTTGTGTGATGGGACTGGGCTGTGTTCACAACTCTCTGTAGTTTTTTATGGTCCTGGGCAGAGCAGTTGCTGTACCAAGCCATGATGCCTCCAGATAGGATGATTTCTATTATGCATCCATAAAACTAAGTAAGAGTCTTTACAGACATGCCAAGTTTGGAATCAATTTCTCCCTAAAAATCAGGCCAACAATCTTCACGATTTTGAACATGTAACAAATCTCTGCTGAATCTTCCCTGCTTTACATTGAATGACCCCTGATTGTCTACATCCTCTCCCCAAGTGAATTTTATTAAAATCACCATTGCAATTCCAATTAATCCCTGCTGCACTTTCTCTAAGTCCTTGAGATCCCTCCTCAATTATGGTTTCAGAACTAAATGTTCATGCTATATTAGCTTCACTCATTCTACTGAAATCTCACACACTCTGTGGGTCGAGAATTGGCATGACGTTTAAGCAATGTTTTGTCGAGAATTATTGTAATTCATTTTTTGTTGAATAAGACATTGGTTCTGAAGGGGTTGATAGTCATGCTAATATAAAACAATGAACTGAAGATGCTGAAAATCAGAAATAGAAAAAAATCAGAAATTGTTGGAGAAACTCAGCATCCGTGGAGAAAGAGCAGAGTTATTATTTCAAGTCTGGTGGTCCTTCTTCAAAACTGAATGTTCATGCTATACTGGCTTCACTCATTCTACTGAGATCTCACACACTCTGTGGGTACAGACAAGCAGTTCTACTCTAGTTTTCAGACAATCATAGAATCATAAAATCCCTACAGTAAGGAAGCAGAACATTCAGCCCATCAAATCCACACCAACCCTCTGATAAACATCCCACCCAGAGTCACATCCCTATCGTGTCTCTATAACCCAACATTTCCCATGGGCAATCCACCTAGCCCTAACATCTTTGGACAGTGGGAGGAAACCGGAGTACCCAGAGGAATTGAATTGAATTGAATTGAATTTATTGTCAAGTGTACTGAGGCACAGTGAAAATCTTTGTCTTGCGAGCAGATCACATAGTTAAGTAGCAGAGATAAGTATAAAATCGGTAAACAACAGAAAAAACAAATACACAGGTACAGGCGAATGCTAAGAGTTTGTGAGTCCGTTCAGTATTCTAACAAATGTAAGGTAGAAACTGTTGTGAAACCGGCTGGTGTGTGTGTTCAGGTTTCTGTACCTTCTCCCCGATGGTAGGGGTTATAGAAAAACATTGCCAGGATGGGATGGATCTTTGAGAATGCTGGCTGCCTTTCCTTGATAGTGGGCCTAGTAGATGGATTCTATAGATGGGAGGTTGGCCTTTGTGATTGTCCAGGCCGTGTTCAACACTCTCTGTGTTGATTCTGATCTTGAATGGTACAGTTGCCATACCAGGTAGTGATACATCCAGTCAGAATGCTCTCAATGGCACACCTATAAAAGTTGGCAAGGGTATTCACCGCCATGCCAAATTTCCTCAGTTGCCTGAGGAAGAAAAGATGATTTTGGGTCTTTGTAACCAGTGCATCCATGTGAAGAGTCCATGAAAGCTTGTTGTTGATGACCACCACTAGGAGCTTGACACTCTCCACTCGTTCCACCTCTGTGCTGTTAATGTGTGGGGGCATGAGTAACATCCTGCCGAAAATCAATAATGAGTTCCTTGGTTTTGCCAGCATTGAGAATTAGGTTGTTGTCAGTACACCATTTTTCCAGGTCTTCCACTTCCCGTCTGTATTCTGTTTCATTGCCATCTGAGATTTGACTGACTATGGTAGTGTCATCAGTGAACTTTGGCGATGCAGTCTGGATATACAGTGAGTATAGTAGGGGACTGAGTACGCACCCCCGGGGGGCTCCAATGTTGAGTGTTAGTGAGGATGAAATATTGTCCCCGATCTTCACTGATTGTGGCCTGTGGTCAGGAAACTGAGGATCCAGTTGCAGAGAGTGGGGCTTAGTCTGAGATCACTAAGCTTAATAATTAGTCTCGAGGGGATAATGATGTTGAAGGCTGAACTGTAGTTAATGAGTAGGATTCTTATGTAGCTGTTCTTGGTGTCAAGATGTTCTAGGGGTGAGTGAAGGTCAAGTGATATGGCATCTGATGTGGATCTGTTGGTCCGGAACCCACACAGACGCAGGGAGAATGTGCAAGCTCCACACAGACAGTCACCCAAGGCTGGAATCGAACATGGGTCCTTGGCGCTGTTAGGCAGCAGTGCTCACTACTGAGTCACTGTAAAACAAATGGTACCAATTCCCTGAACTCCTTGCAATTCTGCTTGATCCAATGCATTTGTACTTATTGTTATCATGCAATACACCTTCTTGTTGTCTAAAAACACTGCCTCTTCTGTACATACACTATAGTGATGTATCCTCGACCATTAGTCACTTGATAGACCCAAGACAAAACAAAGACAAAGGAGGAATGGGGTCAGAAAATTATCTCAAGCAAGCCTCATCCAGTGTCACATATTGGTAAAGGTTGGCAAATGCTACAAGATGCCAGGGGATATCAAATGGGAAAGTACGACCATTGTGCTGGTTCATTGCACAGTTGATCTTAGAATTCTGCACTGTGATTGGCTTAGGGTCATAAAATATTTTGGTCAGTTGTATTGCACACAGACAAAAGAGGGTTTATATGTTAATAGCAACCAATCGCAGAAGATATTTGGTGTATTATTTATTGTCTGTTTTTTTTTAAATTCCTACTTTTTCAAATGTTAGTTTGTTTCTTGCCCATATATACAACCCATACTTTGCTAATATAGCTGATGGAGATGCTCAAAGTGTTTTCTTCTGTCTTTGAAGATTTAAAAGATGAATACAATGTGTGCTGAATCATCTGTCACAAACAATGCCCCAAATTTGTTGATATACTAAACGTCTGGGTAAAAAGGAAGGTGAAGGGCAACCTTTTCACACAGACGGTGGTTTTTAAATGGAATGAACTGCCAGAGGAAGTAACAGATGCCCAGGTACAGTTACAACATATAAAAAAATGCAGACTGGTACATGGATAGGAAAAATTTATAGGATATGGAGCAAACTCAGGCAAATGGGACTAATTTAGTTTGGGAAACTTAGTCGGCTTTGACAATTTGGAGTGAAGGGTCTGTTTCTGTGCTGAATGACATTACAATTCTAGGTGCCCTTGTGCATGATCAAATGGAGTAACAGCCAGGCTAGTACTGTTTATCCAAAGGCCTTTTTTAATCAACCTGTTCAGAATTGGATATAAGCTTACTCGCTGAGCTGGAAGGTTCATTTTCAGATGTTTTGTCACCACACTAGGTAACATCATCAGTGAGCCTTGGGGAAGTACTGGTATTAGTGGCCCACTTTCCAGTTATGTGTTTATATTTCCTTGGTTTGGTGATGTCATTAATGTGGTGATGTCATTTCCTGTGGTGATGTCATTTCTTGTTCTTCTTCTCACAAGGTGGCAAATGGGGTCAAAGTCAATTAGATTATATTAAATTAGATGTTTGTTGATAGAGTACGGATTGGAATGCCATGCTTCTAGGAATACTTGTGCATGTCTCTGTTTGGCTTGTCCTCGGATAGATGCATTGTTCTAGTCGAAGTGGTGTCTTTCCTCATCTGTATGTAAGGATACTAGAGAGAGTGGGTCATGTCTTTTTGTGACTAGTTGATGTTCATGTATCCTGGTGACTAGTTTTCTGCCTGTTTATCCAATGTAGCGTTTGTTACAGTTCTTGTAAGTTATTTTGTAAATGACATTAGTTTTGCTTGTTGCCTGTATGGGGTCCTTCAAGTTCATTAGCTGCTGTTTTAGTGTGTTGGTGGGTTTGTGGGCTATCATGATGCCAAGAGATCTGAGTAATCAGCAGTCATTTCTGAGATGTCTTTTATGTAGGGGAGAGTGATTAAAGTTTCTGGATGCATTTTGTCTGCTTGTTTGGGTTTATTGCTGAGAAATCGGTGGACTATGTTCATTGGGTATCCATTCTTTTTGAATATGTTGTAAGGTGGTTTTTCTCCTGCTCTGTGCTGCAGTATATGGTGGCTCATTGAAATAATGTTCCAATGTTCAGGAATGCTATTGCACATCACTGGAGCTGGTAGAACTTGAACCTGGGTCAAGTTCTACCAGGGTGGATAGCAAGAAGCTTTTTCCCAAGGTTGGGGACTCGATTACTGGGGGTCACGATTTCAAGGTGAGAGGGGTAAATTTTAAGGAAGGTAAGTGTGGAAAGTTCTTTAGGCAGAGAGTGGTGGGTGCTTGGAATGCATTGCCAGCGGAGGTGGTAGAGGCGGGTGTGATAGCGTCATTTAAGATGGATCTAGACAGATACATGAATGGACAGAGACCAGAGGGATACAGATTCTTGGAAAATAGGGACAAGTTTAGGTAGAGGATCTGGATCAGCGCAGATTTAGAGGCTTGAAGGGCCTGTTCCTGTGCTGTAATTTTCTTTGTTCTTTGTTCCCTGCTGTTACTTGCTTTCACTTCAGATGTAAAAATCATTGAGCATGTTGCATGAAGCATGTACAATATCATCGCAGTATTGTCCTGAAGTGTCAGGCTAGATATTGCTCCTAGGTCTTCAGTATAGGACTTGAATTCACAATGTTCAGACTCATCAACAAGCATTCTGCCAAACTGAAGCTATCTAAACACTTGTTGAGTTATTGGATGGAATCCAGAGTTAAAAACAGTGGAATTTTGTTGATGGCACACATTTCTACTTACGCAGCCTTGATTCATGTCTGCATGTTTTTCTTTAGAGGTTTTCAAGACTTTTTTTGATACTTTTATTATGGACTAGGCCAGACCACTCAAAACATTCTTAAGCTGGCAGCCCAGACCATAACTTTGCAATTTGTTTTGGTGAGCATTCGGTGAAAATTACCTGGATTAAGGTAGCTAGGTTGACTACCACATTTTAAAACAGACAAAAATGTATTCAGAAAATTACACAATGAAACACAAAGAATAGAATAAAGAACCCCCACAGAACTCAGTCTATCCAAACTAGACTTAATTACATTGTTCTGAATATACACAACAGTCCCAATAAGCAAACCCCCCTGAAACACAGTAAAAATGAAACAAATGCTTACAGATGGAAGTTAGAAGGGCAGAAGGAGAGAGAGCCTAGCAGCCTGTTTTCTCACAGTTGAACTCCTAACTAGTTCTGGACTTAACTGCTTAGCTAGAGAGCTGGCCACTCCCCTTTCATTATACAGGTCACTTCTAAACCATGACCACTTTGGCCTGAAACCTCATCTGTTTACATATGAACAAAAGGCCTCTCAAAATCCTTTTTCATCTCTGTACCAAACTAGCCACCTCAGAGCCAGGAGGGTTTTTATGACCCCTCTGATAAAGAAACAAGAACACAGT
Source organism: Chiloscyllium punctatum (assembly GCF_047496795.1). Lineage (NCBI taxonomy): Eukaryota > Metazoa > Chordata > Chondrichthyes > Orectolobiformes > Hemiscylliidae > Chiloscyllium > Chiloscyllium punctatum. The sequence continues at coordinate 24,386,705 of NC_092740.1, read as the reverse complement.
ATTTTTGAGAACAGGAACAGCTTTTTAGAAAAAAAGGAACCAGCTTTGTGACACCTCTCTCCTTAAAAAAAAGTGAACCTTCAATACCAAAAGATGGCTTCGTTTTTAAAACCCATCAAAAACAAATTGGTTAGTAGCCCAAAACACACATATATACTGTACTAACTACACACATAAAAACATGCACAATCACATGTGAGTTCAAGCCGTGGCATACCCCTCACCGAATATCTCCGTATCTCGTTCGAGTCTCAATAACGCATCAGCAATCAAGTTTTCGTGACCTGCCACCTGCACAACTGTCAAATTGAATGGCTGCAACAACAAGCTCCGTCTGGCAATTTTGTCCTTAAATGTTTCCACAAATGTCAATGGGTTAGGATCAGTGTAGAGGATTGTCTCAGATGCATTGCTGGTAATATAAACATGGAAATGTTATAATGCCAAAGCCAAGCTCAAAGTCTCTTTCTCCACCATTGAATATTTCTGTTGGTGAATGTTCAACTTCCTGGAAAAATACCCAACAGGTCTTTCAATTCCCTCGTCTTCCTCCTGCAGGAGCACTGCACTGACACCCACATCACTGATACCGATAGCCACATCGAAAGGTTTCACGCAATCCAGTGTGGCTAATACTGGGGTAGTGGTTAACACAGTTTCTAAGCTGTCAAATGCGTTTTGACATTCCGTTATCCACTGAAACATCTTGCCCTTGTTTAACAATTCAGTGAGTGGAGTTCTTATCCATCTATTGAAATTACTCTGATCCTTTCAAACTCAATATAGGTTTGACCAGGGTCCCTCCTTAGATTCCTGAAACATTGTCTATTGCTTCTGGTACAAGCTCATATGCACTTAAAATGGTCTTTTTTCACCTCCTCATACTCCCCAGATACCTGCTCTGATACCGATGTGAATACCTCACCAGCCCTGACTACCAGTTTCGTTTGGATCAACAAAACCCACATTGCCACTGGCTGCTGCATCTGTTCAGCCACTTTTTCAAATGAGGTGAAAAGGGCTTCCAAATCTAGGCAATGTTTGAACATACATAAACAGTTTCTCACTCGGCTTCTGACTACCATGATTTGGAGATGACAATGGACAAAATTAAAAATCACACAACACCAGTTTATAGTCCAACAGGTTTAATTGGAAGCACTAGCTTTCGGAGCACTGCTCCTTTTACACAACCACCTGATGAAGAGCAGCACTCCGAAAGTTAGTGCTTCCAATTAAACCTGTTGGACTATAACTTTGTGTTGTGTGATTTTTAACTCTGACTACCATGGGTTTGTTCATCCTCACTCTCTTCCTCACTAAGGTTACCTTCAGCCTTTATCTCCAGCCTTTTCAGCTGACTTTTCTCTTTAAGTGTCAGTTTTTGAACTACTTCTCCTTTTTCTTCTGCACTCTCTTTTTCCCTCTCTTCTGCTTCTAATCGTATCTCAATCTGTTCCATTTTTGCTGCCTTTCCTTATCTCTCACCTCTAACACAAGCTGCTTCATTTGCAATTGAATTCTTGCCATCCCTTTAGATTCTGAGGGTTTCTCCAGCAAGTTTAAATGCTCAACTGCTGCTGTAATTATCTCTCATTTCCTCACAGAAGCAGGCAAGTCCAATCCAGCTGGTCTGCTAATTCCTGCAGCTTGGTCTTATTCAACTTTTGCAAAACTTTCAAAGTCACCGCATCCACTTCCAGAAAACGTCTGGCAACTGAAAGAGCTATTACTATCCCAAGCTTTGTCTACCCAATCAAACCAACACCCAAAATAAAGACACTCATACCTACCACTTGCTGTTTAAAATCCCACAAAGAGCCCCCAAACTGTTATGGACTAGGCCAGACCATTCAAAACATTCTAAAGCAGGCAATCCAGACCATAACTTTGCAATTTGTTTCAGTAAGTGTACAGTGAAAATTACCTGGAGTAAGTTATCGAGGTTGACCACCACATTTTAAAACAGACAAAAACTTACTCACAAAATTACACAACAAAACACAAAGAACAGAATAAAGAACCCCCACAGAACTCAGTCTATTCAAACTAGACTTAATTATATTTGTGGGCGGCACGGTGGCACAGTGGTTAGCACTGTTACCTCACAGCACCAGAGACCCGGGTTCAATTCCCGCCTCAGGCGACTGACTGTGGGGAGTTTGCACGTTCTCCCCGTGTCTGCGTGGGTTTCCTCCGGGTGCTCTGGTTTCCTCCCACAGTCCAAAGATGTGCAGGGCAGGTGAATTGGCCATGCTAAATTGCCCGTAGTGTTAGGTAAGGGGTAGATGTAGGGGTATGGGTGGGTTGCGCTTAGGCGGGGCGGTGTGGACTTTGGGCCGAAGGGCCTGTTTCCACACTGTAAGTAATCTAATCTAATGTTGTTCTGAATAGTCCCAATAGGCGAACCACAGTAAAAATGAATCAAATGCTTACAGGTTGAAGTTAGGAGGGCAGAAGGAGAGAGAGCCTAACAGCCTGTTTACACACAGCTGAACTCCTAACTAGTTCTGGACTGAACTGCACAGCTAGAGAGCTGACCGCTCCCCTTTCATTATACAGGTCACTTCTAAAACATGGCCTGAAGTCTCAGCTATTTACATATCAACAAAAAGGCCTCTCAAACTCCTTTTTCAACTATGTAGCAAACTAGCCACCTCAAAGCCGGGAGGGTTTTATGAATCCTCTGAAAAAAAACCAAGGACACAGTATCCTTGAGAAAAGGAACAGCGTTTTAGAAAAAACAGGACCAGCTTTGTGACACTTTATAATCTGTGTTTCATATATTCATGAGAAATGGGATGTCATGTAAAACCTGCACCTGCCAAGAGTTTCTTGTCTGCTTTGGACCAGTATCCTTCGTCTGATCAAAATGTTTGCATGCTCTTTCCAATACTGAGCATTAGAATATAGAACATGGAATAGTACAACACAGGAACAGGCCCTTCGGTCCATGTCATTGTGCGAAACAAGACGCAAAATGAAACTAATCCCTTCTGCCTGCCCTTAATCCATATCCCTCCATTCCTTGCATACGCATGTGCTTATCTAAAAGGCCCTTAAGTGCTGTTATTGTATCTGCCTCCACCACCACACATGACAGTGCGTTCCAGACTCCTACTTCTCTGTGTGTAAAAAACCTGACCCTCATGCCTCCTTTGAACTTTCCTCCTCTAACCTTAAATGCATGCCCCCTAGTTTCAAATCTGGGAGAAACATTCTGACTGCTAACCATATCTATACACCTCATAATTTTATAGACTTCTATCAAGCCTCCCCTCAGTCTTCGCCACTCTTGAGAAAACAACCCGGGTTTTTCTAGCCTCTCCTTATCGCTCATACACTCGCGCCTGCACGCCAATTGTCATCAAGGTGCACAGGTTAACTTCTCCCTTTCCCCAACCTCAAGATTGATGAAGATATATTGCTTATGTATAGCGTATATAAAATTATGTAATAGTTGTTCCAGCATCATTATGAATGCAATCTGATATTTGTGCAGTTGATTTGAATGAATATCGATCAAGAGTTGAGACGTGTGGCGCTGCAGAAACCACAGCAGATCAGGCAGCCTCCAAGGAGCAGGAGAGTTGATGTTTCAGGCATAAGCCACACTTTTCAGCTCTGACTCTTCTGCAGCTGCAGTACTCATCCTGAACACAGATCAAGAAATGTAAATGCCATTGGTGTGGTCATGGCTATTTCATCCATCTGACTCAAGTATGGTACCAGATATGAGATCAGCCCTTTGTTTTAGACTTAACCTTTATAAACACCTTATGATACGTTTCCATCACCAGCCCAACCTCAGGTGGGACGAGTACCTGGACTTTCTTGCTCAGAAATATGGACAATATCACAGCACCATGAAATTTTCTGAATCTGGTTCTATGTATACATAATATGTAGGCCCTAATTAGTATTAGTTTTTTTAATCACAACTAGAACGTGCACATGTACACATTCATATGATACAGCGTTAGCAATTTGAGCATCCGTCGCATTTTTTAATTTGTTAACGGGAATGTGAGAGTTTTGAGCAAGGCCAGCATTTATTAATTGTTATTGAGAAAGTGCTTGTGTCCTGCCTTTTCGAACACTTACACTCTGTTTATTGACTATCCATCCATTGTAGTGTGATGGAAGGGCGTCCAGGTTTTTATCCAGTAACAGTGAAAGAACAGTGTTACAGTTCCAAGTCAGCGTGTGTATAGCTTGGAGAGGAACTTGTCTGGCAGTGTTCACATGCTTTCTTTTGTGGGAATGCTCAGAAATTAAAAAGTCTTGCCAACATGTGACAAGTATTATTTGTAGGTGGTACCACTGTTTCCGGTGGTGGTGGCAGGAATGACTGATTCAGCAGGAAAGAAATGGTCGTGTGAGGGAGCCTTGGTTGACGAGGGAGGTTGAATGTCTAGTAAAGAGGAAGAAGGAGGCTTACATAAAGTTGAGGAAACAGGGTTCAGACAGAGCAGTGGAGGGATACAGGATAGCCAGAAGGGACCTGAAGAAAGGGGTTAGGAGAGCTAAGAGAGGGCATGAAAAATCCTTGGCGGATAGGATCAAGGATAACCCCAAGGCATTTTATGCGTATGTGAGAAACCTGAGAATGACGAGAACGAGGGTAGGTCCGATCAAGGACAGTAGTGGGAGACTGTGTATTGAGTCGGAAGAGATAGGAGAGGTCTTGAACAAGTACTTCTCTTCAGTATTTACGAACGAGAGGGACCGTATTGTTGAAGAGGAGAGTGTGAAACGGACTGTTAAGCTAGAAGAGATACTTGTTAGGAAGGAAGATGTGTTGGACAGTTTGAACAACTTGAGGATAGACAAGTCCCCCGGGCCTGACGGGATATATCCTAGGATTATGTGGGAAGCAAGAGAGGAAATTGCAGTACCGTTGGCAATGATCTTCTCGTCTTCACTGGCAACAGGGGTGGTACCAGGGGACTGGAGAGTAGCGAATGTTGTGCCCCTGTTCAAAAAAGGGAATAGGGATAACCCCGGGAATTACAGGTCAGTTAGTCTTACTTCAGTGGTAGGCAAAGTAATGGAAAGGGTACTGAGGGATAGGATTTATGAGTATCTGGAAAGACACTGCTTGATTAGGGACAGCCAGCACGGATTTGTGAAGGGTAGGTCTTGCCTTACAAGTCTTATTGAATTCTTTGAGGAGGTGACCAAGCATGTGGATGAGGGTAGAGCAGTGGATGTAGTGTACATGGATTTTAGTAAGGCATTTGATAAGGTTCCCCATGGTAGGCTTATGCGGAAAGTCAGGAGGTATGGGATAGAGGGAAATTTGGCCAATTGGATAGAAAACTGGCTAACCGGTCGAAGGCAGAGAGTGGTGGTAGATGGTAAATATTCAGCCTGGAGCCCAGTTACAAGTGGAGTTCCGCAGGGATCAGTTCTGGGTCCTCTGCTGTTTGTAATTTTTATTAATGACTTAGATGAGGGAGTCGAAGGGTGGGTCAGTAAATTTGCAGATGATACGAAGATAGGTGGAGTTGTGGACAGTGAGGAGGGCATTTGTCGTTTGCAAAGGGACTTAGATATGATGCAGAGCTGGGCTGAGGAGTGGCAGATGGAGTTCAACCCTGCCAAGTGTGAGGTTGTCCATTTTGGAAGAACAAATAAGAATGCGGAATACAGGGTTAATGGTAGGGTTCTTAGTCAGGTGGAGGAACAGAGGGATCTTGGGGTCTATGTACATAGATCTTTGAAAGTTGCCACTCAGGTGGATAGAGTTTGTAAGAAGGCCTATGGAGTATTATCGTTCATTAGCAGAGGGATTGAATTCAAGAGTCGTGAAGTGATGTTGCAGCTGTACAGGACTTTGGTTAGGCCACAGTTGGAGTACTGTGTGCAGTTCTGGTCGCCTCACTTTAGGAAAGATGTGGAAGCTTTGGAGAGGGTGCAGAGAAGATTTACCAGGATGTTGCCTGGAATGGAGAATAGGTCGTACGAGGATAGGTTGAGAGTTCTCGGCCTTTTCTCGTTGGAACGGTGAAGGATGAGGGGTGACTTGATAGAGGTTTATAAGATGATCAGAGGAATAGATAGAGTAGACAGTCAGAAACTTTTTCCCCGGGTACAACAGAGTGTTACAAGGGGACATAAATTTAAGGTGAAGGGTGGAAGGTATAGGGGAGATGTCAGGGGTGGGTTCTTTACCCAGAGAGTGGTGGGGGCATGGAATGCGCTGCCCGTGGGAGTGGTAGAGTCAGAATCATTGGCGACCTTTAAGCGGCATTTGGATAGGAACATGGATGGGTGCTTAATCTAGGTTAGAAGTTCTATGTTCTATGTTCTAGTTGATGAATGGGATATCATTCTTGCAGGCTACTTTGTCCTGGTGTACGTTGAGTGTCATTGGAATGGCCCTCATTCAGTCAATGAGGTAGGTGGTAGCCAGTTGCGAGCAGTTTACAAATGCTGAAGGATAAACAAACCGACGTAGCTGATCGATGCAGCATGAAGTGATAGGGGAGATGGGATTTCAGCATTTGCTAACAGTAATGTTCTTTCTCTTCTTATCTCTTTTCTGTCTGGGACTGGGATTGCATGAAGATCTTGGTTTTCTCCCTGTTGGTGATGGGATGATCAGCCCCTACCTCTTACAATAGACAATAGGTGCAGGCATAGGCCATTCAGCCCTTTGAGCCAGCACCACCTTTCATTATGAGCATGGCTGATCATCCACAATCAGTATCCTGTTCCTGCCTTATCCCCATAACCCTTGATTCCACTATCTTTAAGAGCTCTATCCAACTCTTTCTTGAAAGTATCCAGAGACTTGGCCTCCACAGCCTTCTGGGGCAAAGCATTCCATACACCACCATTCTCTGGGTGAAGAAGTTTAGAACATAGAGCAATATGGCACAGAACTGGCCCTTCCGCCCTTGATGTTGTGCCAACTTGCAAACTATTCTCAGCTCATCCCCCTACACAATCCCAAAATCATCCATGTGCTTATCTAAGGATTGTTTAAATCTCCCTAATGTGGCTGAGTTGACTACATTAGCAGGTAGGGCATTCCACACCTTTACCACTCTCTGCATAAAGAACCTGCCTCTGACATCTGTCTTAAATCTATCACCCCTCAATTTGTAGTTATGCCCCCTTGTACACGCTGACATCATCATCCTAGGAAAAAGACTTTCACTGTCTACCCTATCTAATCCTCTGATCATCTTGTATGTCTCTATCAAATCCCCCCTTAGCCTCCTCCTTTCCAATGAGAACAGACCCAAGTCTCTCAACCTTTCCTGATAAGACCTTCCCTCCAGACCAGGCAACATCCTGGTAAATCTCTCTGCACCTTTTCCAATGCTTCCACATACTTCCTGAAATATGGAGACCAGAACTGTACACAATATTCCAAGTGTGGCTGCACAAGCATTTTGTATAGTTGCAGCATGATATTGCGGCTCTGGAATTCAACTCCTCTACAAATGAAAACTAACACACCGTATACCTTCTTAACAGCACTATCAACCTGGGTGGTATCTTTCAGGGATCTATGTACATGGACTCCAAGATCCCTCTGCAGATATAAAAGAGACCTACGGGGCAACCTTTTCACAATGACAGTGGTACGTGTATGGAATGAGCTGCCAGAGGAAATGGTGGAGGCTGGTACAATTGCAACATTTAAGAGGCATTTGGATGGGTATATGAATAGGAAAGGTTTGGAGGGATATGGGCCGGGTGCTGGCAGGTGGGACTAGATTGGGTTGGGATATCTGGTCGGCATGGACGGGTTGGACTGAAGAGTGTGTTTCTATGCTGTACATCTCTATGACTCTATGACATCCACACTACCAAGAATCTTTCCATTGACCCAGTATTCTGCCTTCCTTTTATTTTTCACTCCATTTGCCACCTCTCAACCCAATTCTGCAGTTTATCCAAGTCCCCCTGCAACCTGTAACATTTTTCCAAACGTCTACTACTCCACTACTTAGTGTCTTCTGCAAATTTACTAATCCATCCACCTATCCCTGCTTCTAAGTCATTTATAAGAATGACAAACAGCAGTGGTCCCAAAACAGATCCTTGGGGCACACCACTAGTAACCAGACTCCAGGCTGAATATTTTCCATCAACCACCATTTGCTGCCTTCTTTCAGAAAGCCAGTTTCTAATCCAAACTGCTAAATCACCCTCAATCCCGTGCATCTGCATTTTCTACAACAGCCTACCATGTGGAACTTTATCAAAGGCTTTACTGAAGTCCATGTATACCACGTCAACTGCCCTACCCTCATCTACATGCTTGGTCACCTTCTCAAGAAACTCAATGAAGTTTGTGAGACATGACCCGTCCTTGACGAAACCATGTTGACTATCTGAAATCAAATTGTTGATTGCTAGATGATTATAAATCTTATCACTTATAATCATTTCCAAAACCTTTCCTACATCAGAAGTAAGGCTCACTGGTCTATAATTACCTGAGTCATCTCTACTGCCCTTCTTGAACAAGGGCACAACATTTGCAATCCTCCAGTCCTCTGGTACCAAACCTGAAGACAATGATGACTCAAATATCAAAGCCAAAGGCTCTGCTATCACCTCCCGAGCTTCCCAGAGAATCCTTGGATAAATCCCATCTGGCCCAGGGGACTTGTCCACTTTCACTCCTTCTCGAAATGATAACACCTGTTCGTAACTAACCTCAATCCTTTATAGTTTAATATCTCGTACCTCATTCTTCTCCTCTATAGTTTTCTCCTTTGCCTGAGTGAAAATCGAGGAGAAATGTTCATTTAGCACCTCTCTGATCTCCACAGGGTCCACACTGAGCTTCCCACCTCTGCCTTCGACTGGCCCCATTCCTACCCTAATCATCCTTTTATTCCTCACATACATATAGAAAGCTTTAGGGTTCTCTTTATTCTATTTGCTAAAGGCTGCTTGTGTCCTGTCTTTGCTCTTCTTAACTCTCTCTTTAAAGCCTTCCTAGCTGATCTGTAACTCTCCATCGTCTCATCTGAACCATCTTGCCTCATCAACACATAAGCCTCCTTCTTCTTTGTAATAAGAGATGCAATTTCTGTTGTAAACCACGGTTCCCTTACCTTATAACTTCCTCCCTGCCTGACAGGGACATACCTATCAAGGACACGCAATATCTGTTCCTTAAACCAGCTCCACATTTCCATTGTCCGCATCCCCTGCATTTTACTACCCCATTCTATGCATCCTAATTCTTGCCTAATTGCATTATAATTGCCCTTGCCCCATCGATAACCCTTGACCTGTGGCATGTACCCATCCCTTTCCATTGTTAAACTAAATGTAACTGAGTTATGGTCACTCTCTCCAAAGTGCTCACCTACAACTAAATCAAACACTTGGCCTGGTTCATTACCAAGCACCAGATCCAGTGTGGCCTCCTTTCTTGTTGGCCCTTTGACATACTCTGTCACGAAACACTCCTGTACACATTGGACAAAACTGATCCATCCGACATACTAGAGTTATAGCATTTCGAGTCAATTTTGGGGAAGTTAAATTCCTCCTTAATGACCAACCTTTCACCCCTACCCAGAATAATTTTGCCAATCCTCTCTTCCACCTCCCTGGAACTCTGCGGAGGCCTATAAAAAACTCCAAGCAGTGTGACCTCTCCTCTCCTGTTTCTAACCTCAGCCTACCCCCCCTCAGTAGATGAGTCCTCATCAAAAGTTCTCACAGCCATCGTTATACTGTCCTTGACTAACAAGGCCACACCTCCCCTCTTTTATCGCCTTGCCTGTTTTTAATGAAAGATCTAAAGCCTGGAACCTGCAACATCCATTCCTCACCCTGTTCTATCCATGTCTCTGAAATAGGAACAACATCGAAGTCCCAGGTACCTATCCATGCTGCAAGCTCACCTACCTTATTTTGGTTACTTCTGGCATTGAAGTAGACACATTTCAAACCTGTTTGCTGTCTGCCAGCACATTTCTGTGACCCTGAAATCCTGTCCCTGTCCTTCCTACTCTCATCCTCCTGTGCACTGCAGCTACACCTCAGGTTCCCATCCCCCTGCTGAGCTAGTTTAAACCTACTCGAATAGCACCAGCAAATTTCCCACCCAGGATATTAGCTCCCCTCTGGTTCAAGTGAAAACCGTCCTGTTTGTACAGGTCCCACCTTCCCCAAAATGAGCACCAATTATCCAAGTACCTGAAACCCTCCCTCCTGCACCATCCTTGCAGTCACATGTTCAGCTGATATCTCTCCCTATTCCTTGCCTCGCTATCTCGTGGCACAGGTAATAAACCAGAGATGACAACTCTGTTTGTTCAAGCTCTCAGCATCCACCCTAGCTCCCTGGAATCCTGCCTCACATCCCTATCTCTCTTTTTACCTATGTCATTGGTACCTACATGGACAACAACTTGAGGCTGGTCACCCTCTCCCTTCAGGACCGCAAAGATACGATCCGAGACATCACAGACCCTGGCACCTGGGAGGCAACACACCAACCGTGAGTCTTGTTCGTTCTCAACAAACCTTCGATCTGACCCTCTTAACTATTGAGTCCCCAGTGACTAGCACTCTCCTCCTTTCCCTCCTTCCCTTCTGTGCAACAGGGACAGGCTCTGTGCCAGAGACCTGGGCCCCACTGCATACCCCTGGTAAATCATCCCCCTCAACAGTATCCAAAACTGTATATATGTTTTTCAGGGGAATGACCAAAGGGGATCCCTCCACTGACTGTTTCTTTCCCCCCTTCGAACAGTCACCCAGCTTCCTTCATGCCTAGGAGTAACTACTTCCCTGTAACTCTTATCTATCACAGCGTCTGCCTCCCGAATGATCCGAAGTTCAACCAGCTCCTGCTCCAGTTCCCTAACACGGTTTTGGAGGAGCAAGAGTTGGGTGCACTTCCTGCAGTTGTACTTGGATGGGACATCAATAGCGTCCCTCACCTCAACCATCATACAGGAGGAAAATTGCTTTCCTTGCACTGCCATCCCTGCTCGTCCCCTTATCACAAAGTAAAAAAGAAGAGGCATTTACCTGATGTGTACCTGGTCTTTAAGGGGAGGTGGTTGGGTGGGAGGCCCTACAATGGTAGGGTCTCGGGTTTAGAAAACATTGACTTATATAGTTGGATGGAAATAAAAATAAGAAGTCCCTCCTTTCCCAGCAACCTCTGCTCTTTGACTTCAAATTTAAAAGCACAAATCAGTGACTCACAACTCCCGGCAGGCCCCTGGTCCAAGCTCCCACCCTTTGAGTTGCTGCTGCCGCTGAAAAACAAAAATGGAGGACTCCCACGCTCGTTGTAAGTTTTTAAAGGTTCAAATTAGTGACTCACCGCTCTCGGCCAGCGCCTGATCCAAGCTCCCGCCCTTCGAGTTGCTGCTGCCGCTGAAAAACTCTGTTCTAAATGGCCTACTTCTTCTTTTTAAATTGTGTCCTTTGGTTCTGGACTCACCCATTAGCGGAAACATCTTTCCTGCCTCCAGAATGTCCAATCCTTTAATAATCTTTTACATCTCAATCAGATCCCCTCAATCAGATCCTTCTAAATTCAAGTGTATGCAAGCCCAGTCGCTCCAATTCCAGGAATTGATCTTGTGAACCTACGCTGCAGTTCCTCAATAGCCAGAATGCCGTTCCTCAAATTTGGAGACCAAAACTGTACACAATACTCCAGGTGGGGTCTCACCAGGGCCCGGTACAGCTACAGAAGGACTTCTGCTCCTATACTCAATTCCTCTTGTTATGAAGGCCAGCATGTCCTTAGCTTTCTTCACTGCCTGCTGTACCTGCAGTACAAATATATCCTATTTATGGGAACCAGTAAATCACCTGCTTGATCCCTTTGTCCAATGAATATAGGACAGGAACGTAAGATAGGCAAAAGTGAGGATTGCAGATGCTGGAGATGAGAGTCGGGAGTGTGGCGCTAGAAAATCACAGCAGGTCAGGCAGCATCCGAGGAGCAGGAGAATCAACGTTTCGGGCAAAAGCCCTTCATCAGGTACACAAGATAGACCTCCCTCTCTGTTCATGCCCCTCTAAGGGTCATTCATTGGTTCTGTCTAAACACTTGCATTGATAAGGGGTCACACCAGATGATTCCCTGGTATCGGTTCAGGGAAATAAAACCATAAGATCAGCAGACATAGGAGCAGAAATTAGGCCATTTGGCCCAGCGAATCTGCTTCGCCTTTCAATAATGGCTGATCAGTTTCTCAACCCCATTCTCCCACTTTCTTCCCTTAACCCTCGATCCCTTTTACAATCAAGAATCTATCCATCTCCGTTGTAAATATACTCGATGACCTGGCCTCCACAGTCCTGTGGCAATGAATTCCATAGATTCACCACTCTCTGGTTGAAGAAGTTTCACCTTATCTCCATTCTAAAATATCTTTCTTTTACTCTAAGTAGTGACTTTCATACTGAGAGTGCAATTTTTGTAATCAGTATTCTCTATTCTGCCCTGGCGAATTTCTGTTCAGGACTGTTTATGCATTTGGAGCGAGAGAAAGTCGCTCCTTAAGCTAAATGTATTAAGAATTTCAGACTGGACAGGTGATATTGAGTGTGCTATTTTCTCGCATGAGCAGTGCACAGGGCCTGAGATAATTAACTTCCAATACCATGTGCCATTTTTCTTTATGCTAAGCATATCCGCAGCCAGTAGAGAACCTCCCTCTTGATTTCCATTGCTTGTCATTTAATGAGATCTTCTTGATGTCAGCCTTGATCAGTTGCTGCCTTAAATCTTGAGAGCAATCACTTCCACCTCTTTAGCTTGACTCTTTTGCCCAGGTCTGAAAGAAAGCTGAGCTGAGGTCTGGAATTGGATGCTCCTGGTAAAATCCAAACTGAGTGTAAGTAGTTTCTTGGTGATAACACTGACTGCCATCATCTCCTTGATGATTGGGAGTAGACTGAAGAAGTGGTGATTGGCTGCATTTGATTAAGAACCATAGAATCATACTGTACAGAAGAGGCTCTTTGGCCCATTAATTCTGTGCTGTTAAAAATATACTACTATATACATGAACATGGAACATAGAACAGCACAGCACAGCACAGGCCCTTCAGCCTTTGATATTGTGCAGACCTTTTATCCTACTCTAAGATCAGACTAACCAATATACCCTTCATTGTACTGTCTTTCATGTGCTTATCCAAGAGTTGCTTAAATATCCCTAATGTATCTGACTCTACTACCACTACTGACAATGTGTTCTACACACCCACCACTCTCTGAATAAAGAACCTATCTCTGACATCTCCCCTAAACTTCCTCCAATTACCTTAAAATTATCCCCTCTCATGATAGACATTTCTGCCATGGGAAAGAGTCTCTGGCTATCCACTCTATGTCTGCCTCTCAATATCTTGTACACCTCTATCAAGTCACCTCTCATCCTTTGCTCCAATTGAAAAAGCCCTCACTCCCTCAACCTTTCTTCATCAGACATGTCCTCCAGTCCAGGCAGCATCCTGGTGAGTCCCCTTTGCGCTGTCTCTAAAGCTTCCACATCTTTCCTATAATAAGGCGATCAGACTTGAGCACAATATTCGAAGTGTGGTCTAACCAGCGCTCTATAGAGCTGCAGTATAACCTCACAGATCTTACATGAGTCTCATTCTCCATCACCTGTCTGTAGATTTGAATGTTCTGACACTTCACATGCCCATCCATGAACCTTTTACAGGTTGCAACGTTTCCCACCTCAACTACCTCACAGACCATGTATTCCAGACCCTTCTGGGTGAAAGAAAATTTCCTCAAATTCCCTCCAAACCTTCTGCCTTTCCCTTTTAGGTTATGCCCCCTTGTATTGACCCTTAAGGGGAACAGCTGTTTTCTATTCACTCATATATACGTACACCTCGGTTAGACCATGCCGTCCCCACACAAACTTCTCTGTTCCAAAGAAAACAACCCAAATTTAGCCAGCCTCTCTTCATCACTGAAACCCTCCATCCCAGGCACCACCCTGGTTAATGTCCTCTGCACCCGCCCCCCCCATCCCTCCCAAACCCAACTCTACCCCCCCTTCCCCCCTTCTCGCACCCCCACCCCCCTCCCCCCCCAACATTTCTTGTGCAATCACATCCTTCCCATAGTGTGGTGACCAGAACTGCACACAGAACTCCAGCTCTGGCCTAACCACAATTTTTGCACAGCCCCAACATGACCTCATTGCCATGACCGACAAAAGCAAGCATTCTGTATGCCTTCTTAACTGCCCTGGCACCTTCAGGGACCTGTGGACAAGGACTGCAGGATCTATCTGTTCCTCTGAGCTTCCCAGAGTCTTGTCCTTCATCCTGAGTTTTGTCCACTGGACGTACTTGGGCAGTTTTCCACGTTGTTGGTTAAATGCAAGTGTTGTCGCTCTCCTTGAACAGATTGGCTAAGGGAGTGATAATTCTGGATGGTTAGTCTTCAAGCGGTTTAGCTGTGCTTCCACAAATCTTACTCCTTTTCTGCCCAAACTTGTTGATTTTTGTTTTTAATACGCTCTTTCAGAATGAACATTCAGACCATTGGGAGTAAAAAGTTCCAAAGATTTGCTATCTGCTGAGGCAATAAATTCCTTCTTGTCACACTTTTCACTTTATCCTCTGATTAGACACTCTACTTTGAGAATCTCGGCATAAACCCTGACAAGCTGTCGAAAAATATTACACATTTTATTGTGATTTTTTTTTGATATTTGCAGATCATAGGCCCGATTTACTCTATCTGTCTTAGTAAAACAGTCTTGTGAGTAATTGATCTGGTGAAGATTCAGAGTAACCCTCTCCTTCCTTTAATAAGGCTAACACTGCACAATATTCTCAGTGTGCTCTTAGCTGAGCCACATAATACCAGCAAAGCAAAATTACTCTTGTATTCAGAATTACTGATTATCATACTATTTGCCTTTTCCTGATTATTTGTCCCGCACATTAGCATTTTGTGATTCTTTCACAAGAACCTGCAAAGCCCATTGATTCTCTTTCCAATTCTCCCAACAGAGTAAACAATTTTAACTTCCCACCTGGCATCTGTCAACTTCTTTCTCAAACAGGTGCATCCTCTTTGAATCCTCACTGTGGTTTAATTTCCCATCTAGGTCAGGCAGCATCCGAGGAGCAGGAGAATCGACATTTCAGGCATTTCCAGCAACACACTCTTGACTCTGATCTCCTGCATCTGCAGTTACATCAACTCAACTTTCTTTATCAGGTAGACGAAATCTCTGATCTAACAGGAGCCAGCAGAGAAAATTCAAGGTTTCCAACTTTATCTCAAGTGTTTGCATATCTGATCATAGTCTTTACTGATGTATCTCTTGAAACAAATGAATGATGTTAAAGATTGGGGGAGGCAGGAAAACAGATATGGGAAAAAAAAGTCCAGTAAAGTTCTAAGATGAACTTTTCCAGGTAAGCCATTTGAGAATGCATATAACTGTTAAACAGTGTTTGCGTAAGGGGAGAAAGGCTTTCGGGGAAGGTGTCATGTAGCAGTCTCAAGTCCTTGTGATGATACTGTAGAACAGCACATCATGGAATATAAGTGTTGGAATTGCTCTGGACTGCAGCAGGGTAAACTGGACCAACTAAAAAACACTAGACTCCAGACTGAGAGAAATCAACTCAGTAAAAACAATGACTGCAGATGCTGGAAACCAAATTCTGGATTAGTGGTGCTGGAAGAGCACAGCAGTTCAGGCAGCATCCAAGTAGCTTTGAAATCGACGTTTCGGGCAAAAGCCCTTCATCAGGAAGGGCTTTTTCCCGAAACGTCAATTTCGAAGCTACTTGGATGCTGCCTGAACTGCTGTGCTCTTCCAGCACCACTAATCCAGAATCCAGACTGAGAGAGACATGAGAGAACACGTACATGAATGCATGAAGAAAACAAATAATTCCTTATCTAAAAAAGATCAGTACGTGGTATATCTATAATTACCATGTAATGCGGTATCAATGTAAATTAAGTAATGTTACTTTGAAGTCTAAGCCTAAAGGCAGTTTTTGACTGTTCTTTCTCCTTAGCTAGTCTATCTTGAACTCAACCCTACATCAAACCATTAGATAAAAGGAGAAATGTCTTTATTCAGAAAACTTTGAGAACATAAGATGACTTTATCGAGATTTATAAAGTAATGAGGGGTATAGATAGATAAGGCAGGTGTCTATCCTGAGGGTGGGGGATTTCAAGACTGGGGGCGTATTTTTAAGGTGAGAGGGAAAAGATTTTAAAAAGACATACTTTTACACGGAGAGTGGTTCATGTGTGGAAGTGATAGATGCAGGCACAGTTACAAAATTTAAAAGATGTTTAGTTAAATATACAAATAAGAAACGTTTGGACTTGTATGGACTAAGCACAGGCAAGTGGGGCTAGTTCAGTTTTGGATTATGGTTGGCACGGACGAGTTGAATGAAAGGATCTGTGATTGAGACTCATCAACACTTTCACGGGGAATCTGGGTGGGTTCATGATCGAAAAGTGAATGGAAAGTGAATGCTGAGATTAGAGCAATGGAATGGGAGGTGACTTGTGTAGAGTATAAACACCAACACAGACTACTTAAACACGATGGCCCATTACTGCACTTTATATTTTATGCATTTATGTACAATTACATAATCACCACCAAAGGGAATACTTTTGCATGAGGATGATAGGACATGAAATATTCTCTCACAAACAGTAGAGGAAACAGCTTCCAAAATGCATAAGGGCGTGGGATCACAGTTACATGCTTCAGAAAGAATATTTTTTTAAGGGGCATGTGGAAAGGTCAGAGATGGGAGTCTGAATAGCTCATTCACAGGGCTGACATGAGGATAATAAACTGAATGGTCTTCTGTACTGTAAGTTTCTACATCTAGTGCCAAATTCCTGTTTAAAAAAAAAACTCTGCTTCATCCTTTGTAAATATAATGCATTCAAAACACATCGTATAATCACTTTAATATGCAGCATACTAACTGATGCTATTTTTATCACTTCAAGCACTGGAAGTCTTAAAGCATCTGTTGTCATGCCTTCAAGATTGCCATTTCAATGAAATTTTCTGGTTATCAGAAATAACTCTGCACCTCAAGTCCGAGGAATTAATCCATTAAGATGATTAAGAATTTAGTTATATTTAGACCTGATATGACAGGTTTGGCCCTGCCAAAACAGAAACTCATCTGCTATGGGAGGCAACATGCATGCTTTAATACAGTTCAAATGATGTGGGTGTAGTCTTGACAATCAAAATTAATGACTGTCAGGTGGGGCAAGAAGTCTAAATATTAATATTTGATTCACACCTCACCCATTCTTATCTCTGAGATATTTGTACTCCTCCAGTCCTCATCTTCTGTATGTCTGATTCAATCAGAATATTATTGACATTCATGTTAAATAAAAACTGAAAGAACTGCGGGCGCTATAAATCAGAGATAAAAATATAAATTGATTCCTCAGAACTCCGAGGAAGGGTCACTCGACCCAATACCTTAACTCTGATTTCTCTCCACCGATGCTGCCAGACCTGCTGAGCTTTTCTGCAAATTCCTATTTTTGTCATTGACATTCATATCTTCAGCTGCAAAGTTTCCCTCCTAAAACCTTGTCGCCTTTTTACCTCGCTTTGACCTTTGATACACTCTTTAAAATGTACCACTGTTATCAGACAACTCAACAAATTGATGAGAAGTCAGGCATCAGGTCTGTTATCATTTAATATCATGCAAACACAGGGAAAGCATATCACATGAAGTGTGAAACCAACAAACACCACCAAGCTTTATACAAAACATTACATCATACAGATTACATTATCCATTGTCTTCCCACAGTTTTAACAGACATAGTCTGTATTTCTAATCATGCCACTCCTACACTTCTCCCTCCCTTCGTATATCTGTAGTTCTAATTTACTTTCACAATTTCTCTGAAAATTTAACCCTTAATTAACTAAAACTGATTCCATCCCTTTACCACTATATTCAAGCTGGAAGTTACCTGCCTTAACGTCCCCTACAATGTCAAATTTAGGATGTTCTATCATATTAATGGTACCACAGAAAACAAGTTGTTCTGATCGATATATAGAAGGTAGTTCATTGCTCTTGCAGACAGCAAGTATGAACATGATGGGCTAAATGGCCTCTTTCTGTGCTATTATGATTCTATGATTCCATTACAAATACAAGAAAGGACCTGTAGCTAACTATGAATACCTTAGTCACAGCTAAGGATTTCCAAATCAGTAATAAAATCCAATTGAAGCAGCAAGTGTTAAGTCAAAATTAACATAAGATTGAGCCAAGGCCTACATTTGAACTTAGCCAATAAATGGGAAATTGGCCAAGTGCAAGTGTTGATGACATAATTGCAAGCACTTACTGGAGGTTGCAAGTGAGACTGGTGGTGCAAAGGAGATGAATTATCAATGGACACAGTCTTTGGTTTCAAAGGCGATCCTTTGATTTTTCTGATGTCAACTATTTTAATAGTGTTATTGTTATCAGTATCTTAGGTAAGTTCTCAAAGGCATTTATTTCTTAATTTTAAATGTGGAATCAGGAATATTGAAAAGAAAGTTCACTTCAGCTGTCAATTTCATACCAGGCTAAATGTATCAAGTACAAAGTGCAGGCAGATCCCAGTATAAAATCTGGATTGATTGATCAGATTTTGTAATTTTGGTTTTAATGAAATGATCTTTTACTGAAACATAAACATTAAGTGCTTCAGATTTGTGTTTAATAATAAAACTGAAGTTTATTATACAAAAGAAATGAAGATAAAATATAATAAATGAAACTATTTGCATATATGTGTAAATTTAAATATTTAGAAACACAGGATAAAGTACAATCATATTCGTCCCAACAGCAGCCCATTATAGTACTCAAATAACAGAGACAGTTCTCTTCCCTATCCCATATATGTGCTGATGGTACCCTGCACCATTTAGGTGTGATTTCAATTCCTGGATCAAAAAGTGTGGTGCTGGAAAAGCACTGCAGGTCAGGTAGCATCCGAGGAGTAGGAGAATCGATGTTTCAGGTATAAGCCTGAAATGCTGATTCCCCTGCTCCTCCAGGGCTGCCTGACATGCTGTGCTTTTCTAGTACAGCATTTTTTGATACTGATATCCAGCATCTACAGTCCCCACTTTATTCTATTTCAATTCCTGGTCAGAAAATCTGATAGCCTCTTTCTGGCGGATTCATACAACTGAACTTAATCTTTCTCAGCTTCAAATAACCCCTTCAGGTTTTTAACCAGGCAGTTCCAGCCCAGAAGGTTTAAAATAATCATCTTATAAACAGTCAGAACTGCAACCCTTTTTCATCAACAGCCAGTTTACACATCGATCTTCAGTTAAAGCTTCTGAAAACTGTCCCAAGCTGAAACTAAAAATGTTTTTTTCTAAGCTTTGGGTATTTCCTTAGCCCAAAAGACAATTCTCCAAAAGAAAGGATGAAGGGGCAGGAGTAGGCCATTTAGCCCGATGAGCTTGCTCCACCATTTGAATGATCATGGCTGATCCTTGATCTCAATGTCTTATTCCTGCTTCCTCTCTTTCTTGAATCTATTCAGTGACCTGGTCTCCATAACCTTCTGTGGTAGAGAATTCCAAATGCTCAGTACCCTTTGAGTGAAGAAACTCTCAGTCCAAAATGGACAGCCTTCTATCCTGAGACTGTGTCCCCTGGTTCTAGACTCCCTGACAAGGAAAACATCATCCTGTGTCCAGTCTGTTCAGCCCTCTTAGAATTTTATACATTTCAATCAGATCCTCTTTTATTCCTCTAAACTCGAGTGAATACAGGTCTTACAAATCAATCTCTCCTCATAGAACAGTCCGTCAATCTGCAAGTTTATCCTCTCTTAGATACGACACTAAAGCTGCATGCACAGGTGTGGACTTCAGTGTGATGGGCAGCAGCAGAGCAATGTGCTGATGGTACCCTGCACCATTGGGCATATTTCAAAGGGTAGGAAAGAACCAGCTACAGCACTGTCTACCAGACTGGTCAAGGCTGGTGGAGTTCTTCATCTGAAAGTCATCAGTGAATCAGTTGGATTTTTACAGCAATCATTAATAGCCATCATGGTCACAATTATTGAGTTGAGCATTATAAATTCATCGTATTCCTGAAAGGGGATTTGAACCTCTGTCACTTGAGCATTACCTTAGGACACTAATTCAGTGATACGACCACAATGCCATATCTCTCATTTCTGCCACTAAATCTGCAGCGACAAAAGAAAATCAAAATGATGGCAATTGAAATTTGAGTGGAAGTCACTGGTGGAGGTTCCCTTGAGCTGTTGAAGATATGTTCAGTTGGGAGTAGTTCACATAAAGTATGGACAGATGCTTAAAGTCTAAAATGGCAGGTTGTGTACTTAAAAGAAAAGGTTTGACACTGATTAACATCATGAACTACCCATTCTGCTGACAGCTCACTTTCCTGACTGTTTGAACAAGGACTATGCTCTGCTGGAAGTAACTGGGACCATTGCCCCATTGCTCTTTCTCATCTGCTATCTCCCATAATGCGTAAACCCTACGGTGTCAAATTTAATGGTTACAGCATATATAATGAAAAAAAAATACAATGAAAATTTTGATAGATTGTGCAGCAAAGACTGCACACGCTGAAAATACCTGGTATGGTTCATAATGCAAGGTGGTAGAAAGACTTGACGTGGTAGGAGAAAGTGAGGACTACAGATGCTGGAGACCAGAGTTGAAAAATGTGGTGCTGGAAAAACACAGCAGGCCAGGCAGCATCTGAGGAGCAGGAGAATCGACATTTCGGGCATAAGCCCTTCTTCAAGGCTTGATGTGGTGAAATATACTGATGGTCTCCCATTATTGCTCTGTGATACTTACTTTAGCTCCCATAAGGAGAAGATGCGGGCCATGTGGTAATGAAGAATGCAATATACTTTTTATGACAGTTCCTAGTATCTACATATGTCCATTACTTTCATAGGTATTTGCATCTCTGGGCTCAAACTAAGCAGGTCAGATAGACTGTGGCATGCTTCCCTCAGCATGTCAAGGTGCAGGAGAGCAGAGCCCAGGAAAATGGAGACTAAGACTTTTATGGTATTAGATTCTTCCAAAGTGTGGCAATGATTCTAACTTAAAGGTAAAATGCACATCTGCTGAGAGACACGATATAATACAGTATTTAAATTTCTGATTTAGTTTAAATGCTTTAAATTAAATCCAAAAGTATTTCAACGTCAGATTAACAATAGCCCAAATTTATCAACTATTCAATTACTGAAGAGGGTTTTCTTGAGTTATGGTTATTGGGATGAGGGTCACTGGCTGGGCCAATACTTATTGCTCACAGGACAGTTAAGACTCAACCATACTGTTGTGGATCTGGAGTCACATGTAGACCAGACTAGGTAAGGATGGTAGTTTCTCTCCCTGAAGCATATTAGTGAATGAGTTGGATGTTTTTCCTGGTGATTGGCAATGGAATCATGAGACTCTTAATTCCAGATTTTTAGTGAATTCAAATTCCGCCATCTGCTGTGGCAGAATTCAAACCCAGAACATTTCCTGGGTCATTGGATTAACAACCCAGTGACAAGACTACTAAGCCATCGCCTCCCCATTCTCACTTATTTAACGTTACAATAATTTGGACGAACTGAGACTTGTTGATGGTTAATGATTTTTGAGAAGGTTTAAAGCTGAGGTTGATGATAAGTATGTAAATTAGCTCGCTGAGCTTGGCGGTTTCTTTTCAGATGTTTCAATACCATAATCAGTAACATCATCAGTGAGAGTCTCTGGTGAAGTGCTAATGATATGTCCTGCCTCTTTATTTATAGGTCTTGGTTTCTTAAGGTGGGTGACGTCATTTCCAGTTCTTTTTTCCAAGGGAAGGTAGATAGAGTCTAAATCGATGTGTTTTTTGATGGAGTTCTGGTTAGAATGCCATGCCTCTAAGAATTATTGTACGTGTTTTGTTTCAACTGTCTTTGGATGTGTGTGTTGTCCCAGTCAAAGTGGTGCCCTTCTTTGTCTGTATGTATAAAAAGTAGTGAGAGTGGGTCATGTCTTTTGGTGGCCAGTTGGTGTTCATGTAGCCTGGTGGCAAGTTTCTTGCTAGTTTGTCCAATGTAGTGTTTTTTTTACAGTTTTTGCATGGTACCTTGTAAATGATGTTAATTTTGCTGGTGGTACCTAATGGATCCTTTAGGTTCATCAGTCACTGTTTACGTGTGTTGGTAGGTTTGTGGGCTACCATGATGCCAAGGGGTCTGAATAGTCTGGAAGTCATTTCTTGTTCCTATGAGTGCTGTGCCATATTACTGACAGAATTAGGCTTTCTTTCTGTGTAAAACTGTGAAAATACTAATCTGAATACTTTACCCAGATCAATCGGTTTGATCATGTATTACTCATGCATTATTGTTTTGAAGTTTGCATTCATCTAACCTTAGGCTTCCAATATGGTTTGACAAAAAGTCTGGGGTTGGGGGAGGATTCTACACGGAACATGAACTGGAATGCAGTCACAACCATCAGACTGAAAGCTGTGGTGCTGGAAAAGCACAGCGGGTCAGGCAGCATCTGAGGAGCAGAAGAATCAACATATTGACATCAATGTTGATTCTCGCTCTCCTCGGATGCTGCCTGACCTGCTGTGCTTTTCCAGAGCCACACTTTTTGACTCTGATCGCCAGCATCTGCAATCCTCAGAACTTCTGCCATTAGGTTGTTGTGGTATCACATGACTGTTGATGGGTTATGATTTAGGTTTAGATACTGCACACACATTAAAGCTGTATTTCCTACAGCACAACCTTCAGTTACACGTGGCCGACATTAAACATTTTTGAGAATGTAATCGGGATAAGGATATGTGCTACTATGGGTATCAACGTTTGTAAAGGGATGCCACCATGAAAACATTTGAAATAATTAACTGTGGCTCTCCCTTACTACCAAAAAAATTTCTTCAAATGGCCACCCTTTGCATGTATTATTTTTAACCTTGTAATACTGATTATATAAGGAATGTTTGAAACCCACACTCTCTGCAGCATTGACGTCACTGCACAGAAACAAAATGATCATTCTTTCGACTCAAAAGTACTGATTTTATTCGCAATCTATCATCTCACCATTACTCTGGGCGAAAGTGTAAAATTGCGAATCTATTTCCAGATTATACCCTGTCATTTGCATTTGAATGCACACCACAGAATGCTCCCCAAATGACTGGGCACCCTGTGGTGAAATTTGCATTATATTTTTCCAAAACAACCCGCAGATATGTAGCAGAATTCATTTGCTGTTGTGGGGTAAAATGCTACCTATATGCAGGTGGTTATTTAATCGAGGTGTAATGTATGTACCCAGTTTTGGTGTTACAAGGTACCATTAGAATGTTCTAATCAGCAAGGAAAAGCAGCTTATGTGCATTTTAAAAAGATGCTCCAAGCACATGGAGTTATCTCTGCAACCTGACTGGCAATAGGCAATAGTTATTCAAATTCAGTAATGGTGTCGACAGACTAATGATGTTCAATTTAGAGAGGTTTATAAGCTTGTCAATGGAGATCTGGATTACTTGACACCAGCAATGGCCATCAAATTTCAAACAGAACAAGCTAAACACTTTTCTTTTACAAGTTTGCGTTCCTTTCTTTTTGTAGAAAAACAGGCACACACACATACATAAACATACACACGCACACAATCCCTATATTTCTCTGGGTGAGAATGATCAGCACAAAAGCCCACAGGCAATCGGGCTTTCCCACTGTGGAAAGAGGGGGAGATGGGTTGGTGGTCTTTTCTCATGTTAATGACACACCCCTTCCAGAAATGCTCCATGCTAAAAAGCCTCCTCATCGTCTAAGTCACCAAAATTCTGCACAAAACACAATTTGTTGAAATCATTCTGAAGAGGAAAGCACAATTCAAAGTTGTGTCTGTATTCAGCAAGCTCAGTCATCTCAATATATGCTTACAGTGGTACACAATGGGCAGTATTCAGGAGAAAAATTGATAATCTTCACGGAAGAGTAATTTGAATGAAATTACACTTGACAAGCAATCTCGAGGCAAAGGAGGGGAGTGAGAGAGAGTAGGAGCCAAGCTCTGAGGACTTGCCTAAGCCACAGATACAAGGAAGATCCAGAGGAAATTTTTTTTCTCTCTCTCGCTTCCTAAGCTCCTAATTGAAGCTTTTGTTTAATTCTGTGCAGCATCTCGGACTGACAGCAGACAGCAATGGAAGAGAATATGGAAGAAGGGCAAACACAGAAAGGTATTGATTAAAGCAAACACTTGAAAAAGCATGATTTTTGTTTTCCTGTTGCTCTTATCTGGCTAAGATGCATGGTAAATTTGTAAGTTAAATGTGTTATTAGTTGGAAGCTGTGAGTTGGTCTGTTCTCTGTTTCTTTCACAAACTGCTGAAATGTCTGTGAATTGTGTGCATTTGTATCACATGTGCGGATGTGTATGTGTGCATGCATGTATGTTCCTACATATGTGTATGTACATGTGTCTGTATGTTTGTGTCTCTATATTATGCAGATTTATGGTTGTAAGAATTCTGATTTTAAAATGCTTGAAATATTTGCTCTGGGTGGATTGTATTTGAACTGTCTTTGTTAGCTGTAATCTAATTCATGCTTTATTATGACTATCTTACCACATCATAAGTGTCTAAATTCAAATGAAAAAGAATTTATATTTTCCTATTTTTTAGAGCTGTAAAGTGAATTTACAAAGTCATACATTGTAGACATTAGAAGTCATATACCTGTATACATATTTCAAATTATCCTGTTAGAAGAACATTTTCTCTAAATCTCTACATCACCTTTTCCATATCTTTTATTTTCCTCCAGTGATTACATTTTTCTGTACAGATTTCTGTCTCCAATTTGTTTAGAAATTGTGATTTGTTTAGAAAAAGAAAAAAAATGTGAAAATGCTGGTGCGCTTGAGAAGAAACAAAAGCATTTGGCAAAGGAATGTTTGTTGTTTAATGAATGTACGGCACAGGAGCTTTATTCTGGGTTACCGTCACCAGCCCCTTTATACTAGTGAATGCTGGCCGTCAATTAACGGTCTGGCTGTTGTTTCTTTCTCTCTTGCTCTGTGCTCCAGATATGAGGTCTTTAGTCTAAATTTGGCATCCAACTTCTGTCTTCCTAATTGCTCATTTGCCTTGGGGTGAAAGACTGGCTGTACTCTGTCCTGTGTTCAGTGTAAGGTCTTTTTTGATGCATAAGAGGAGGAGAATTACACGAGGGAAGAATATGATAGCAACAAATACATAGCTGCCATTTTGACTCATGATAGCTAATAATATGGAATAATAAATGTTGGAATCACTCTACTTAAAATGTATATACCCATGTTTTGCTTAATGTGATGTTGAATTTTATGATGCAATTGAATCTTTTCATAAATCATTTAGGCTAGTGCCTCCATGAACTGCTGTGCTCACTCATTAGAAGTGAACCATGGGGAAAAGAAATAGGCTTGATGGAAACACATTTATTATCTTGACTTATGTTACTGCTCTTTATCAACAGTAAATTTAAGAAAAAACAGCTGTCATCTTAACATGCATGCCCCAAGTGAGTTCATACCGTACATTGTGTGATTTAACAGGCAGAAATATTCTGCTTTGTTGCTTATATTCAACTTTTAAAACAAAACCTAGGGTAAAAAGGAAGAACATTACAAGAGCTGAGGGATGACAGTCACCAAACTGAATTTTGAACCCGAGACCCATTTGCAATAAGGGGCTCCCACAAAAGAGTTTCAATCCATCAACGTTCGGGGATGTTCTGTGCAAAGTTTTGTTCACTTTAGAAGTCAAAAAGGAAAAAGGCTTTAGATATTGAAAAATAATTTTCTATAGTCGATCAACCTGAATCATACGTACACAAGCAGAGCAGCTGTTTGTATTATTGGGTCATTCTCAATAATGTTGTCTTCAGATCACTCTGCTTTAAATCCATTATAACAGCTGCTCAAATGTTTGGTGGACTTAACTGGATATTATAGTCTCATTTACTGCAATCCTAGAGAGCGATTTGAGAATTCTCTAAACATTATGCTGCTGAACCTAGCAGGTGTGTTTTTTTTCCTCAAACGAGCAGCAATTTTCACCAAATCTCAACATGAAAGTTTGCATTCAGCAAAGTACAATGATGGGGAAAGATGGCTTCGAACAGACAAGGGAAAACCAAAGGGTGAAATAGGCCTTCCTACCCTATTACACTTTTTTCAAGAAATCTACAAGCATGTTGCCAGGGTTGGAGGGTTTGAGCTACAGTGAGAGGTTGAATCAGGTGGGGCTGTTTTCCCTGGAATGTCATTGGCTGAGGGATGACCCTTTTGTGGTTTAAAAAACCATTAGGTACATGGATAGGGTGAATAGCCAAGGTCTTTTCCCCAAGGTAGGGGAGTCCAGAACTAGTGGGCATAGGTTTAGGTGAGCGGGAAAAGATATAAAAGGGGGCCTAAGGGGCAAATTTGTCATGCAGAGGATGGTGCGTGTATGGAATGAGCTGTAAGAAGTGGTGGAGGCTGGTACAATTTCAACACTTAAAAAGCACCTGGGTGGGTATATGAATAGGATGAGTTTCGAGGAATATGGACCAAATGTTGGCAAATGGGATTAATGCCAAATGGGTTGGCATGGATGAGTTGGACTGAAGGATCTGTTTCCATGCTGTACAACACTATGAACCTACAACTATGTTGTCTTGGGAGAAGAACTGGACAGACGCAAGGAGTCTCAGTGCAGGGGGAAGGGAAGAAGCTGAGGGATAGCCGTCACTGGACTGAGACCATTATACCTTCTAGTTGCTGGGTGACACTGATGGAAGCTTCTAGCCTCTGAATTAGAGGAAGCACATTACATATTGGGTAAGTATGAGTGCAAGAGTGGAAGAATTTTACCAAATTAAGTTTACTGAGGATGAATTCATTTTGGTATAATGAAATGAGGAGAATAATGTGCTAAGAAAAGAAGCCCCATTCTAGAACTGAATGCTCCAGCTGAAGGGAGATGGAAACAATAAGTAACAGTGAGTATGAAAGTGATACAGAGATACCTGAAGGAGAAAGGAATTGCAGAGATAATGGGGAAAGAGCAGGGAGAACTATTTAACAGCCAACATAACATTATGGGACTTCTGTTGAAAACAAAGGTAGAGATACAAACACAAAGTGAGAAAGGAAAGATGGCTTCGACCAGACAAGGGAAAACCAAAGGGTGAAAATACTTTCATTTATATAAAGTTAAAAATCACACAACACCAGGTTATAGTCCGACAGGTTTAATTGGAAGTACACTAGCTTTATAACCTGGTGTTGTGTGATTTTTAACTTTGTACACCCCAGTCCAACACCGGCATCTCCAATTCATTTATACATTGCTTTTCATGAATTCATTGCATGCTCAATTCCTTTTCTTGGTGAATAAATTGCAATGGATCGATTTAAAAAACTTATGATGTTGACTGCAATTCTCAGGGTCAGAAAGAGGATATCTCAGATAGGGAGATGCAAATACTAATTTAGCTGCAAGTCCAGTGCGCATGATGCTCTTGATAGTTGGAAACTTCCAAGCCAATCTAACCGTGAGTCAGGAAAGAAAGGTTGCCTCTAACTGTCTTTTTGTCTTTGCTCCAGCCTACACACTGTCTCCATGAGTCCCGAAAGGACTTTATCCTGGCTTCTTCTGCTGGGATCCACTTTTGCCCTTTTAGAAGCACACCTCAGCTCATAATCAGCTTCAACAGTTTCTGACTGAAGCAAACAGACAGCAAAGCCCAGAGTAGGGGATCTCAGCCTTTGGCCACACCCCTTGAAATCTTTACTCTTGCATGAGTCAATTAGTTCCAGTCATTACAAGGAAACCTTGAAAATAGAGCGCGATGCAACCATAATGATCGTGGGATGTTTATGGGAGTTTTTCCCTTTGAAATTCAAGCCCAGACATTCTTCCTTTTCATTAGAATTGTACTTCTCTTCATTCACTTCAAAGAATTGATATGAAAAGTAAAGTCAATCTGGCACTGAGGGAGACCAGAACTCATACTCATCCATTCATTTTTATTGGGACATGTTTTGGCCTCTATTATGGTGAATATTTATTATACAAGAGTAATATTTTGAGTTCATGTGATCCTTCACTAAATTATAAGTAACTTGTGTAGTATTCAAAGAATCCCTATATGCTATAGTTAAAAAATTAGAACTGAACAGGAGAACATGTTGGTGCTCGAAACCACTGCACTATAATGTGGTAAAGTAGGAGTTCACACCAACAATTCTCAGAATCTGAAGTGCTAGCTCAGTGCTGTATGTCACGAGGAGAAGGTGTCAAGCACAGGGCAGGCAGTTGCCAACAGGAGGAAGTGAATGTCAGATGCTGTGCCATATCTGCTATGCAGATTGTAGACATCAATCACGAATCTGGGCATGGATAACTTTGCTCTTAACTGGAAGTTAAACTGTACTGAGCCGATTCACAATAAATAAAAATAAGATAGTCTCCATAAACAACAACTTGCAATTACATAGTGATTTAACATAGAACAACTGTCTCAGGGCACTTCATAGGAGCATTATCAAACACCATTTGTTACTCGGCCACATAAGGAAATCTTACAATTGATGACTACAATGTGGGTGGCACGGTGGCACAGTGGTTAGCACTGCTGTCTCACAGTGCCAGAGACCCGGGTTCAATTCCCACCTCAGGTGACTGACTGTGTGGAGTTTGGACATTCTCCCCATGTCTGCATGGGTTTCCTCCAGGTGCTCTGGTTTCCTCCCACAGTCCAAAAATGTGCAAGTTAGGTGATGCTAAATTGCCCGTAGTGTTAGGTGAACGGGTAAATGTAGGGGAATGGGTCTGGGTGGGTTGCGCTTCGGCAGGTCGGTGTGGACTTGTTGGGCCCAAGGGCCTGTTTCCACACTGTAAGTAATCTAATCTAAACCTTGGACTGCCTTCAAGGAGGGAGAGATGTAGAGAATTTGGTGTCGAGACCATGGGAATGCTTTCCCTGACCTAGGACTTAGACCAAAGATGGAGCAATGTAAATAATGGACAGCAGAGAGGTCATAATTAGAGAAATGCAGATAGCTTTCACATTTGTGAGGCTGGAGGAGGTCACAAAATGAAGAAGGCATTAGGTCATTCCAGAATTTGAAAACAAAGAAGTTCAACTTAGAATCAGAAGACAATGTAGACCAGTGAGCATGAATGGTAATTACTTCACTAATATCCTTTGGAGAATGAAATCTGCCATCCTTACCTGGCCAGGCCTACATGTAACAGCAGACCTACAACAATGTGTTGACTCTCGGTTTTATCCCTGACGATGGCTTCATGGTCATCATTGGACTTTTTCCTTCCAGATTTTTAATGAATTCAAATTCCATCATCTGCTGTGGTGGGATTCGAACCTGGGTCTCCAGAACTTTACCTGGGTCTCTGGATTAACAGTTCAGTGATACTGCCCCGAGGCCATCACCTCCCCTGTCAGAGCGATAAACAAAATATTTGATATGTCCAGATCATAGCATTATATAGTAGGATATAAGTTTGTGGCTATGCTCTCTCAAATCACTGAGCTATCAATTTTAGCAAGAGGTGGATATCCTGAGTGCTATTAGATGCCTCTCACAGAAAGGGAAAGGATATCATTCTCCTATACTTATGTTGCTTATTTGCTACTGTCAGAGCACTGTTTTTGAACCAATCAGCTGGACTGATTGGAATCAAAGGGTTGGAGATTTGATGTGAGTTCAAGAATTGCAACTGCAGAATTGACTTCTGCAGACTGGACTGGTCATCTCTTCTCAAAACTGTCAGATTTTCATTCCAACCAAATCTGACCTGGAATGCACCAGGTCTGCTCACTTCATACCAGGTCTGAGCCACTGTCAGCGCTGGCAGATGCCAGAGCATCCAAAGCTTGGTACTGTTTCTAGAGATTTTTCCAAATTTGTACACCATCACCTCCTCAACCCCATAACCAGTCCATGCTCTGGCATAGGACACATAACCCACCAAGACTGCCTTACATTTGCCAAGACTTTTCTTAACTCTACCCCCTTTTCATTTCCCCCTCTTGTCCCTGGGCCTTATCAAATCGCACATTGGCCCTCAGGTGACCTGATAGAGGTTTATAAAATCATGAGGGGCATGGATAGGGTAAATAGAGAAGGTCTTTGTCTTAGGTTAGGCGAGTCCAGAGCTGGTGGCCATAGGTTTAGGGTAAGAGGGGAAAGATTTAAAAGGGATCTAAGGGGAAGCTTTTTCATGCAGAGGGTGGTGCGTATGTGGAATGAGCTGCCAGAGGAAGTGGTGGAGGCTGGTACAATTATAGCATTTAAAAGGCATTTGGCTGGGTATATGAATAGGAAGGGTTTAGAGGTCAAGATTAGAGTGGTGCTGGAAAAGCACAGCAGGTCAGGCAGCATCCGAGGAGTAGGAGAAGGCAAATACCCTTCATCGGGAATGCTCATTTTCGATGAAATGTTTTTTGCCCGAAATGTTGATTTTACTGCTCCTCAGATGCTGCCTGACCCACTGTGCTTTTCCAGCACCACTCTAATCTTGACTCTGATCTCTAGCATCTGCAGTCCTCACTTTCACCTTTTGAGGGATTATGGGTCAAGTGCTGCCAAACGGGACTAGATTAGGTTAGGATATCTAGCTGGCATGGATAAGTTAGACCAAAGGGTCTGTTTCCGTGCTGTACATCTCTATGACTCTGCGACTCTATGACTCCTATGTATTTGCATAGTGATGCACCCAGTCAACAGACCACAGGAAGAATACAATAATGATGGGGCCATCAAACATCCATTTAGAAACCATACTGAAGATAATCCTTCAATAACCTTAGAAAATTGCCAATCAAACATTTACCATACCAATCATGGATTTTAGATTAGATTAGATTAGATTTTAGATTAGATTAGATTAGATTACTTACAGTGTGGAAACAGGCCCTTTGGCCCAACAAGTCCACACCGCCCCGCCGAAGCGTAACCCACCCATACCCCTACATCTACATCTACCCCTTACCTAACACTACGGGCAATTTAGCATGGCCAATTCACCTGTCCTGCACATTTTTTGGACCATGGGAGGAAACCGGAGCACCCGGAGGAAACCCACGCAGACACGGGGAGAACGTGCAAACTCCACACAGTCAATCGCCTGAGGCGGGAATTGAACCCGGATCTCCGGCGCTGTGCTAACCACTGTGCCACCGTGCCGCCCACGATTTTCTGTCCATCCTCATTGCCCTTTATCTGAATGACTTGCTAGGTCATTTCAAAGGGCAGTTAAGTATCGACCATTTTACTGTGAGTCTGGAGTACCATGGGTTACATAGCAGTAAACATTGCAGATTTCATTTCCTAGAGACAAAACCAATAAGTAATGATAGTTTCTTGGGTCACCATTCCAGATTTGGTTAACTGAATTTAAATTCCACCAGCTACCAGAATGAGATTTGAACTCATGTCCCTAATACATTAATGTAGCCCTCTGGATCACTAGTTGAGTGAGCTTGCTACTACTTTACTATCTCCCCTTATCCAACAATCCAATGGCCTCAGTCATTCATAAGCTTCTGAAACGCAGCTAGGTATTCTCAATCGTAATCCCTACAGTGTGGAATCAGACCAACCCATCAAGTCCACATTGATACTTGGAAGAACATCTCACCTAGACCCTGTAATCCTGCACTTCGCATGGCCTATCCACCTAACATCTTTGGACTATGAGAAGAAACCCACACAGACACAGGGAGAATGTACAAACTCCACACAGACAGTCCCCCAAGGGTGAAATTAAACCTGGGTCCTTGGCATAGTGAGGTAGCAGTCCGAACTGCTGAGCCACCGTATCACCCTAATTGACTCAGCTGTAAAAACCAACAATTATGGTGGCAGGGACAACAGGTGTTTGGCTCCTGAGCTTGGCTGCTCATGGACTCATGCGGCGGGTTGGACTTCATTGTCATACTTCCAACATGGTAGCTCAGTCACGCTTTATTTTGTTTCATGTGCCTTTGGGCCTCCTCCTGATGTCCTCCTGTGGGAGGCCAGGGTCCTATGTATCTCCATCCTGGGTCCATCCAGGGTGGCAGCATCAGAAGGTGAGCCAGGACTCTGTCCGTCAACTCGGAGCCAGTCAGTCAACTCCAAACCAGGACCCCGTTGGTCAACTCCAAACCAGGGTCCTGTTGGTCAACTTGAAGCGAGGACCTGTCAGTTGATATCCAGCATTGGAGGACTTGTAGGTCTTGTGCAGTGTGACTGTCTCCAACTGGAAGGTGGTGGAGGTGGAAACGACAGCACTGGTGGCGACAGGAGAAAAGCACAATACTTGACCCTCTTGATGTCAGATGACAGCAACTGGTGGAACAGAGAAGGTGAAGTCTACTGGGAGGGAAACATGAACTTTTGAAGCTGTTTCAGTTATAGTAATATTAATTTAATGTTAATTTATTCAGTATTTTACCATACGTACAGTTTATTCAGTAATGCATTCTACAATCAAAGATGGTGCTGGAATGGGCGACGTTATCCACTTATCACTGTCCCTAGGTGCAAGAGGCAATATTAAATAAACCTAGATCTAAATCTGTAGCTCTAGCTGCAGCTAGCTCTATTGAAACTGAAAGAACAGCTGTTTCAGTTTATTTCAACTTACACCAGAAGGTCTGACACTCAAATAATTCCAGAAGCAGGTGGCTGCATTTTTCCTAAGATAAAGCAGCAGGCCAATTTTGTATCTATGCTGTAGCACCTTGGACATTTGAATCATATCCAATCATAATATGCCAGTCCTCAAACTGTCTTTTCCACAGTTTTGAATGTACAGTAGCACTTTTTTAAAAACCACTCTTGGAATGTAAGCTTCCATCAGCAATTTCTGCCTTTGTTCTCATCCTGAATTGCCCTTGAACTGAATGGCTTGCTGGTCCATTTCAGAGGACAGTGAAGAGTCAATCGTGTTGTTGTGAGTCTCTGGTCACATTTAGACGAGACCAGGTAAGAATGACTGACTTCCAGATTAAAGTGAACTAAATGGGTTTTTACAGCAATTGATGAAAGCTATGGTCACTGTAACTAAGATTCAGTGCTACTGTAGTAACTTATTCAGTTAGAAACATACTGTAGTGCATCTCAATACTTACTGAATGCTGTTCAATGTAATAGTCAATTTGTATTTTCAGAACAGAACCCAGCAACAAATCACTGCAGTAAAAACCCATCTAATAATACAGCATCTAATAATGATATTTGAAATAAAGAATGTGAGAAATAGGATTAGGAAAACATGGGAGAAGTTGATAAAAAATTTAACATTTACCAGTCAAAATGTTCCTGACTCCTCAACATATTTCATACATAATTCCTGGTCTGCCTGAACCAGTAGGTTCCAAAACTCACCCATTGTGACAAACTACCATGGGATATGAACGATATACAAATTTCACACTTGGGTCTGTCAATGGTGTCTGTGACGTCACACATACAGTGCATGCAAGATCACAATGCAAACCCAATGCTAACCTCCTCACTCCTGTGGGAGGTTTGGGTGGGACTGTTTTTGACACTTCATTCAAATTTTCTAGTCCTGTGGATTCAGCTATTGCCAATTCCCACACCCATTTCTGAGTTTTTTGAGATCAGAAGGATCCAGCTCAAGCTGTTGTTCTTCATCCTCTAAGGCAATTAACCCTTAGCGAGAAAGGTGAATCATTGACCTGTGGATTTTTGGAAACACAGGGACAGATGATTATTATGAAATGTGACTTTTAGAACTGTCCCTTTCTGTTGTTGTAAAATAAAAGTATTCAACGCATAATTTATTGCGGAAATTATGAAACAGCTTTGATAATATTTATGGACTAGTGGAAGTCTTGCATCTGACTAGGGTTTATGTTACTTTTGGTTTCAATAGAAAATTAAAATTCATAGTTCCCACTGCCATTCTGTGCTAATCCAAGTATTATCAGTCCAGTGCTATATATTATAACACTAGGTTTCTATACCTTCATTCAACAAGATAATTTACAATGCTATAAGCTTCAAGGCTGTGTAGGAGAAGGAAAGTGCAGTATTGTGTTGATCTATATAGGAAAGACCTCCTCACGTGGTAGTTAAGCTCCTGTGGATTTTTGGTTTTGATTGAACTGAGGCCCTAACATCAAGTGTTAGCTTCAGGGTCCTCCCAGAGAAACCCACCATCCTCCTCACTGGCTTCCCTATGAACAGCAGCAGAAGGCAAGGAAATCAGTTTGGTTGCCAGGCAGACTGGTGAAAAGGTCCTCTCGTGGCCTTCTCTCTGTTGGGATAAAATAACAGCAAATCCAGGTCAGGCTGTGATAGTTCTGTCTGCCTGATTTTCTGTCCTATTTAGGTGATGGAATGGAAGAATATCGAGCCACTTTATGGTCCTGGTTTGGATTTGAAACATTAGCATCTTTTTATAGTTCAGTTAATACTAAGTTACCAATGTCAGAGTTCAGATTTCTGTTGCTTTATATGCAATAAAAATAACAAGTGTTAAGTTTCTTAAAGTATTTGTGATGGAAATGAGCAGGGAATATTTGATAACCCTTGAAACACAAACTTCCAAACTTCCTGTGATACAGTATTGGTTCTTATATGGTAAATGCTGCCAAATTACAGTTAATTATTTGTAGTGTTTAATTGTATGAGTCATTAAAATGAATAGCATTTAAGAGGCAGCTAAATAACTACATTGGGGAAAAAGGAATCAAGAGGTAAATTAATAGTGTAACACAATAAGAGAAATCTTATATGAAGCATAAATACTAGCACAGTCCTTTTGGGCAGAATGGCCTGTGTCTGTCTTGGAAACTTCTGTGTAATTCTACGTAGTATCACAATCTGCTGTTAAGATCCTACCACGTTGTTAACACATTAGCTGATATGATGATTTTCTCTGTTGGACATACTTTGTAAAGTGGCTTTGCAGAACTTTAAAACAAGCAGAATTTAAGGTACATAGTTATTTTGCTGCCAGACGTATAATAATGTTGTGATTCAGAGTCTATTTCACTGCTACATCGCAAGTGGAAATGAATGAAGGTGTAGACAATCATTATTTGGTGAAATCTCTTCAGAGATTTAAGATAATGGATATCCAAGCAACAAACTATATTCACAGATTGAAGAGGAAATATCATAGTTATTTCTACAGTGTCAATCTTGTTTCAGACTAACATGGATTCTAATCCATGAGGCAGGACTCTCAACCTCAAAACGTGGTAAGACTCATGGGGCCCAGAATTAGGATACAGAGTGATCATTAGGGATTAAGGAGAGGAGAAATTTCTACACCGGGGGTTATTGATGCTTCCTCATCAAACACACTGAAGGACGAGTCAGGTGGATCTTTGGTCTCACTGGAATCAGAAGGACATGGGAAGGAAGTGAGACGTGGAGTTGTCCAAGTTGACCAAAGTCTAACATGCCTACAGGCTGTAATTCTCTTCCAAAGCCTCTTTACTTCTTAATTTGTCTGCTTCTTTCTTTCTCTCTCTCTCTGTCTCCTTAAAAATAGCCCCTAAAACACATCTCTTTGACTATGTATTTGTTCATGTACTATAAAGCCTCCTTCTAAGGACATCAGAGCAGAAGAAATAGGAGCAGGAGTTAGGCCATCTAATCTGTCGAGCCTGCTCTGCCATTCAGTTTTCATTGACTCAACTCCACTTCCCAACCCGCTCACCATAACCGTTAAGTCCTTTACTGTGCAAAAAGTCATTCTATTGTTGCCTTAAAACAGTCAACAAGACAGCGTCAACTCCTTCACTGAGCACGGAGTTCCACAGATTCGCAATCTTTTTGCTGAAGAAGTTCCTCCTCAACTCAGCCCTAAATCTGCTCCCTTAGAAGATTACCCCCCTAGATTAGAGTGGTGCTGGAAAAGCACAGCAGTTTAGGCAGCATCCAAGGAGCAGTACAATCGACGTTTCAGGCAAAAGCCCTTCGTAAGGATTCCTGATGAAGGGCTTTTGCCCGAAACATCGATTTTACTGCTCATCGGATGCTACCTGAACTGCTGTGCTTTTCCAGCACCACTCTAATCTAGACTCTGGTTTCCTGCATCTGCAGTCATTGTTTTTACCTAGTTGATTAACCCCCTCGGTCCAGTTTTATCAACCAGGGGAAACAACCTCCCTGCTTCTATCTTATCTACTTCCTTCATAATTGTATATGCTTCTATAAGACCCCCCCATTCATCTAAATTCCAATGAGTATAGACCCCATCCACTCAATCTCTCTTCCATAAGCCAACTCTCTCAACTCCGAAATCAACTTCTCTGCACTCCCTCCAGTGCCAGCACATCCTTGCTCAAGCAAGGAGACTAAAACCGCGCACAGTATTCTGGGTGCGTTGTTCAGCACCAAATTGTGTCTGATATTCAGTTGGCTCTGTGGACTGCCTTGGTCTGTTTGCAATGTTGAATGCACTGCTGATATTTCATGGAGTAACTATATCACTGAGCTCTTGTTTGCGGGGACGTTCTAGTCTTGTGTCCTCCAGCTATGCGAGATTAAAATTACATTTTAGTTGGAGATGTATAACTGGAACAAGTTTTATTTATATTCTGCTATTATCATAACGAAATACCAATTCTAGGCTGGCATGCTGGCTCAGTGGTTAACATTGCTGCCTCACTGAGTCAGGAAACTGGATTCAATTCCACTCTCAGGTGCCTTTCTGTATGGAGTTGTTAATTGAGCCATCAGTGTTGAAATTCTTGGTCTTGCAGGTTGATCAAAATCCTTTTGTCCTGGTTATTTTTGACTGTGGTTAGTTGACAGCACTTAGATCGAGAAAGTCTTTCTTTTGTTCTGTTTCCTATTGGACAGTTTGCTACTTTCTCGCACTCAGAGCAAGAGAGACATTTACCTACAAAATAGGGATGACTAGTGGGTGGTTCTTCAACTGTGACCTTAACAGGACACTGATGCTTGGACCAAGGCTAGGTATTCCACCCAATGGCACTTTTCAGCAACTTGGCTCACTCGTACACCTTTCACCAGTAGTATATACAAGAACATGGATGACAGGATCAGCCGCAGTTGAGCTCAAACAGGGAAGTAATAGACCATATACCCCAACCAATGGTCTCTTCCATTTTAGTCAGGGAAGAGTGAAAGTGGGTGGGACACCTGATGATCTTCGAAATTGTCGACTCAGACGTGATCTATTATCTCCCAGCTGAATTTTGCCACAACCTTTTCATGTTAAACCCTTTTACTTGACTTCCATTTCCTTGGTCTTCAACACTATTACAAATTCATTTGCCAACACATCCCATTATCTTATTGTTCTCTGTATAAGTCAGTTAAAACATTGGGAATCAAAATTTCACTGTGAGGTTTCAATCCCAGCATCTTTACTGGGTTCTACAAGGGTGATTTGGGGAAAATGCTGTCTTTATGGAATAGTTCCATTCAATTTGAGCAACTGTTTAATAGATTGATTTAAAATGCTAAATGGGTTGCTGCTGCATTGTTGCAGATAAAAAGAATTGTATTGAAATCATGGCATTTTGATCTGTTTGGTCAGTGTCAGCTATTAAGTGTTTGAAACCTTTGTTTCAAAGAGTGTGTTCCAGCGAATGCATTCAAAAATAACCCAGCAGGATGAGGGTTCACAACATTTGATGTGCACTGTTGCTATGGTAACAACCTGTTTCATGATCAAAAGCCCTTTCTTTAGTGTGACTGTTGCCAATGGCTCAATATTAAGATTTGCCTTTCAGACCATTTTAATGCATGAAACTCCTTCTCCCCAAATATTAATCTTAAAAATAAATC
This sequence comes from Chiloscyllium punctatum, assembly GCF_047496795.1. Classification (NCBI taxonomy): domain Eukaryota; kingdom Metazoa; phylum Chordata; class Chondrichthyes; order Orectolobiformes; family Hemiscylliidae; genus Chiloscyllium; species Chiloscyllium punctatum. Next base: position 24,348,807 of record NC_092740.1, on the reverse strand, counting down.
TTACTCCGCATAAAATAAGTGCTTATGTCTGAAATTTAGTCGTGCTGGGTAGCAAGGTAATTCAACCGAAGTGCATCTCTCCATAATTGACGATTTCTCAACAAATCAGTTCTGACAATAATGATGCTAAATAGAATAGATTTTCAGCTTGGGCAATCTATCTCCCTCAATTTTAATATTTACCCGAATGGTGTATCCTCTGCTTCCACTGTTCCATCATGAAACATCACACACTCACAATGAATGTGTCAACTGAGGCATGCAGGACCATTTTCTCAGTACACGGCATGCCCAATTTTGCGCCAGCTAAAGTGATTGGGTGGAGATTCTCATGGGCAGGCAATACCACAAGAAGTAAGCTAAATTTTGGCAAATCATGCCATGCAAAACCAGCACTTAAATTGCATAAAAGCAAAATACTGCAGATGCTGGAAATTCAAAACAAACACAGAGGGGTGCTGGTGAAACTCAACAAGTCTGGCAGCATCTATTGGGAGAGAGAGACAGAAATAGTGCCAATGTTTCAAGTTTGGTATGACTCTTTTGTAAAAGCCTCCATAGAAGGATTGTATGTTCAGAAGAGGAGTCATATCAGACTTGAAATGTTAACTCTGCTTTTCTCTCTCCACAGATGCTGCCAGACCTGCTGAGTTTCTCCAGCAATCGCTGTGTTTGTTTTTTTTAAATTGTAAACCTGTTATCCCTTGATGGACCTCTCCCTATTGCTGTAGCATTCCTCTGGCCCAGTAACTCTTTCAGGTATTTATGTTCCACCAATTCTCATCTCTTGTACATCCCCAGTTTTAATTACTGCAATATTGGTGGCCATGTATTCAGTTGCCTCAGCCCTAAGCTCTGAATTTCCTATATATCTCTTCACCTCTCCCAAAAGCCCACGTCTGTGAGCAAGCTCCTCTCTGAATACAAATAAAAACTTTCTTTCAATCTATTTGTACGTGTTATAGCACATATCTGTAGCATGTTGGAATTGAACTCAGACCTTCTAGCTCAGTGGGAGTGGGGAGATTACATCTGTTCGCCAAAAGCCCTTAAAACGTCCTGACTGTGTTATCGGAATTCCCCTGGCTGAGTACATCTTTACATTACTAACCCTCCAACTTTGTCTAACTACGCCTCTGCAAAAACACGATATCAATGCAGGTTGTTGCAGACTTAGCTTTATAATTATTCCCATATTAACGAACCACCGCATGACCTGGGCCTTCATGTTATAGTCACCATTTTAATAATGATACCAATGGAGATTCCGGTAATTGGCCTGTAATATTAACTCGATTTCTATCTCCATGGATACCGCCTGATGTGCTGAGTGCTGTGTTTCTTTGATTTAAAAATAAACCAATGTCTGCACTGATATCATCGGCAAAGGAAGAGCCCACAATTTCATTTAGTTCTCGCTGAGAATAGAAGAGATTGCAGCACACAGTTGATCAAGATGCATCCATGTATGAATCCATTTGTCAGTCAAGAGTTCAAGTACATGGAAAGTTAAGGGAAAACTCGGCTTGCCCACAAGGAGATAAAGGGCTGAATCTGTGGTTAATCTACTGAAGTACAAATCACACTGAGTTTGATGGAGTGATTCTATCTATTATTAGTTGGTGTTTCAACCCTTATAGCAAGCGTCATGTCTGATATACACCCCACCTTTCCACAGGCTATTCCCAGAGCAACTGGCCACTCACCAGAGATCCTAGGACTGAGCAATAGTCCTGCCACCAGCACCACCTTTAAAAACCCATTGTGTATCCCAGACAAGCATTTTCAGACAGGAATTGCCCTCAACAATTATGGCTGTCAGATGCCCCACTCCCAGGCATTGTCCTGGAGCTTCTGCGGAATGGGGTGGAGCATTTCCTCATCCTGCATAGAGGCCACCGGCTAGGTCAGCCTGCTCCAAGTGGTTTCTGCTGTCTGGAGAAATGCCCAGCAATATAGGGTCGATCAAGCACGGCGCTGGAAAAGGCACAGCAGGTCAGCAGCATCCGAGGAGCAAGAGAGTTGACGTTTCGAGCAAGACCCTTCTTCAGGAATGGGGAGGGGGAAGGGGGTTGAGAGATGGGTGGGATTAGAGGAAAGTTAGGCGATAGGTGGACGAAGGTAGGAGGTGAAGGTGATAGGTCGGTTGGACGTGTGGAGCCGAAAGGTGGGAAGGAAGAGGGACAGGTAGGTCAGGTCAAGAATGTGGATCTGAGTTGGAGGGTTGGATCTGGGATGGGGTTGGGAGAGGGTGGATTAGGAAACTGGTGAATTCAATGGTCATGCTGTGTGTTTGTAGCGTCCCAGGACAAAAGATGAGATGTTCCTCCGTCAGTTTGCAGATGGCTTTGTGTAGGCGGTGGATATGCCCTCAGGGGAGTTGGAGTGGGTAGCCACAGGAAGGTGGGGTTGGTTAGTGCATACAGACCAGAGATGTCACGGGAAGTAATATAGGGAGAAGGACAATGTCCTTCAGTGTAAATACTTCCCCATCTTCTCCCTGATAACTCACATTCACTCTATCTCCACTGCTGGAACCATCTCTCACCAAGGCTCATCCTCAGCCACTCTCACTGTTAATGTAAAACCTTCACACTCACTGTCTCCCATCCCCAACACCAGTATCACTCACCCTGCATAACCCCTATGCCATCTACTCCATATGGCCTGGACAAATATCAGAGATTATTGGTTAGAGCATTGAGTAGAGTTGGGAGGTCAAGTTGCAGCTGTACAGGACATTGGTTAGGCCACGTTTGGAATATTGTGTGTAGTTCTGATCTCCCTCGTATAGGAAGGATATTGTGAAACTTTAAAGGGTTCAGAGAAGATTTACAAGGATGTTTCCAGGGTTGGAGGCTTTGAGCTACAGGGAGAGGCTGATTGGCTGGGGCTGTTTTCCTGGGAGGTTGGAGGATGAAGGGTGACCTTACAGACACTTATAAAATCATGAGGGGCATAGATAGGGTATATAGACAAGTCTTTGCCTGGGGAGTGGGACTCCAGAACTAGAGGGAAATAGGTTTAGGGTGAGGAGGTAAAGATATAAAAGGGACCTAAGGGGCAACTTCATGTAGAGGGTGGTGATTAGATCCCCTACAGTGTGGAAGCAGGCCCTTCGGCTCAACAAGTCCACGCCGACCCTCTGAAGAGCAACCCACCCCCCTCTGACTATTGCATCTAACACTATGGGCAATACACCTGAACTGCACATCTTTGTGACTGTGGGAGGAAACCCATACAGTTATGGGGAGAATGTGCAAACTCGACACAGACAGTCACCCACAGCTGGAATTGAACCTGGGACTCTAGCACCATAAGGCAGCAGTGCTAATCACTGAGCCACCATGTGTGTATGGAATGAGCTGCCAGAGGAAGTGGTGGAGCCTGGTATAATTATGACATTTAAAAGGCATCTGGACAGATATATGAATAGGAAGAGTTTAGAGGGATACGGCCCAAGTGCTGGCAAATAGGAGAGATAAATTTTGGATATGTGGTTGGTATGGATGAGTTGGATCGAAGGGTCTGTTTCCATGCTGTACATCTCTATGAGTCTATTAGCTTTGACTTGCTATGCCAGGAGCTGTTAAATGAATGCTATTCCTCTTGCCTGGACTGCAGAGTGCTGTCTGCTGAAGCTAAACATTATCTGCATCATTAGCGTGTGTTTCTTAGTGTCTGTTTTGTAAAGGGGGCGATTAATACAATGGTGCAGTTTAATGTAAATGTCCCTAATCTCTCAGTGATTGTTTTGGAGATGTATTATCTTCAAACCTCATCTAATTGAACAGTCAGCGGAAGATTTACCAGAATGGTACTGGGAATGCAGGTCTTCAGCACACCGGAGAACGTGAGAATGTGGCATTGCTCTCTGAAATTTAAGGGGACGATTAACTGAGGTGTTAAAAACATGAAAAATGTTGATAGAATGATTGAGCTAATGCGTATAGAATGGGAAGAGGTAGCAAGTCAGGTGAGCAATGAGCTTTAATCTACACTCCATAAAGAGAAGCTTCATCAATTATGGTTGCTTTCTCAAGTGTGGGACACAGCCAGTGATGCTTAGCAACCTCAAGGAATTCAATGGTCATTTATCTGAACACACTAGTTCATATTTTTTATAAAACTATCCACTTTAAATGTAGGGATATCCATATGATGCAGCTCCCATAGAGATAACTCCCACAATGGACAGAGACTCAGGCACTAAATCTCCTGGGCATGGGTGGACGCTTCCCATTCTTCTTATTTCCGTACATATTTTATTGCCTGCATTCCCTGGGGTATTGTCCGTAAAGGTTTTCTGTTGTGATTTTCCAACTCCAAATACTTGGTATGAGTTCAGTTCTCACTTGCATTAGTACATTCATGTCACGTGTAAACAAACGTGGCGTCTCCTCTCCATTACCTCACGTGGAGGCAAGATATAAATGACTGATCGCTATATGTGGCTTGGGGTTGTGGGTCAGTAAATTAGCTGGATTCAAATATTTTCAATGCAGCCCCATGTCAGCTGTGGCAGTCTGGCTTTTTATGTATCTGGGGAAATGACTTTGACATGTTTCCATTGCAAGGTATACAATTTCAGTGCCAGAATGGCCTTGCGAACTTTACGAATGTGATACAGTGCTTGTCTACATCTAACTGTGTGTTTGGCTGTGCTTTATTATTTATTCTTATTGTGGGTTTAAAAGAAAACTCAATAAGGATAGTCTAAAGATGTGCAGGTTAGGTGGATTGGCCAAGCTAAATTGTAAGCAAAAGTGAGGACTGCAGATGCTGGAAACCAGAGTTTAGCTCAGAGTGGTGCTGGAAAAGCACAGCAGGTCAGGCAGCATCCGAGGAGCAGGAAAATCGACGTTTTGGGCAAAAGCCCTTCATCAGGAATCATTCTGAAGGGCTTTTGCCAGAAATGTCGATTTTTCTGCTCCTCAGATGCTGACTGACCTGCTGTGCTTTTCCAGCACCACTCTGATCCAAACTAAATTGTAGTATATTCAGGGATGTGCAGACTGTGTGAGTTAACCATGGTTAATGCTGGGTTACAGGGATAGGGAGGGGGACTGGGTCTAGGTTGAATGCTCTTTGAAGGGCTGGTGCAGACTCAATGGGTTGAATGGCCACTTTCTGCACAGTAGGGATTTTATGTTTCTCTGACTGTATGGTAGCAATTTCCTTTTATACCTGAATTGTGAGTGCCTGTCTGTAGAATCCATTGACAATACTTCTACATGTATGGTGAATTCTGAGATCTTCCCTCCTGTATTGTTCCTTCATATCATTAAGCTGCGCATGTCATGTTACATCAGACAGTTAAAATACCTCCTGCAAATAAACTTGACCAATGGAATCAAATTTGCGGATACTGACATGGATATCACTGTTTTACAATAGGTGGATCTATTGAGGAGTTTAGAAAATGGTGAAAATGATAAATGTAATGCACAGGGGAATAGCAATGTGACCAGAGACTGTGGAGGTGTTACATCCTTAAATATGTTCCTGTGTTATACTGCTAGAGCTGGTGGGCTATTAATTTCAGATTTTGGCAAGCTCTTCCTTGTTAACAGCGGGGGAAATAAAAAGGCTGTCTGAAGGATTTTACACAATTTGAGCTGCAGTCAGACCTTTTATTGTGTTTGGACCCATCTTTGCACTGTTTATTAGACCATTGCCTTTTAACTTAAGCTCACTCAATGTTGGATTTTCTCAGTCCTCCAGGGATGGAGTAAGAGACAATGGGGTTTGGCTGGGAGGTGCTAAATTGGCAAGGGAAGGTATGGGGCGAAGAGAGCTCTTCATCTTCACTTGCCCACCATTGGCAACCTGCCTGTGCTAGGGAAGGTGGAGGTTGACTGTCTAATCCAAAAGATCAACTGTACCACTTCAGTGGTCAATCAGCTTGAGCAAAAGTTGTCAGGAATGTCTCTTTCATCGGGTCATTCACCGCATCAACAAAGCTTTGTGTTGGGTAAAATGGTTCAGAGCTATTCTCTGAGGCATTTTGGATATTGCTGGTTTTGAAATGTTTGAATTGAATTCATCAGAATAGTCATGTAGTGGACTAACTACATCAATGAAAAGGTCATTTTAGAATATATCTACAATTCTGTGGGCGGCATGGTGGCACAGTGGTTAGCACTGCTGCCTCACAGCGCCAGAGACCCGGGTTCAATTCTTGCCTTAGGCGACTGACTGTGTGGAGTTTGCACATTCTCCCCGTGTCTGTGTGGGTTTCCTCCGGGTGCTCCGGTTTCCTCCCACAGTCCAAAGATGTGCAGGTCAGGTGAATTGGCCATGCTAAATTGCCCGTAGTGTTCGGTAAGGGGTAGATGTAGGGGTATGGGTGGGTTGCGCTTTGGCGGGGCGGTGTGGACTTGTTGGGCCGAAGGGCCTGTTTCCACACTAAGTAATCTAATCTAATCTGTTTGCCCTTCTATAGGAAGGATATTGTCAAACTTGAGAGGCTGCAAGAAAGATTTACAAGGATGTTGCATGGACTGGAAGATTTGAGTTATGGAGAGAAGTTGAATTGGCTAGGGCTGTTTTCCCTGGAGCGTCGGAGGTTGAGGGCTTATCCTAGAAGTTTATAAAATCATGAGGGACATGAATAGGATAAATAGATAAGGTCTATTTAGGTGAATTGGCCGTGCTAAATTGCCCGTAGTGTTAGGTGAATGGGTAAATGTAGGGGAATGGGCCTGGGTGGGTAGCGCTTTGGTGGGTTGGTGTGGACTTGTTGGGCCGAAGGGCCTGTTTCCACACTGTAAGTAATCTAATCTAATCTAAGTCTTCTACCCCAGGATGGGGGAGTCCAGAACTAGAGGTTTAATGTGAGAAAGAAAAGAGTTAAAAGGGACCAGAGGGGTAACCTTTTTATGCAGAGGCTGGTGCGTGTATAGAATGAGCTGGCAGAAGAAGTGGTGGAGGTTAGTACAATCACAACATTTAAAAGGCATCTGGATGGGTATATGAATAGGAAGGGTTTAGAGGCATATAGGCCAAGTGCTGGAAAATGGGACTAGGTCAGATTGGGATGTCTGGTTGCTGCGGACGTGTTGGACTGAGGGTCTGTTTTCATGCTGTATGACACTATAAACGTTGCAGCATAGTTTCTCTGCTGGCATTTTTCCAGTGAAACATGACTACTCCACAGCTTGCTGAGTGCAACCAGCGAATCCTGACACATTCCCGCATACTTGAGGGAGGTGGATTGTCTCTAAGTGAGCACTTGGTGGCCGCACAGTGTTCCCCAATAGTATCAATATTCGTCAGCAGCTGCAGTCCCAACAGTGGCCACTTCTCCTTGTAGCGCCATTGGCACAGAAGAGCTAAAGGTAGATTGACACGCCTTAATATGACTGGAGTCCTGACAGCAGTTCATTAGGTTTGACCGTGGGTCTAAAATGTGGCTGGAGATTCCCAAAACAGCCAAGGGAGGATTGTCTCCCGTTTCCAGAAGTATACTCTGGGCCTCTGGCCTCTGCTGCTCTGTCAGAATTCATCCTCATGCATTACACATTCAGTTAATCAATGCTTACTTTTGTGTGGAACTTGGTTTGCTTTTTTCGCTTATTCTTAAAGTGGAAACACTTTTGTGTGATAAATGCCTGGGGAGTGTGAAGAATCATATTATCAAGTCCATGGCTGTTCATGACAATGCACGTGCGATTTGATGGATAAAACGATTGCCCATTTTTTTTCCACTTTGTTCCTTGAAGCTGAAATTCCACCAACAGTTTATCTATTCTAATGCTCCTTGTCTGTCAAGGTGGATTAAATAATTCCTTCAAGTGCGGAACTGCATCCTGTGTAATTTGAATTCATCCTGCACACGCAAAAGCATTAGAACCCACATATTACATCTGGAAGCCTTTTTAAAAGGAACCTCCACGTCGACTATGAAGAAAGATTAAATTTAAATCCCATTACTCCCTGAGGGAATTCAGTCTCCGGTACTGCAGATCTCGAACCATGCGAGGCATGCTCTTGCATTGTGTGGTACCATTGGAGAAATTAGCTGTGAATTATTGTTTATGATTAACTGTCAGTTTCAATTACCCTCTGTCTTTATTAAGCGGCTGTCCAGAACGACCAAGCATAATGCAGCTGTATTCCTAATAAATGACTGTGGCCTTTCCTAAGTGCAACCATTAAATACCTTTATAACCCCTTATAATCACTACCTGACACAAAGGACAGTCTCAGCAGCAAAATAATATTCATTTTGACACATTACAAATGATTTTTGTATTGTTGTCCATGCAAGCTGATTTTTGGTAATCAAAAGTTTGCATAATCAGGAGTACAAGCAAACGAACATAAGAAATTAGAGGATGGAGACTGATTCAATAAATACACGTTAGCTTGCACATTAGTGTTAGCTCTCTGAAAGAGTTGCTGCTTAGTCTCACTCCTCTGTTCCTTTCTCATCAGCTGACGTTTTTTTTCTTCGTGAAACTGCATCCAATCCTCTGTTCAGAATTATTGTTAAAATTGCTCTCACCATCAGGTGCTGTGTTTCAGATCATAATAATTCTGTATCCAAATTATTCTCCTTGTCTCACCCGAGGTGCTTTTCCCGTTGGTGTCCATTGATTCCTAACCCTTCAACCAATTGAAGCAATCCTGTCTAGTTTATCAGAACGGCTTATGATTTAAATGATACTTATTAAAGGCTCCTTAAAATATCTGTGCTTTAAGAAACAACAGTTTCTCTAGTGTCTCGCCATAAGTGAAATTGCACAACCCTTGTACTATCCTAATAAATCTCTTTTGTATCGTCTGCAAAGAATCAAGTAAAAGTGTTGAAGATAGATAATAGTTCATGACAGACACATAATCAGATAACTAACCATATGCTGCTTAGATTTTGATGCATAGATATAAAAAGAAAACAAAATATACATTTTACAATTTCAATACTGGAGAAATTTTAAAGATCATACATATGTTCCCGTTGTTATACTGGAAGGTCAAATACAGGTGGAAATTGTACATAAAAGGCAGGACCCTTTGGAGTATTGATCTGCAGAGGGATCTGGGTCTGCAGGTCCACAGATAACTGAAGGTGGTAGTGCAGGTCGATAAGGTAGTCAAACATGCTTGACTTCATTGGAAGGAGCATTGAGTATAAGAATAGACAAGTTATGCTGCAGCTTTATAGAACATTAGTTAGGCCAGACTTGGAATATTGCGTACAGTTCTGGTAACCAACTACCAGAAGAATGTGAATGCTTTGGAGATGGTACAGAAAAGATTTAACAGGATGTTGCCTGGTATGTGAGATTTTCACTACAAAAATGGTTTGATGGAGTATATTTGATTTTGCTGGAACGCAGGAGGTTGGGAGGTGACCCAATAGAAGTTTATAAGATTGTTAATAGCATGGATAGATTGGAAACCATGAGACTTTTTCCCAGGGTGGAAGGGTCAATTACTAGGGGCCACAAATTCAAGGTGCAAGGGGGGGAAGTTTAAAAGAGATGTTTGGGGCAATCTTTTCACACAAAGGGTGGTGAGTGCCTGGAATGCACTGCCAGAGAAGGTGGTGGAAGCAGACACAATAGCATCATTCAAGAAACACGTGGATGAATACATGAAGAAGAAGACAGTTTTAGTATGGAAGGCAAAATATGTCAGCACAGACTTGGAGGGCTGAAGGGCCTGTTCCTGTGCTGTACTTTTCTTTGGTCTTTGTTCAGCTTCTGGGAAGTTCTGACTATTTCACAATTCAATGTTCCTATTTCCTAACTTTTAATCAATTTCTCCATCCCTTGAAAACTTTGAGAAATGCTACATATGTATTACAATCTTAGTTGCCTGAAGATGTCTGGTTCAAATCTTATTTGACAATTTAATCTCTTAAATCTTATAAGAGATAGGATTTATAATCATCTAGCAAGCAACATCTTGATTGCAGATAGTCAACATGGTTTCATCAAAGGCAGGTCATGTCTCACAAACCTCATTGAGTTTTTTTAAGAAGGTGACCAAGTATGTGGATGAGGGTAGAGCAGTTGACGTGGTGTACATGAACTTCAGTGAAGCCTTTGATAAGGTTCCACATGGTAGGCTGTTGGAGAAAATGCAGAGGCATGGGATTGAGAGTAATTGAGCGGTTTGGATTAGAAACTGGTTTTTGGTAAGAAGGCAGCGCGTGATGTTTGATGGAAAATATTCAGCCTGGAGTTAATTTACTAGTGTGCCACAAGGATCTGTTTTGGGACCACTGCAGTTTGTCATTTTTATAAATGACTTGGATGCAGGTATAGGTGGACGGGTTAATAAATTTGCAGATGAGTAATGGACAGTGTGGAACAATGTTGTAGGTTGCAGGGGGACATGGATAAACTGCAGAATTGGGCTGAGAGGTGGCAAATGGAGTTCAATGCCGCTAAATATGAGGTGATTCACTTTGGGAAGAATAACAGGAAGGCAGAATACTGGATCAATGGAAATGTGGATGTGCAGAGGGATCTTGGAGTCCATGTACATTGATCCCTGAAAGTTGCCACCAGGTGGATAGTGCTGTTAAGAAGGCATGCGGTATGTTAGGTTTTATTGCTAGAGGGATTGAATTCCGGTGCCATACTGACATGCTGCAACTATACAAAATGCTAGGACGGCCGCACTTGTAATATTGTGTACAGTTCTGGTCGCCCCATTACAGGAAGGAAGTGGAAGCATTGGAAAAGGTGCAGAGGAGATTTACCAGGATGTTGCCTGGTCTGGAGGGAAGGTCTTATATGGGAAGGCTGAGAGACTTGGGTCTGTTCTCATTGGAGAGAACAAGACTAAGAGGGGATTTGATAGAGACATACAAGATAAGCAGAGGATTAGATAGGGTAGACAGTGAAAGTTTTTTTCCTAGGATGATGATGTCAACTTGTACAAGAGGGTATAGCTATAAATTGAGGGGTGACAGATATCAGAGGCAGTTTATTTACTCAGAGAGTGGTAAAGTTTTGGAATGGCCTGCCTGGCAATGTGGTTAACTCAGCCACATTAGGGAGATTTAAACAATCCTTAGATAAGCACATGGATGATGATGGGATAATGTAGGGAGATGGGCTTAGATTAGTTCACAGGTTGATGCAACATCGAGGGCTGAAGGGCCTATTCTGCACTGTGTTGTTCTATGTTCTATATTCTTCTTCCAGTGCTCTCTAAATTGACATTTAACAGAGATCCAGATTCCAAGGGAATGTCATATTGAACCATATAAAGGACAAATGGAAGTTCGGGCAAATATGTGGCCAGATTTTCAGCAAAGTATCAATTACTTCAGGGTGACGCATTCTACATTAATGGCTGAAAGAGTACTCCGAGCCAATCAGCAAGATTCCCACTTAAATGTCCTGAAGCCTAAGATGTGTTCAGTACTTGATATTATTTTGATCTCTTCTGCACCAGGACCCTGCGTGTAGACTTTGAGGAACAACCTGAAGGTGGCACAGTGGCACAGTGGTTAGCACTGCTGCCTCACAGCGCCAGAGACCCTGGTTCAATTCCCATCTCAGGCGACTGACTGTGTGGAGTTTGCACATTCTCCCTGTGTCTGCGTGGGTTTCCTCTGGGTGCTCCAGTTTCCTCCCACAGTCCAAAAATGTGCAGGTTAGGTAAACTGGCCATGCTAAATTGCCTGTAGTGTTAGGGGCAGGGGTAAATGTAGGGGAATGGGTCTGGGTGGGTTGCGCTTCAGCGGGTCGGTGTGGACTTGTTGGGCCGAAGGGCCTGTTTCCACACTGTAAGCAATCTAATCTAAACTGGATATTATTGGCCATTTCTAATTTTCTTGGGAAGCCATTGGGGAGCAAAGTTTTAAGGCAAAGTGGGAAACATTAGGAGTCAGGGTGCTTGAATATATCCATTAGGGAACTGTCTATTCAGGGGAGAAAACAGTTATCTGTTTCTCATACAGCATTTAGTTGCTCAACATTGACTTTTAACACTTTTAACATGCTCAACACAGGCTACGAGTGTAAAGTTGGCATTTATTACCATACTGTGTGAGGACTTAAAATGCCTCCAATTAATTCAGAAAATCCAACAAACAATAAAGAAGGTTGTGGGTGGGGCTGGGGAATGTGGGAACAGGGATTCTTCAAAATCAGATCACAAGGAAAAGAGTGAAAAGGTGCATTGCTTCCATCACAGACACAGATGCAGATCCTGGGAAGTACAACCATGACTGTGGTGGGCAAAGTATTGGAGAGGATTCTGAAAGACAGGATTTATGATTACTTGGAAAACCATATTTTGATTAGAGATAGTCAGCACAGCATTGTGAGGGGGCAGGTTATGCCTCACAAGCCTTATTGAATTCTTTGAGGATGTGGTAAAACATGAGCAGTGGATGTGGTGGACATGCATTTTAGCAAGGCCTTTGATAAGGTTCCCCATGGTAGGCTCTTTCAGAAAGTAAGGAGGCATGGGATACAGAGAAACCTGTTTGGATACAGAATTGGTTGGCCATAGAACACAGAGGGTGGTGGTAGATGGAAAATATTCCGCCTGGAGATTGGTGGCCTGTGGTATTCCGCAGGGATTGGTTCTGGGATCTCTGCGCTTTGTGATTTTTATAAATGACTTGGATGAGGAAGTGGATGGGTGGGTGAATACGTTTGCTGATGACCTGAAGAACGGTGGAGTTGTGTATAGTGTGGAGGGCTGTTGTAGGTTGCAACGAGACATTGACAGGTTGCAGAACTGGGCTGATAAGTAGTAGATGGAGTTCAACCTGGAAAAGTGTGAAATCATTCACTTTGGAAAGTCGAATTTGAATGCAGGATACAGGGTTAGAGGTAGGATTCTTAGCAGTGTAGTGGAACAGAGGCATCTTGGGATACATGTCCATAGATCCTTCAAATTTGCCACCCAGGTTGATAGGATTGTTAAGAAGGCTTATTGTGTTGGCTTTCATTAACAGGGGGATTGAATTTGAGAGCCGTGAGGTTATGCTGCAGGTCTATAGAATCCTGGTTAGACCATACCTGGAATATTGTGTTCAGTTCTGATTGCCTCATTATAGGAATGAATTGAAAGCTTCAGACAGTGTGCAGAGGAGATTTACCAGGATGCTGCCTGGACTAGGGAGCATGTCATATGAAGAAAGGTTTAGGGAGCTAGAGCTTTTCTCATTGGAATGAAGAAGGACGAGACGCAACTTGGTAGAGGGGTACAAGATGATGAGAGGCATAGATAGAGTGGTTAGCCAAAGACTTTTTCCCATGGTGGAAATGCCTATCACGAGGAGGCATAATTTTCTGGTAATTAGAGGAAAGTTTAAGGGAGGTATCAGAGGTAGGTTCTTTACTTAGTGAATGGTAGGTGCATGGAATGCACTGCCAGCTGTGGTAGTAGAGTCAGGTACATTAGGGACATTTAAGCGACTCTTGGATCGGCACATGGAAGTTGATACAATGAATGGTATGTAGGTTAGTCTGAACATAGAGTAGGATAAAAGGCTGGCACAACATCGAGGGTCAAAAGGCCTGTACTGTGCTATACTATTATATGTTCTATCATGGCTTCAGAAGCATCATCAACCATTAACACACTGATACTTCCTTTCTGCAGTTTCCGGGTCCAGTTTTGCAATATACGTCCATGTTAGATTTGCTGTCTTTTGCTGTGTACTGCATTCCATTGCAATGATGGGAGACTGATCTTTGACATCACTATGACAGCAAGAAATTCGTGAGGAAAAGAAAGAGAAAGAAAACCAGAAACAGCCATTGCCCCACATTGCAATTCATCCAAGAAATCGCTTGACAAATTATTCCCTTCACTCCTAATGCACCTACAATATGAGACTCTGCTGCTGAATACCAATATTTGCACTGATATGATATCCAGGACAATCCGTCAAATTCAATTCAATCTGTAGATAAATGTTTAATATTTGCTGCAACTGGTCAACAAATTGCATTTGCCATTACTTAGACTTTGATTTACCTTGTTTGATCTCCATGATATTTATGTGCCAAACTGCTGGACGTTAAAGCTGATAATGTTGCAGTGCACTCTATACAGCAACTGACTTCTGAATGAACATGGCAAACAACCCATGCCTCTTTAACGAGGTGGGAAGGACTGTAAATCTTAACAGCACAGTGATTGAGATGCAAATGGCCATCATAGTGTTGGATCAGCTATTTGAAGAAAAATGAGAGACAAAATGGATTGCGAGAAAGCGAAGTCAGTGATTTTAAAGAAATATTTTAACTTTAAATTTGACAGTTTTTAGATCTCCTCAACAATGAAAACCTAAAGAAATGCAATTTTCAATAATGTTCCCTGTGCTCAGCTGTTTGAAGATTCACCACACTAATCAGAAACCATTTTCGCACAGAAATAGAGTGAGAGTTGCTTCTCATCACCCAAGAGGTTAATAGACAGTCTTGCCATCACATGTATTTAAGTGGTCTTCATTTTTAAAATTGGAGCTTTCTCACAGCTTTGGAAACACCAGTCAGTGCAGCCCAAGTTGGGATGGTTTCAGTGACAAAGTGTATTTTAGCAATGCAGAGTTTTTTTTTTGGAAAGAGGTGAATGGAAACAGTATAAAGAATGGACAGAACACAAAGTGAATTATACTGCAAAAAGAATCCCGTCTGCTTGCTGCTTACAGGAGATGGTTATAAAATATTTATAAGCACTTTAAAATATGTCATCTCCAAGCTGCGGCCATGTAATAATCGATAGAGGAAGTCCTCCAGAGCTTGTTCCAGACTGTTCCTGGCGCAAGAATAATTCATTAGCAATTTTCTGATTTAAATAACTTACATTTTGTAAATCCAATGTATACTTTTTGTCACCTCAACTGGAAACAACCATTATTGCCTTTCCGTCTCTGGTGCCATAACATGTTAACAATGTTGTGCTCCATCATAAACCTAGGGTGGATGGGATGCTGCAATCAGTTGTTACTTTGAAACTTGCTGAGCATATCAGTAGTCTCAGGCTATCACACTTTGTCAAGTCAGGATTCAATGAAACTTGTAATGAGGTTGGGCAGAAACTGGGCTTCAGGCCTGTGCTCCGCTTGCCTTATCCTATTTTAGTAAGCAGATAAAATGGACTTCTTTTCCAGACTGCATTTTAGAGTTTTCTGGGTTACTGGCATGGTAAAATCCAAATAGTTATGCCTGTCATAGTGGACTTGCCTTTTGTGTTATGGATCATCATCAACCATCCAATCGTTGAGGTAGAGTACAGCCACCAATCCTTCTTTCTATACTCAACCTGATGGCTTATTGCAGTGTGATAGATGATGAACCGTTAGTCCGTCTTAACAAGGAGAAGAACGTATCTTAACAACACCTAGTTCATTGTGTGATAGAAATGGGTGTAAGCTACATCGTCTTAGGAATTAAAGCTGACTAGCTAATCAGAAGATAGGGATGATGTGCCTGACCCCCATTGAGATCACAAGCTGGACTTTTCAATTTTCTGCTACATGACAAGAAATGTTCTCTTCCCATGCTTTAAAATGTGAACAAAGCTTTTGGAAGAAAACTGATGCAGCATAGCATAAGGATTTAGTCTTTACGTATCTGTATTTTTCTTCTTCTTCTCATCACTTTAGCTTTTTTAGGGTCACCACTATGCTGCTTGATCAACGTCCTCCATCTCTTCATGTCAGTCATTAATTCCTCTCAGTTTGGATGCGTGTATGTTTGTCATTACTGCCTCTTTCCAGCTAATCTTCAATATTCTCCTCCCCTTCTTCCTAGCAGTCGAACATCCATCACTTGCATCACCATATGTCCTCCCTTAGTCCGCAACAGGCAACCATGCCATCTAAGTCTCTTCATCAGGAATGAGGCTTGTGGGCCGGTGGGCACTGTGAGATAAACGAGAAAGGGTGGGGCTGGGGGGAAGGTAGCTGGGAATGTGATGGGTGGATGAAGATGCAGATGGAAGTGATAGGTCAAAGGGGAGGGTGGAGCGGATGGGTGGGAAGGAAGGAAGGTGGACAAGTAGGACTGGTCAAGGGGGCGGTGCCAAGTTGGAGGCTCGGGAGCGGGATAAATTGGGGGGAGGGGAAGTGAGCAAACTGGTGAAATCCACATTGAGCCATGTGGTTGCAGCCTCCCGAGGCGGAAGGTAAAGTGCTTCCCCACGTTTTCGTAGTCCCAAGCCTCCAACCCAGCACAGCCCCCTTGACCAGTCCTACCTGTCCATCTTCCTTCCTTTCCACCTATCCACTTATTCCTGGATGATTTAATTTCTGACACTGAATTATCAAATATAGAAAACATCTAAAATATTAGTACAAACCCTTATTTTCACAGTCCCTGCCAATGTTATTTCCCACCTGTGAATTAGGAACAAAAGCAGATCCTATTACCTGCTGCATTGTGTATACCTTTCACTTGATTACATCAATGAATTCATCTCCTCCATCTGATCATCCCTCCTACACACAGACACAATAAAGCAGTCGAGATCCTCAGACTCAGATTATTGGTTGAATTATGTATATGTAGCGTTCATGAAAGCCTTGCTTCCTCACCTTCCCCAACCCTTGCTGAGTCGTTCCCCTCAAGTTATGTATGATCAACTGTCTCTCCAATGGAGAGAAAAATGGTCACTTGTGCGTGATCACTAATTATTTACTCATTACTAATGCATCTAGGAGTAAATTTCATCAATGAAGTTTCATAGACATTAAATCCTCAATCCACATTTTGAACTCACCAAGAAAGACACCTGCATTCCTGGCACATGGGGAGCTTTACACGAGATGACACACCTTGTTGAGTGTTTGTTGTTTCTGCATGGTGACCTACCATGTTCTGTGGCATATGAACAAGGATACCCAGGATCCATCTGAATGCAGACATTTCCCAATCTCTCACCATTCAAAAATATACTGTTTCTTTTTATTTCTCAAACAATTGTAGAACATTTGCCCTTTACATACCTACCACATATTTCATGAAATACCTCTACATACTTCTGCAAACTCTTAGCGTCCTGGCCATAGCTTATTTTACCCTACAACTTGGATCCTCAGTAAATCTTGATGTGCTACACTCAATCCACTCACCTAACTGTGAATGCAGATTGTTAATAGCTGAGTCTCAAGCTCTGATCCTGATAATATCTTCCTAGTTACAGCCTACCAACCTGAATATGTTCCATCTATTCCTACTTTGTGTTTTGTCGATTAAGCATAATTGCTATCAATGTTACGCTCAACATCATAAGCCTAATTTTGAGAAACTGCATCCAAAACTTGCATTCAAGACAAAACATTTCATTTGAAAGTGCAAATGGAAATGAATAAAAAAGATTTGGTAGTTGTTACAGCGTGGTGGCTCAGTGGTTAGCACTGCTGCCTCACCATGCCAGGGACCCGGATTTGATTCCATCCTTGGACAACTGTCTGTGTGGAGTTTGCACCTTCTCCCTGTGTCTGTGTGCATTTCCTCTGGATTCTCCGGTTTCCACAAGGATGTGCAGGTTAGGTGCATTGGTTGTGCTAAATTGCCTATAGCATCTGGGGATGTGCAGGTTAGGTGGGTTAGCCATGGGAAATGCAGGGTTGCAGGGATAGGGTGGGGGGGCTGGGAGTGCTCCACAGAGGGTTGGTATGAAATCGATGGGCTGAGTGGCCTCCTTCCACACTGTAGCGATTCTATGATTACACAGACATGGCTTTAAAATGACACACACTGGGACCAGAATCTTGAAGAGTACAGGACATTTGAAAAAGACAATAAAGTAAAAAACGAAGTCGGAGTGGTTCTTTTTGTTAGTAATTGTACGAGCACAATAGAGAATGATGATCTAAGTTCAGGATGTGGAAATAGTTTGGGTTGAGATGAGAAAGAATAAAAGCAAGAAGTGACTTGAGGGAATGGTATACCAGCCTCCTAATGCCAAACATATAGGAAGAAATATTAAGAGCTTGCTAATAAAGTATTGTAATATCTACATATACCTGGGCAGTAAGATGGGCAAAGGTAGCCTTGATGAAGAATTTATGGAATGTTTTACTGATAGTTTCTTGGAGGACCCTGTTTTAGTGCCACCCAGAGAGAAGACTATAGTTGACCTGGTATTCTGCAAGGAGATAGAATCAATCAATAATGTCATAGTCAAGTTACCTGAGATAACAGAGCTATGATCCTTTGGGTGGTACAATTGGCATTACAGTCTATATTGCCTTCTCCTCTGACCGCTTATGACTGAAAATAGTCCTGACCAAAATGGGAGACTCTTTGATTATTCATTCATGGAATATGAGTGTTGCCAACATTTAGTGCTTACCCCTACTGCCATCGAGAAAGTGGTAGTGAGTTGGCTGCTTGAACCACTGTGCTCCTTGGGGTGAAGGTGCACTCACAATGCCATGAGGTATTCCAGGACTTTGAACCATTGACAGTGCAGGAACAGTTCCATTTCAGGATGGTGGCTTATAATGAAATGCAAGTGGAGAAAATGGACAATTCTTCTTCCAGTCACCTCTATTAGTCACTACTGTAATAGCTACTGTCCTGTTCTTTCATACATCATTTATGGAATGTAACTATCCCATACTTTTTTGTTGGAGAAATCATCTGCTGTTATTTCAGTCGGAGGATTTATTAGCCATGGTTTGTGGAGACTTGATCTAAATATATCCTGATTATTTGTAAAATACAAGGGGAAAGAAAGTAAAAGAAGTGAAAGAAAAGAGGGTAAATGGGACAGACTGCATTGAACAATGACAAAGCATACCGACTCGATGGGCCAAATGGTCCCCTTCTGTTTTGCATTCAGTCATAATTCTGTTAAAATTGTGAGATTTTCCACTGTATTAGTAGAAATTGTGGGATATTATTGGAAAGCCAATGGTGCTAAATGCAACTTGTAAATTCTTTATATGACTGACACAGAGTTAAACTGAGACATTTCTCTTCCATTCACGATTACAAGGTCTCATAGCCCTAGCCGAAGATATAATTCCAAACCCAAGAACTGAAGTATAATCAGGCTGGGGTCAGAAGCAGAATTAAGGATTGATCTGGAAGTGAATCTGCTCACCAGACACAAAGTTGTGCAGATATCTGTGTGATCCAAAATTGTAGTTCAGTTAGCAGTTTTGAGAGTTGTTTTACGCTGCATCCCAAATAAATAGGAGTGTGGTATTTCCTTTATCAATATGGTAATGAACGCAAACTCATCCCAGTTTAATCAATCTTCTCTGAACCTAGTTGCATGTATCTCCATTACCTGCACGTTTCCTCTAAGCCCCACATCACCTTAACTTGAGACTATTTTGCTGTTCTTCCACTGTTGCTGTTTCAAGATAATGTAATTCTATCCTTTACATCACTGTGGGTGTACCTACACATCAAGCACTGCAGCAGTTCAAGAAGGCAGCTTCTACCACCTTTTAAGGAGCAGTTGAAATGGACAATAAATGCTTAACTAGTAACGCCTACATCCCATCAGTGAAGATATGTAATAAAGTACTGTTTAACTAAGTACTCCATTTTTCAGAGGAATAATTCAGTAAAATCATTTATTTAAAAATCTGACTTCCTGTTAAGATCTCTGTGTTCTTGTCAAATAATATTAGAGTAATTGAGATGTTGCTAGATACCTATCTCAGTGAATATCAACCACTGTTGTTAAGAGGTTAAGAGAGGGCATTTCTGTAATGTCACACACTCAGGTCCCAGTTCCACACAATCTAATGTCATCATGGCATATCTCCTTGAGTACATCCTCATTTATTTATTTCATATATTGTCGCTTGATCCCAGGTACAATGAGAAATGGATAATGTTGCCTCGATCTGGCACCATCTTGGATTCCAGAATAAATTACAGAATGAATAGTATGAAGAGTAAAATACTGAATAAATTAATATTGAATTGATATTACTAAAACTGAAACAGCTTTGACCTATTGGAGCTATTATTAGAGTAAGATACAAATCACTCCTTCTCCGCAGGGATCAGGCATACCAATCAAAAACATATTGCCCTGATGCATTCTCACAATCTTTCTCCATAGCCTGAATGAGAACTCAACAGATACACAAGAGAAATAGTGTCAATGCATTTTATATTTGCAATAAGGCAGGCAATAAGAGAATGTTCATGAAAATTCCAGATCAATTTGTTAGCTATTCTGAGGTTCACATTAATTATTGTATTTGTCCACACAATAAGAATGCCTGCACTTCAAAAGTAATTAATTGATTGCAAAGCGCATTAAGGTTTGATGTGCTGCTGTATTTTTGAAACCGTATTCCTTCCTAGCAGCATGACTTAAGCAGCAGCTTATTCCTAACACTAGTGAATTGTCAGGGTCTCCCCTGACTAGTTAGGGCCACTGAGCCACTCCTCGAACTCACTCTCTTCAACAAGAATATGGACATGGGGTTTAACTGGCGTTCAACACATTAACCTTCTGCTCCAATTTTATGGAAACATGAGAAAGAAAGAGTTATTTATTTCCACTTGAAGAAAAAAATATTTTTATAGTCATCTCACTCTGGGGCTGTTCCTTGCACAATAGTGGCGAACAACTGAGTAAGCATTTAAGGTATTGTCTGTGCAAATGTACATCCAGAAGTAGCATCAAAGCCTTAAGGATGCCATATTTAGGAAGTACACAACACCATCAGGGCTGATTCCCTGCAGAGATTGTCTGAATAAATTATGATCCAGACAGTCCCAAGGCAACTTCTGCATTTTAACCTGACACATATGCTTGTCCAGATAACCTGAGTGAAGAGCTGAAAGTCTGTACGTTAACAACTTGAATTGCTGGATGAATGCCATAAGGACTTCATTTGAAGTCACAGGGAACCTTGTCCAACGAAAGGTTAGACTGTGGAACTTTGTCACCTTAAGTAATTGAATCAATAGCAAAGATGCATTGATGGAATAAGTCAACTCGTTAAGCACATGAGGGATAATGGAATGGAAGGGCATATTGTTGTTTTTAGGCAAAGTGGTGTGAAAGGAAGCTCATGTGAAGATAAAAATGTAGAGATATTTTGGGTCAATGGCTGATTCTGATGTGTTATTATTCTGCCATTAACGGAAATGTTCATAGACTTGACATTGGGATTGTGAACAGCAGTTTCAAAGCAAGTTGTTCTATTTTATGAGGGACCTCCTTTACTCTCTGATGGACTGTGGCTGGGGATTCCAAATCTCACAACCACTCCCCATGATGCAACTCAGGGGCAGCAAGCACTTTGCCAATGTGAGTTATGGACACGGTGGCACAGCTTCCAAAGTCGCAATGTGAAGCACAGAGAGTTGGCACCATCTAACTTGTTTAGCTACCCACACACCCCCACCCCCGCCAACCAGACATCGGCAAGAAATGCTGCCATTAACCTCAGCTGGGAGTTAAACAGGATCAGTGCAGCATGACAGTTGCTGGAACTGTTGGTGTGTGTAACTATTGAGTGCGATATGATCCAACTTGCTTCTGATGATGCCTTGTGATTGAGCACTCCTGCTACACGGGCTAACAAATGAAACTCAGCTACCAGAGGGTGGCCATGGGCTTCTCAATGGGCCCCAGCTCTGCCTACCTCTTTGCTGGCTCTGTCAAATAGTCCCTCTTCAGTACCTACACAGGCACTGTGCCCCAACTCTTCCATTGTTACATCAATGACTGCATCGATGCAGTGTCCTGCACCCAGGCTGAACTGGAGCAGTTCATCGAATTCGCCCACAAATTCCACCCTGCCCTCAAATTCACTTGGTCCATTTCAGACACCTCCCTCCCCTTTCTTGACCTCTCTATTTCCATTTCTGGTGACAGTCTCCAGGCGGATATTTACTATAAACCCACAGACTCCCATAACTACCTGGACCACACCTCCTCACCCAGTATCCTGCAAGAACTCCATCCCATTCTCCTAATTCCTCTGCCTCTGCTGTCTCTGCTCAGACTGGGAGACATTTCACTCCCAAGCATCCCAGATGTCCACCTATTTTGAACAATGTGCTTTTCATCCCTCTGTCATCCAGGCAGCCCTCCACCACAACACCTCCATTCCCCACTCCACTGCTCTAAACTCTCCCCTCCCAACGCAATAAAGACAGAGACCCCTTGTCCTCACCTACCACCCCACCAGTCTCCACATCTGGCGCATCATCCTTAAACACTTCCACCAATTTCAACTAGACCCCACCACCAAGAACATCTTCCCCTCCCTGCCCCTCTCTGCCTTCCGCAAGGACTGTCCCCTTTGACAGTCCTTGGTTTGCACTACTCTCCCCACTGACACCCCTAAACCCTCAGTTACCTTCCCCTGCAATTGGAAAAGATTCAAAACCTTCCAGTATACCACCCACCCCCCTCACCTCCATTCAAGACCCCAAACAGTCCTTCCAGATGATACAGAGATTTACCTGCCTTTCTTTCAACCTAGTTTACTGCATCAGGTGCTCCCGATGCGGTCTTCTCTACATCTAGGCGACTAAACGTAAACTTAGGGAATGCTTCGCCGAGCATCGAAGCCGGGCTCATGGGGGCCGACCTGACCTCCCCGTCACGGCCCATTTTATTTCCTCTTCCCACTCCCTTTCCAACATGACCATCCCTGGCCTCCTCCATTGCCACAATGAACCAAACCACAAATTGGAGGAACAGCACCTCATTTTTCGCCTGGGCAGCCTACAGCCCAGAGAACTCAACACTGATTTCTCCAATTTCAAATAACCTCCTTTCCCATTCCCGATTCCCTTCCCAGCACCTCTGCCTTCCACTACTCCCTGCCACCAATGGGATTCATTCCTCTCATTGACCAACCAGGTCGTACCCTCTATCTGTCATCGCCTATCCCCACTTCATCACCCTGCCCCCACCACCCTCTTTTTCTGCAGGTCCTCTCTCCACACCCTTTTCCAGTCCTGAAGAAGTGTTACACTGGAAACATTGACTTCGCCACATCCTGAAGCTGCCTGGCTTGCTGTGTTCTTCCAGCCTCCTGCCTGTCTACTTTGGATTCCAGCATCTTCAGTACTTTTGTCTCTAACCAGGGTGAGATACTTCATTCCGTATTTGCCACTATGTCCTTCATCCATCACAAATACTGTGTTTACCTTTTCGCCTCATATTGGCTGAATCAGAAAAAATGGTCTTGTGAATGCAAGATTCTTTTCCCTCTATTTGTCTTTCTCTTTGCTCTCTGGCATTGTTCATTGATGTGTTTAAAGCCTGGTTTGCCAAAAGCATTGATATCCAGAGAGTAACTGTTGCTTTTGATGACTGAGGGAGCCCCATCTCACAGGTCATTTTCAATAAAGCAGTGGCCCGCTCAGCAATGTGTCAAATCGATCTATTCAAAGCACTGAATCTTCTAACAGAAATGCTGAACTTCATTCCTTTGACGTTGGGATTTATTCAAAGGAATCTGGAACAATGTTTTGATAGCTTTCTTCAAAACATGGCTGAAGCCACCAGAGATAATGGTTTCATGTGGCAGATTGGGGGGTGCTGGTTGTCAGCATTGATGGGATAGTGGTGGTATGATCAGCGGCATTAATTGCATATGAAATAAAGAACTACATTTGGAGGCTCAGCTTAATAGTTGGACGGTTTGCACAAAAGATCCATCTTGTTTGATGTATTGAGGAGATTAGAAAATATTGTTTTTGTTTCTATTAAAGACTGTCTCATTGTCAATAAATTGCTGAGTGGTTTCTGTTATGATCAAATGTCCATCCTCACCCTGGAGGCTCCCTGCCTTCAGTCCTGATGAAGGGCTTTTGCCTGAAACGTCGATTTTCTTGCTCCTTGGATGCTGCCTGCTCTGCTGTGCTTTTCCAGCACCACTCTAATCTAGACTTTTGCCATTATATTCATTTGCCGACTGAAGATGATTAACATGAGATCATGAGAAATAGGAACAAGGTCATTCATCCTCTTGTGCCTGTTTTCCAGTTCAGTCAATCATGGCTGGTCAGGCTATGTCCTCCCCTTGACTTTCCTGTCAGTGAAAACGTAGAGGACAGATGTGGACATTTGATATCTTCGACTCCACTGGAGTGTAGAGAGACAGGATTGCTCTGTACATGTATTGGGTCCTGTTTCTTTGAACCAGGCATTGGACACTGAGAGGCAGCTTCTGATTTGGCGGGATTGGGGGGAGGGTGCGGAATTGACCCGCTGTACCCATTGACTGGACATTCAGTAATTAAAGGGCACAGACGTTAGGCAACTTGTAAAAGACTAATAGGGTTATTATCAGGAATACATTGTCTAGAAGGATGTTGGAAACAATAACTTTTGAAAGGCGACTAAAGTCTTTTCTCACAGATGCTGCCAGACCTACTGAGCTTTTCCAGCAATTTCTGCTCTTGTTTCTGATTTACAGCATCTGCAGTTCTTTTGAAATTTTAAAGTCTTTTCTCTCCTGGAACCTAAACTACTTAGCCATTTCCAGGGAAACTAAATTCAATTTCACAAAGTCAGTGCAGCCAAGGACGTGGTAGGATTTCAACCAATTGTCACATTTTCTCAGAGTTTCTTGCTGCATATTTCTTTGTGTTGAGCCTCACTGATACCTCCTAGAACCACACAGCACAGAAGAAGGCCATTATCTCATTGTACTTGAGTCAGCTCAATGAAGAGCTATCTGACTGTTGCACTGCCTAGCTCTTAACCTGCAATTTTAACAAATATTTCAGGCAAACAGCAATCCCTTAGAAGTGATCCTGGAAAAGCTCCATTAGCTTCCATGTTTAACTATCCCATGTGGACCAATTTCTCCCTTATTCCCTTTGGAGTGATCTAATTTCCACTTTGATTAAGCCAACTGATTCCCTCACCCACCAAATCAACATGATCCTTTCTAATTGTTGAAAATGTGGTGCTGGAAAAACGCAGCAGGTCACACAGCTCCCGAGGAGCAGGAGAATCAGCATTTCGGGCAAGAGCCCTTCATCAGGAATGAGGTTCCTTCCTAATGTCATGGAAGATCAGGTGGTTTGGTACTGATTTGATCTTAACAACATTTTCCAGAATTTAATCATAAATCATCTTGCTCAAGGTTTTAAAGTTATGAAGAGGTTTGGTAAAACAGAAATGGAAAAGATATTTCCATTTGGGAACATGTCAGGATTAAAGCTCATAAGTCCATAGAACCAATAAGAAGTTGCTTAACTTAGAGGCTGATTGAAATGTGAAAAGCATTACTGCATGTGTTGGTTGAGAATAACAAGCACCCTTTATGGAAAACCGGATAATTACTGAGGAAGAAAGAATAAAGATAACAAGGATGAAAAGATGTTAATGTGGAGCATAAATACTGGAATGAAATATAAGAATATAGAAAAAGGTTAAGTCAATTTTTTTCCCCGGCACCTCTTCCATCATTCAACGAGACCACGGTTAATTTGTGACCTGACTTTATCTGTGCATCTTTGCTTCATATCCAAATCCCTTTTGAAAGATGGTCTTGAAGTGCTCCCACCACCTTTTTGGGCTGTGCATTCCAGATTAGGACATTCACAGCATTAAGAAAAATTCTTCTCATCGTCCCTCTGACTGAATTTACAAATGATCTTAAAACAGTGCTCTTCCAGCTATCGACCAGCCTGAAAATGCTAAGGTTCTCTTTGTCTATTGATCAAGACTCTCAACAACAATACGCTGAGGTAGGAAGTAATGGACATTAATGTAAACTTGACAGTTTTTCGAATCTTTCATCTGATACTGGAAGTACAAATACCATTATTTATCAACAAATTTATTCAACCAGAATCCAAGTGGAACCTTGAATTGAAACACTGGACGATTGCATAAAATTAATATTCATATTAATATTCATATAAAGGGTTCAGCTACCCCACCAACTCTCCTTGCAAAGATCTCTGACAAATTTATTTTCTATATTCACATGCCCCTTAATAGTGTAAAAAAACTCCTCCTATAAATAGATTAACCTTTTCGCTGAATTTACTTTTTCCTGTTTTGTTCAAACCCTTGTATATTCCAGATGGAACTATCCTGCCCCCTCCAAAACCTCCCTCCATCCCTCACAACTTCCACCACCACCACATTTCTTTGACAAGTTTTGTTCAATTTGATTTCCTCCATTTGCTCTCGGTCCTTGCTTGAATTGAAGGTGCACTGTCAACCCACCCTCCTACGCTTCGAGTGGATGTTACAGTGCAGGTCTGACGCAGACACCCAGGAAGAGGTGAATTACAATGAAAGACTTTGCTTTATTTTGGAGGACTCTCAAGGCATATTGTCACCTCTTTTTTTAAAAAAAAAGTCTTCAAAATGCATGCCATCCACTAGAAGAAAAATGGTCTGGTAATGACCACATTTGCAAATAATCATGAGCAGAAGAGAGGCATAACATTTTGCCATATAATGTGTTATTAGTTATATAATCAACCTATCCACAGAGTATTCCCATGTTAAACCTTGTGGACTGCTCTGATAGGTTTATATTTTCATGAATTTAAACCTCTTTCACGGTCTTAATGCTTTATATTTATATACCGAGAAATGAAATTTGTTGCTGCCCAGCCTAGTTTCCTGATCTTTAGAGGCAACTCTCTACACTTGGGATAGTTCCTTCCCATTACCTGCATTAAATCTTGCTGATTATGTTTCTGAGGGTGGCATCATTGGCTCAGTAGTTAGCGCTGCTGCCTCACAGCGCCCGGGATTAGGATTTGATTCCAACTTTGGGTGACTGTGTGGGGTTTGCAAGTTCTCCTCGTGTCTGTATGGGTTTCCTCTGCGTGCTCCAGTTCCCTCCCACTGTCGAAAGATGTGCAGGTTAAGTGGAGTAGCTACGCTAAATTCCCCATAGTGTCCATGGATGTGCAAGGCACTGGGTGGATTAGCCATGGGAAATGCAGAGTTATAGGGATGGAGTGGGTCTGAGTGGAATGCTCTTTGGAGGACCAGCATGGACGTGATGGGCCAAATGGCCTGCTTCGACACTGTCGGGATTCTATAAACTGTTACTTCTCTTTCTCATTTTAGCTGTAGTCCATTCTGAACCGTTCATATACCTTACATCAATTGGCTGCTTCATTTCCTTCTTTACAAGAGAAATTGCAGTTTGAAAGTACTTCAGCAATCTAATTAATGCCCGAGGGAATTGACAAAGTGGATGCAGAAAGGATGTTTCCTCGTATTGGACAATCTTGAACGAGAGGTCATAGTTTTAGGGTAATGAGTAACAGATGTAAAATAGACTTAAGGAGAAATCTCTTCTCTCAAAGAGTGATAGATCTGTGGAATTCACTAGCCGAGAGTGCAGTGGATGCTGAGATTTTGAGTAAATTTAAGGAAGGCACGGACAGATTTTTAATGAGTAACAGGGTTATGGAGAGTGGGTGAGAAACTGGAGTTGAGGCTGAGATGAGATAAGCCAAAACTTTAGAGTAGGCTCAAGGAGCTGAATTACCTTCTCCTGCTCCTGGTTCTTATGTTCTTATATTATCTGTGAGTGCATGAAGACATCCAGTAATTGTGAAAGGCATTGTGTGAATCAAGGCTTCTTTTATTCTTTTTCTTAGACAGAAAAACCCTATATCTGATTCTTGAAAAACTCCATCTGTTAGCAGTTTCCATACTGACATTGCCCTATATATAACAATTTCTCTGTTCTTCCACTTCACTGAAGGTAATTGATTCCCCACTCACAAACCAGGAAAATAGTAAAGCCTTATAAAAGAGACCCATGAAAATCTTCATTAGTTACCAGTTTCCATACTGATATTGTCCCATGTACACCAATTTCTCCCTTTTTTCTCTTCTGAGTGATCCAAATATGCTGATCTGATCTTAACAACTTTTTCCAGGATTAAAATATAAATCACCTCACTTGAGATCTTTAAAGTTATGAAGAGTTGTGGTTGGACAGTGATGAAAAAGGCGTTTCCCCTTATAAACAGGTCCAGAATTGGAGTTCATGGATTTACTGAACCCAGGAAGGATGTTGAAACATATGTCTTAACTCAAGAGACTGATTAAAACGTGAAAAGCATTGCTGCATGTATTGGTTAAGGAGACATAAATACACTTAATGGAAAGCTAGATAATTATTGAGGAAGAAGGGATAAAAGGCTATTGCAATGGGATTAGATAAACAAGAATGGAATGACACTGATGTGAGCATAAACACTGGCATGAAATATAGGATATAGGATAAAAGGTTGAGTTTATTTCCTCCCTCGAGCCTGTCCATCCTAGAGGCCATGGGTAATTTATGACTCAGCTCCATGTATTTATCTTTGCTCCTTATGTGTAACAAGGAAGTGAACAAGCCAGTAAAACTAGGGAATTGATCAATAACTGATGCTTTAAAATTCTGTGTACAAGCTTGCTAGGAATTAAACTGGAATGAATGCCTTGATATCAGGGGCACCATACAAACTAGGCTAAATCCTGGACTATACTGAGGGGCAAATTTACAAGAATATACATTTCTACACTTGGATTAAAAGGATAACAAAAGTCAACTGACCTCTGTTTTGATATGAATAATTGATCTAGCCTCGTTTGCCATTTTTGGGGGGGGTCATTATAACAAACTTCTCACCATCTATTATATGAAGAAATGTTTCTTGATTTCAGTCTCTAGTTTTGTTTTGAGTACGACCTTTGTGGCTCCTTTGGCCTGAACGGTTCCACTGCTGTGTTTTTACTACTATCCAAAAGCACAGAAACAACAAACAAGAAACATTAAGTAATTACCTAATAGACATCAGATTGGGAAATCATTTTGACAGAATGAAGTGAATCAAGGTGGATGGGAGCTTGTGTGGAACATGGACACCAGCATAGAAACTTTTGAACCTAATGCACTATTTCTGTAGAAATTTGAAGTAATTATGTACATCCACTACATTCACTGAGGACTCTAATACATTTCTCAAGCATGATTTCTTTTCCCTTTTCCATTGTGACTGTCCCTTATTCGATGTTGCTAGGTGTTTCATTCATCTCTCTTCTGGTGTGGACACTGTGATGTTTTACAAGCTACAGATATCTCTCTCCCAGCCTTTGGTTCCACCATTAAATTTCTGCCCCTTTCTTTGTAAATTGCTAGGTAGGGAGAGGCTAAATAAGCTGGGGTTGTTTTCCCTGGAGCATCAGAGGCTGAGGGGTGACCTTATAGAGGTTTATACAATCATTAGGGGCATGGATAGGATAAATAGACAAGGTCTTTTCACTGGGTTGGGGGAGTCCAGAACTAGATGGCATAGGTTCAGGGTGAGAGGGAAAAAATATAAAAGGGACCTAAGGGGCAATTTTTTCACATAGAGGCTAGTGCATGTATGGAATGAACTGCCAGAGGAAGTGGTGGAGGCTAGTACAATTGCCGCATTTAAAATGTATCTGGCTGGTATACGAATAGAAAGGGTTTAGAGGGATATAGGCCAAGTGCTGGCAAATGGGACTAGATTAGGTTAGAGTATCTGGTTGGCATTGTTAATTTGGACTGAAAAGTCTGTTTCCATGCTGTACCTCTCTATGACATCTTCCCTTACCCACTCCTTGGGTATGGTTTCTTGAGTACAATAAGATACCTGACAAATCATGGACAAAATTTGTTGGCCATATTTTTTCTCTACATCTTCATGTTTTAACTATCCATTCCCCTTCCACATGATGCACAGTTTATCATTTTAATCATAGAGTAGAGATGTATATCCTTGTAAGTTTGCTCCTCAATCTCATCCAGGATTTATTCGAGTTTGTATGGTGACCCTGATATCATGGCATCGATTCCAGTTTAATTCCTAGCAAGCTGGACACTTGTACACAGAAAACATCGGTTCCCATCAATTCCTTGGTTTTATTGTCCTTGTTCACTTCCTTGCTGCAAATCAATTTGTACATTTACATTACCTTCCCCTGACTATTTGAAACCATATACTGGATTAGTGGTGCTGGAAGAGCACAGCAGTTCAGGCAGCATCCAACGAGCAGCGAAATCGACGTTTCGGGCAAAAGCCCTTCTAATGAAGGGCTTTTGCCCGAAACGCCGATTTCGCTGCTCGTTGGATGCTGCCTGAACTGCTGTGCTCTTCCAGCACCACTAATCCAGTATTTGGTTTTCAGCATCTGCAGTCATTGTTTTGACCTATTTGAAACCATAATTATGTGTTTTGTTGTGCCTAACATTTGTTGTACTCTGTTTATCTCTGAGTGAAACAAGCATTCATTTAGGGAAAGGGCTGTCATTATTTTTCTGGAATGATGAGGTAAAATTCCCAGCTCGGGGGTCGGTTGGGCAGCCAAGTTTTAAACATGCTGTCACAGAATGTGGGTTTCATTACTGACACCAGCGCATAATGCTCATCCATTATTGCCCTGAGGAAGGTGGTGGTGAGAGACCTCTTGAACCACTGCCGTCCTTGGGTCCAAGCACACCTACACTTATCATGGGGAGGGATCGAGGATTTTGATCCAGTGACAGTGAAGGAGTAACGATGTTGTTCCAATTCTTGATAGTATGTGGATTGGAGGGGGACGTGACAGTAGTAATCTTCCTTTGCATCTGTAAAGAGAGGAGATGACCAGCCAAAGTTGGGAGATAGAGACTTCTGAAGAACTCCCATCTGCCACTTGGAAGGCTCCTGAGGTTTGGTTGTGTCAAAAAGGCCAAAGAGCCCATTGCCTGGGTTGTGATTTGGAGAAGGTGGAGGATGATGTGGTGCTGTTGTATCTTTCAGTCATCTTGCCAGAAAAAAAGAGAAATATTCTGATATATTTATTTTCCAGCAAACGAGGATATTATGATAAAGGAATTGCAGAGTCAGAGAGATCAACAGCATTAAAAAAAGGCCCTCAGCCCAAATGTGTCTGCACCTGTCAAGAACAACCACCAAACTATCCTAATCCCATTTTCCAGCACTTATCCAGGAACTGTGTATGTATTGGCATCGCAAGAGCATATCTAATTATTTCTTAAAGGCTATGAGAGTTTCTGCCTCTGTGACCATTACAAGCACTGAGTTCCAGGTAGCTGTAACTATCCTTTACTGCTTAGCAATCAAATCAAGGATATGTCATTCTCAAGACCACGAGTGAAGCCCCTTCTAATTTATTTAGGCTGTTAAGCCACTTTCTTAGATTACTGATGACAGCAATAACTTGGCTTCAAATGCATGGCATTAGTTGTAAATCTCTTTGGACTGTCTTGATACACTATATGAGTGGAAATCAAAGGACACTTGTGGTGTGGTGTTTTTGTCCCTACCTCTGGGAAGCCTGTGTTCCAGTCTCATCTGCTTCAAAGGTGTGACATAATAAGACTGAACAGGTTAGTTAAAATAATTGGAAATCTTCCTGTTCTATGAAAAAAAACTAATTTTTTTTGTTTGTTGTTATATTCAGCTAAATGGTATTCTGTATCATCCCAGGCTTCATTGAAATTTGCACTCAGATTAGAGTTTTGGTGGCACAGTGGTTAGCACTGCTGCCTCACACCGCCAGAGATCTGGGTTCAATTCCCACCTCAGGCGACTGACTATGTGGAGTTTGCACATTCTCCCCGTGTCTGCGTGGGTTTCCTCTGGGTGCTCTGGTTTCCTCCCACAGTCCAAAGATGTGCAGGGCAGGTGAATTGGCCATGCTAAATTGTCCGTAGTGTTAGGTAAGGGGTATGGGTGGGTTGTGCTTCGGCGGGGCGGTGTGGACTTGTTGGGCCAAAGGGCCTGTTTCCACACTGTAAGTAATCTAAAAAAAAATTTATGGGAGAATGGTAATATGGAGTTTGATCACAAATCATACTTGATCTATCTGAATGGCTTCTGAAGCTAAGAGAACTTTTCATTTTTTGAATAATTATTGGGCATTACAATGTCATTTTGAATCAAAAATAAAATAGTAGCTTCTCAGTCACAGATAAAATTGAAGGACATCGTTTTATCTGAGGAGATGGTGAGCTATCTTTAGATAATGAACTTGTTTAGAGCTGCTTTTGTACACCTTGGTAACAGGTGGAAACTGAACCCGGGCCTCCTGGCCCAAAGGTAGGGATGCTGCCACTGTGCCACAAAAGCTCCAGTAATCCAAAGTTGCATTCTGTTCAACTATTTACATCACTAGCTTCATTTCAAAAGGCAATTGGACAATTTTCAGAATGGGTGACCCATTGAATATTATCTGTTCGTCAGCTGTCACCCAAGATGAATTTACACCCTTATCGAGTTCCGCATTAAAGTGAGAGATTTCCAGGATTTTGACTGAGATATGGTGAGGGTGTTCCAAGTCAGTTATCTAAGTCAGGATGGTGTGTGACCCGGAGAGGAATATGTAGATAGTGGTGTTCCCAAACATCTGCAACTCTTGTCCTTCTCAGGGGTAGAAGCTGCAGGCTTGGAAAGTGCAATTGATGGAGTCTTGGTGAGTTGATACCTATAAATGATACATATTGCTCCTGCTATGTGTTGGTGATGCAGGGAATGGGCATTGTAATAGGTGTTGTAATGGAAGACAACCTGCAGTACCACGAATGGGTGGTATATGGGTCAATGCTTAAGATTTCCTGCATAATCATCTCTAAAGTGCCATTGCAGAGGGATGTTATAGTTG
Source organism: Chiloscyllium punctatum (assembly GCF_047496795.1). Lineage (NCBI taxonomy): Eukaryota > Metazoa > Chordata > Chondrichthyes > Orectolobiformes > Hemiscylliidae > Chiloscyllium > Chiloscyllium punctatum. Next base: position 24,316,254 of record NC_092740.1, on the reverse strand, counting down.
ACCCTGAACAAGGCAGGAGAAGTAATGGAGGCAGGTTCAGCAGCAAGCTCTTTTCATCTCTTTATAGACAGCAGGTTTCAACATAGAATTGGCAGTTGCCTGGGAACAGATTGTCTGCTTTCTTTCCTGAGGGCAGAATCGGGAGAGCCACGAGAGAAATCAATGCCATAATGAAGGGGCAAAACAAAAATCAGCTGGGAACCACTTTGATAATGAATGAGAAGAGGAACCATCCTTTTTTCTAAAATCACAAATAATTTGTGTGCATGCTTGTAATAGTACAATAAATATTTCGATAAAATCTGGCATTTCTTAAAAAAAATGTATGAGTAATTGCCACACTTATTAACTCCATTATTCCATAACATGTGAGTTTATGCTGTATGGAACAATTAGGTCATGTGTGTAATCGGTCATAAAAGATGTTTTCCATCTGCTTCTCCTCATTAAATATTGAAAAGCCAGACACAGATATGGGAATCGATGGAAGTGTTTGTGCTTATTTTGTTTTTCAAATACTGAGAACTGGGTCTGTACCATCTGTGCTTTCAATGCACCCAGCATCTCACCTACTGTTACTGCCACCTTTCCTCACTGCTACAGGAGCACACATGCTTTATAAAATCCCAAACCTGTCAGTGCAGTTCCTTTACACTGTGGGCAGACTCAAAACTGCAAATTGGCACTTCAGTGACATTTTTATTTCAGCACACTTTCAAGGATATCAAGTCATTTGGTGAAGGAGCAGAATAGATTATCAAAATAGTTTGAGGGGGTGAGGGTGGACTTCAGTTCACTGGAGACTGGAAAAACCAGGACTGAACCTATTATAGCAGAAAAGGTTATGAGAAAACTTAATAGGTGTATTCAAAATTAAGAGACGTTTTTAATAGATTAGGGAGAAATTGTTTCCAGGTGCATAAGGATCAGTGACCCCAGATTAGAAATTTTAAATAATTAGCAAAACAGCCAAAAGAGAGATAGAGAAAATCATTTTGGCTCAGCAAGGTTTTGTTTTCTGGAATGTAATGTCTGAAAGACTGGAGGAAGAACATGCAATGGCAACTTTCAAAAGGAAAGTGGGTTTCTTCTTGAAAAGTTAAATATTTGCAGGGCAGTGGGACTATTTTATTCATCTTATGACAAGACCAATACAGATGAGACTGGACATTTTTAATGTTGTAATATATTTCCAATTCTGTAAGATACAGTGACGCATGATGTATCTTCGTATTTATGGTTCAGTAAAACGACTCTTGATAAGTATCTTGCATAAACTATAGTGATCTGCACTCAGAACATCCAGGTCTGAAAGTGAAAGTAAGCATTTATCAAGTAATGTTGCCTGTTTTAATGAAATGGGAAAGTGCTGATGAAGACTGATGTCAATAGACTAGATTATTACTTGAACAGAAAGTTATTCAAGTGTTTGGCTTCTCTCATACCAGTGTCAGATACACTGGATATTTTACTGTGCATTTTCAGCTGAAGCTATCCTGACTAAAAGATCAAACTTTGTAACGGATGGATCACAGCTCCAACAAAAATACTGGCATAAGAGTATGTGTGGCTGATTTAAACACACACATTGATATTGTGAGCTAAATATTAAAGATAATTTTTTTCAAAAAAGTTGTGGTAATGATCGAATAATGGAAATCTTTTTCCTTACTATAAGCGTGAAGAAAGGGTGTATCAGAACCACAGAATATAGTTGACTCTTAATTACCCTCTAGCCAACTGGAGATTGGAAACAAATCCCATGAACAAAACAAATCAGATTAATGTAAATGAATGAAATGGGAAATAGTGAAATAAATAGATGCAATGATTGATCGATAGAGAGATTGATTTCCCATCTTCCATTCATGTTAGTAAGAATCTATGATGTATTTTAGAAAGAAACTAATTATTAGATTGCAGCCAACATATCTGTCCATTTACTAGTCTTCTAACATTTAATTTGGCATGTTTTTATGAGATTTCAAGATTATGGGATGTAGGGCAAAGGGAAGACAGTGGACAGTTATCATTTAGTGCAACAGTGGAGCAGACTCAAGGGGCTAAATGTGTTAAAATTACTCTTCAGCATTGAATTATATTCTAAAAATAAATGTTAAATATAAATACTATAAACAGTATTGTCTTTAACTTCTTTAACTTATAGAATATTGAGAAGCCTGCATAGACTGGACATGAGGAAGATGTTTCCCTAGTAGGAGAGTCTAGGACCTGAGGTTACAGTCTGAGTGAAGGGACAACCCTTCAGAACTGAGATGAGGAGGAATTTCTTCAACCAGAAGTTGGTTTACCTGTGGAACTCATTGGTGCAGAGGGCTTTGGAGGCCAAGTCTTTGAGTATATTTAGGATAGAGATAGATAGGGTTGATTAGTAAGGAGATCAAGGATTATATGGAGAAGGGGGTTGAGAAACATATCAGCCATGATTGAATGGTGAACTTGATGGGCTGAATGGCAAATTTTGTACCTATGTCTTTGGGTCTTAGCAAGTTCTATTGTTTTCTTCTTTAAACATCTTCACAAAACGGCATGGCAAATGTTAAAAATGTTTGATTCAGTTGGACAGGTATGTTGGCATTACACAGCCCACCATGAGGAGTTTGCTGTCTTCTTTTAAGGATTTGCCTGTGGATGGTTCACTACATTAGTGCATAACTGAGGCTGATGCTCCCAGTGTTGCACTGTCAGAAATACTGGCTTTCAGATGTAAAGGTTAAACTGAGACTCTGAGAAGAAAGTTCAAGTTCACCCACCACAATTTCGAAGAATAGCAGGAGAATCTTGGCAAATATATATCCCTCAACCAACATTACTAGTAAACCAGTTAGCTAACAATTAATATAATTTTTTTTTAGGTCGTTAATTCAAATTCAGGAGAATCTTCCTTACCCAGGCTTGCATGCCAAATTTTTTAGATTAGATTAGATTCCCTACAGTGTGGAAACAGGCCCTTCAGCCCAACGAGTCCACACTGACCCTCCAAAGAGTAACCCACCCAGACCCATTTCCCTCTGACTAATGCACCTAACACCATGGGCAATTTTGCATGGCCAATTCCCTTGACCTGCACATCTGCTCCTACAGGGAGTATTGCAAGCAAATAGCATAAATGCTTTTCAAGTAATGTTGATAAACTGGGAGAGAATGGAATAGAAGGGTAGGCTTGTGTAGAGTATAAACATCAATGTAGACCAGTTGGATTGAACGGCCTGCTTCTACACTGTAAAACAATGTAATTCTATGTCAAATTTAGCTTCTCGATTTTCTTTAGTACAACTAAATCTGTGTGATTTTAAAGTGCCTTGTGACATCATGAAAGACCCCATAAAGAACTCAGTCTTTCTTTTTCCAGTAATCCCAGCCACTGAGTAATTGCAAAATAGATTGTTGAATGTTTCTTGTCCCTTCCCTTTACCGCAATTACTCTGGTGTAATTCCAGTGAATCAGATACTTGGGGCTTTCTTTGAGGATGTAAACAAGCAGCAGTGAAGGGTTGACGTGAGGCCAGGCCTACACACCACCCATTGTACTTAACCCGACACCAAATCTCCCTGTTTTGGAAGCAGTATTGTTATAGCACATTTTTGACTTCCAGTTGAGTCATTACTGATGCAAGCAAACTGCCCACAAAGCACTATTGATTTCAGTCAGACACTGCCAGTTTCCAGTGAATAAGGAATACTGTTCCTACAGAACTTTAAAGGGATTATCAATTTTTTAAAAATCAAATTTCCAGTACAGTCACAGTCAAAGTTAGTTTTTACAATTCTCCTCTCGCTTGAGGTATTTCTGAAGCATTTTTGAAAGATAAAACTGAATATTCCATTTGCTATCACATAGAATAGTTTGAGCTGAATAATCTATCGAGTTTTATAGGGAAGAGAGGTAAGTACATGACAGCGAAAGGAATGAGTGGATGTGCAGATAGGATTTGGATGTAATCTTATACGAAGGATAAACTTGGGTGTGGTCCATCTATGCAGTGAAGTGTATGAAATTCAGTGTTATACAAATACTTTAATAAAAGTTTTGACAACAAAAGGAATGAATTCACCTCCGCATTCCATTGATCAATTTAATCAATACCATTCAGTGTACATCCTATCCACTATTCTGGGCGAGACAGACTTCAATGATATTGCTCGTGCCGACTCAATTTCTAGTTCAAGCACTTTAGTGATGTTGATTATGGTTTTAGGACTTTGGCACTCTACTGGGTGTAGAATTGTGGAGAAAGTGAGGTGGTGGCGACATTGTTGGAAATACAGTATTCAGAACCATATAGTGGTAGACAGCTAACGGTGGTCTTTCAGAGCAACAGCATTCTTGTCACAAAATCCGAGATAGAGTGTAGAAGAAGACACAGAGTGGAAAAGAGATAGAAAGAGTAAAAGAAAGAGTGTAGAAGCTGTAAAAGAAATGGGTGAAGTCAGTGAATAATAAATAAAGTGGAACAGGCAAAATGGAAGGCTAAGGGAGGAACAAAATTTAATGGAGAATAGTTCATTCAGAAGCTACATTGGCAGTTAGTCATTCGTCATTTGGTTGATCAGTCCATAGTTGATGAGGAATTGTGCAGCTTCTTGAGTTTCCTTTTTGCTCTGGTGCCTTCCATCTTTATCACTGGTTCAAAAACCAGAATAATTATTTTCAGCTTGTATAGAACATTGGTTCAATCACACTTGAAGTACTGTGCACAGCCTGATCTCCAGATCATGTGTAGTATTATAGAGGCTTGGGAGAAAGTATAAAGAAGACCTACAAAGATGACACCAAAACTGAAAAGTTATACCAATTAGTGATGATTGAACAGGCTGAGATTTTTCCATTGCATTAGAGCTGGTTGAGGGGCTAATCTGATGGTGTATGATAGAGGAGACATGGGAAAGATATTTCCACTCGTGAGACAGTCAGAACTAGGAGTGATAAATTAAAGAAAGACTTTTACGACTCTGACAGGAAATTCAGGAGAAACTTCTGAGAGTGGTTAAAATTTGAGACTTGCTATTACCAGGCAGGATTGGTGAATACCATCGATGCCTTTAAACAGAAGCTGGATAAACACATGAGGGAGAACAAGAATTGGTAGAGACATGTGCAAATGTTGTTGTATTATTGTAAAATATTAGAGCGATGCATAAGTGTTTTAGTAAGGAATGTTCACACCCGAAGTGTCATGGAACAAGTAGGAGAAAGAGGCTAATACAGATGCTGGAGTGTCAGAGCAAAAACTGGAAGAGTACATTAGGTCAGGCATCAACCGAGGAGCAGTAGAGTTGATGTGTCAGGTATAAGCCCTTCATCAGGAATGTGGAGGGGGAAGGGAGCTGAAGATAAGTAGGAGGATAGGAGTAGGGGTGGTGGGAAGGTAGCTGGGAAGGTGATAGGTGATGCAGGTGGGGGCTGATGGCAATAGGTCGGAGGGGAGGGTGGCACGGATAGGTGGGAAGGAAGATGGACAGATAGGACCATTCAAGAGAGCGGTGCCAAGTGGAGGGTTGGAGCTGGGATGAGGTGGGGGGAGGGGAGATTTGAAAGCAAGTGAAGTCAATGTTAATGCTGTGTGGTTGAGTGTCCCAAGGTGGAAGATGAGGCATTCTTCATCCAGTTGTTGAGTGGCTTGGATTTGGTGGTGGGGGAGGTCCAGGACTTGTATTTCAGGACGTGGTTTCCCATCTCTGGGACACGCATCAAACCCCACTGTGCTGTGGCCAACCATTTCAACTCCCAATCCTGCCAAGGAAATTCAAGCCGCCAGACAACTGGAGGAAGAGCACCTCACCTTCCACCTCAGGATCCTTCAATCACATAGCATTAACGTAGACTTCACTTGCTTCCAAATCTACCCTCCCCCACCTTCATCCCAAATCCAATCCTGCAATTCAGCACTGTCCTCTTGACATGTCCTAACTGTCCATTTTCCTTCCCACCTTATCACTCTACCCTCCCCATTGACCTATCATCATTACCCCCCGCTTGCATTTACCTGTCACCTTCCCAGCTACCCCTATCCCTACCCTCCTATTTATCTCTCAGCCTCCTTACCCACACCCCCACATTCCTGATGAAGGGTTTATGCCTGAAGTGCCATAGAACATAGAACATAGAACATAGAACAATACAGCACAGAACAGGCCCTTCGGCCCACAATGTTGTGCTCAACTTCTATCCTAGATTAAGCACCCATCCATGTACCTATCCAAATGCCGCTTAAAGGTCGCCAATGATTCTGACTCTACCACTCCCACGGGCAGCGCATTCCATGCCCCCACCACTCTCTGGGTAAAGAACCCACCCCTGACATCTCCCCTATACCTCTTCGGCTCCTCGGATGCTCCCTGATCTGCTGTGCTTTTCCAGTGCCACACTTTTCATACCTGAACAAAAAGCCTGGAAATGAGTTTTTGTTCAGTTTATCCAGGTGATATTGATGACAATAACGAGGCCAGCATTTGTTGCCCCTCTGTAATTGCTCAGAGGGCAGTTAAGAGTCATTACGACTCAATGATGCAGAGGGCTGTGGAGTCATTGAATGTATTTAAGGCAGAGATACAGATCGGTATCTCTTGATTAGTACGGGGCTCATCACTGTGCTTCTGGAGCTACATTTAGGCTAAACCACGTAAGGATGGCCGATTTCCTTCCCTGAAAGGCATTGGAGAACTAGATAGGTTTTCCCTGACAATCAAAAATGATTTCATCACCAAAATTAGACTCTTAGTTTCAGATTCTTATTGAATTCAAATTATACCACCTGCCACGGTGGGATTTGAACTCAGATCTTTGGATTAATAGTCTAGCAATAATACCACTAGATGATCACCTCATTACTTGATTTTTAAAGTGAGTTTATTGAAATATCACAGGACCCATTGCAACATATGATAGAAGCAAATCAGAAGAGCAAACCATTTGGACTGATTACCTGATTTCGATGCAGTACATAAAGTGTAAGTCCATCTAAATTCTATATATCAGAGGGTGAGTGAGCCACTTGACATGTGCAAACTCAGGGCAGGTGGCAGCAACATTGACAATCGCTCAGGTGGATACCACCTGTCCTCATGGGGTTGCCAACCCTTTGCCAATTCCAAGGAGTACGTTGACATCACTGGCACAGGTCCTCTTCTTTAATGGCATATGTTGCACTGGGAGGCTGCTGGGGAGGTGTGGAATGTGGCTAAGCCTGTCACAGACTGTGCCGCCATAGGAGATCAGGAAATCAAGAGGGTCGGCGCAACCTCTTTCATGAAAATTTGCAGTCAAGGTGGTGCCAGGTCTGCCGACACTGCAGTGCTACTGAAACAACAGCAAGTATCTGCTACTGTCTGAAAACAAAAGCCTCCCTGAGTTTTCATTCAATAAACAGCACTGACAGGTGAACACCAAATATTTGAGAAATTGAAATGAAAATTCAATTCTTCAAAACATACAAAATTTGTTGAAGCCTTTATAATTATTCATCTTTATAATGTGTTCAGAAGTCAGTACAATGGCTGTTCTCTCTCATTTCCTGGGTCTTTGTTTCCCTTACTCCTGTTAGTTCACAGTGTTAACTTGGGGGCCGGCTAGTTCAGTTGGCTAGACAGCTGGTTTGCAAAGCAGAATGAGGTCAACAGTGTGGATTCAATTCATGCACTGGCTAAGGTTACCATGAAGGATTCTTCATCTTAATCTCTTGTCTTGCTTGTGGAGCAGTGATCTTCAACTTAAACCACTACCAGTCGCCCTTTTCTAATAAAGGAGAAGACCAATCGTATGATGAGACTGTAGCAACCAAACCTTTACAGTGCAAATCCAATTTAAAGTCACCAAGAGACTTCTCATGATGCTGCAAGCATCTACAGTTTTGTATTAGTATGTGATACTCATCCTGTGGAATGTCATTCATGATTTCACCTACAGGTAGGGCAATCAATGTGTTTGAGCAGGGTTATTGGGATGTTCTTTGATCTGCCCCTGTCCAGTTCCTGCCCACTCTTTCTCCTTCCTGGCTGAAGATAGCCGCCCATCCCAATCAATGAGTGTTACTTATATTAGGTGGCACTTATGGGTGGCACGGTGGCACAGTGGTTAGCACTGCTGCCTCACAGCACCAGAGACCCAGGTTCAATTCCCGCCTCAGGTGACTGACTGTGTGGAGTTTGCACATTCTCCCCGTGTCTGTGTGCGTTTCCTCCGGGTGCTCTGGTTCCCTCCCACAGACCAAAAATGTGCAGGTTAGGTGAATTGGCCATGCTAAATTGCCCATAGTGTTAGGTGAAGGGATAAATGTGGAGGAATGGGTCTGGGTGGGTTGTGGGTCGGTGTGGACTTGTTGGGCCGAAGGGCCTATTTCCACACTGTAAGTAATCTAATTTAATCTAGGTGCTTCTGTCTGCATTGTTGGTGCTACTGAGTGGAGGAACTGTGTTGATTGTTATTGGAGGGCTTTAGTTTGGATTTTAAAGGGTGGATCTTTACTGGCAGGTCAGAGCTGTTGGAAATGGAGGGAAATGTCTGCATTGTGAGTAAAGGGTTATTTCTGCAGTTCTTCTTGAGTTACAGCATGGTTGGGATTTGGAATCAGACAGCAGAGAGGGGCTATCAGGGACAAAAAGATGAGGAGGTTTGTTGTTAAGATCCTGGTGTAACCTTACAATGATGTCATACTGTTGCTTCCCGCAGGGCATAAATAGCACAGTGGAGGTAGTTAGTTATATGAGTTGAAGATGGAAGACAAATACAGTCGAGAGAGCAGCTTCTTAACAATGTAGGGCCATGTTAAGAATAGAACCTGGTATCCCTCCAATTACTATGTATAGCTGTAGGTAATATTAATATGTCATAAACAAGGTTCTACGGAAGCCTAAATTTGAAGATAGTTCTTGACTTTGCCATCTCGTCGATCAATCTGTCTTAAATGCAAACTCCCAGGCTTTAAAACCTTCCCAACAAAAAGATCAACTCAAAAGATAGAATAGGAGGAAGGAAGAATGAGAAATGGAGGAACCATTTAGCACCCATTCATTCAGCACAGGAGCATCACTGTGTTCTATTAGCTCAACTCCTAAAATAAAAGATGCTATCAACAGAATTTCATCTAAACATGATCCAGCAACTATTAGCATTTGTACTTGAGCAATTGAATTATTCACTTTAGTGTAACTGATTAGTTCCTTCACCTTTAGTGTTCCTTCACAGTTCTACACAAGTGCTGCAGTATGACTGGGAGGAGGACCTGACCTTGTCTGGGGGAGACCACAGATGGCCTTGCAGCAATCTTGGCTGACTAACCATTAACAGTAAGGACACTGAGAGAATGACAGTGGGAGTATGAATGCTGTCATCCTGAGGGAGGACAACAAGTACAGCCATGATTTCCATTCCCTTCCATGGCCATGGTAAATTAGTTGCAACATCAACATTCAGTTAGATGCAAAACTATCCTCACCAAAAAAAAGGACCATCTCTGTCCTACTCCATGGATGGTGATAAACCATGGTAATATGACTGGATTAGTAATCCAGAGAGTCAGCTTTAATGTGCAAGAGACATGAATTCAAATCCCACCATGGGGCAATATCAATACAATTAATCAATCTGGAATAAAATACTAGTCTTGATGCTAATGATTATGAAACAGGATTGAACCCACCTAAAAACAATGTCCTTTAGGGGACGAAATCTGTGATTCTTATCTGGTCTGGATTATATGTGACTTCAGATCACAGTATTGTGATTGATTCTTAACAAACCTTTAAAGATACTCACTTGTATCTAAAGATGCCACTGGGTAAAGAAAGGATTGTGGGTGGACCTGCAATACTAAATAGGCAGAGGCAGCTCACCAACACCATCAAAGAGCAACTAGGAATGGGCAATCAAATCAATTCCATTTCTCCTCCCTTTGGGGAGAGAGCACAGAACATTATAGCTTAGAGCAGACCCTTTGGCCCTCAATGTTGCGCCGACCTGTGGATCCAATCTGAAGCCCATCTAACCTACACTATTCCATTTTCATCCTTATGTTTATCAATGCCTCGTATTATCTGAAATCCACATGCTTGGTTCTGTTCATGTGATTATTCCAATGCTGTCCTTTTGGCTTCCTTTCTACTCTTCATAAATTTAAGTTCATTCTAAACCCAGCACTTCGCATTTTGGCTTGCACCAATCCTGTCTATACATCGACACTATACTTGTCAATCTGCATTAGCTTCCATTTTAGCAATAATTTATTTGTAAAATTTTCTTTCTCATGTTATCATCCCTCAAAAACCCAATAAAGGTCAATCAACTATGGCCATCAAAGGATGTTCTGGGTTACATTGATTAAAAGACATAAACTTGTTGAAATAATGGTAATTCTGAGGATAGGGAGGTTATAGAATATAACAAAGCAGGTTGGAGAATCTGCTTAGCAAAGGGACAACAGATTATGAATGCAATCCGGTGATAATATAAAAACTGACCGACTGAAAGCTTCTATAGATACAACCGGGCCTACATTCTCTAAAGTTTCAAAGAATGAGAGGCAATCTCATAGCAATCTTCAAAATACTTAAACAGGGTGGAATGCAGGTAAGATGTTTCTCCTGTTTGGGGCAATGACAAGAAATTATTTTGCTCAAAGGGTTTGTGAACTTTGGCAATTCTCCACTAAAGAATTCTGTGGAAGTCTGATTATCAGTGGCATAAGGGAATAAGTTGAGTAAGAGATATTGAAGTGTTCAATCAGCCATGATCGCATTAAAGAGTCGATAGACTGAATAGACCACTCTTGCTCCTATGTTCCTATATTCAAAGGTCCCCTTTCCTATCTCCATAATTCCCAGTTGCACAACTCTTGAAGAATTATGTTCTCCAACTGGTGTGCATCACTTGTTCCCTTTCTCTATGATTGATGACTGTGCTGTCAGCTATCTGCTCCCTTCGCTTTCTAGTTCCTTTCTTTAGATATCTTTGCCTCTCCACCTCTCCAACTTCCCCTTTAAGATGCTTCTTAAAACTTACCACCTCAATCTATATTCATTTTATTAGCTGTGTAGTAATTTTTGTCGGAATATGCTGCCTACCGTTTTTCAAATTTCAATGTGTGCTGTAAATTATATAAGCTAATTGCTGCTGAAAACCAGGATGAGGGTCTCCTGTTCATGTCTTTATGCTCTTCAGAGTCATCTAAAATGTGAGCAATGAACAGATAAACATTTCTAATGATAGGATATGCTTGTTTACGAAACTGCACAGCAAAAATGACTCATTGTGCAATTTCTGTGCATTTGTGATATTCCTAGGTGGAACAGAAAATCAGTTGGCGAGGCAAGCAAATGGAGATTCTGATTAAATAGAGTTGACTGCTAGAAAAACAATAACAATGATTTTTCAAAAATGCCCATCTGTTGTTGAATTTCCCTTCCAGTGTAATAAAGCAAGGGAATGATTTATCTCTCGTGCACTGCTTAAATTAACTCAACTGAAACATAGCCTGGGTAAGTTATGAGCAGTGGTTTATGAGTAAACAACCCACAGCATCAAGATGATGAACTACAGTTGTCCTTTGGGAATATTGGTTATGCACTCCGTGGATATTATATTATAGTGCTTTTCTTTGTTTCAAAGATTAAAGGAACTATATCCTGTATTCCATTCATAATTTGTAATTTATTCAATAGTTTTATGAGGAATGTTGATTATAAGATGCAGGCCACCAGCTTTTAAAGATCCCTTCTTCAGGTAGGTAATGAAATTGCCAAATATGTTGCATTTTCCACACATCAGTGCCAATACTAATGTCTTTCCTTATTTCTTAATGGTTATTTGAAGCTTAAATTGGTTTGACTATGTGTTAAACTCCTAATCCCTAATGATCTTTGATGCTCGTATAAACCTAAATCATGCTTGACGTTTAATTTGGGCTATATTAATCCTGAGGGATTTGAGATTGAGGGTGTTGAGCCTTGCAGTATTCGAAAATCAGTGCTGTTTGAAGAGTCAGGAAAAAAAAATTCTGACGTAACTGTTGAATCTCATTGAATGGGCAAACAGAGCATCCTGTTATTTGAAGCGTTAGTGTGTTTTCCTGAAATACATGATTTGTTGTTATCTGGAATGCAGTGTTGTGTGATTTTTGAAAGGATAGTAGAAGAGGTCTTAGTAATTGTGTGATTAGAATCAGGTGGATCTCATTGACTACGAGATTCTTGATCGGGGTTGTTAACCTGGGTCACGAAAGAGTCCTGGGCCTTAGATATAAACAGGGGATTCAGAAGTGTACTGTGCTATGGATTGCCAGCTCCTGAAAAGTGGAGATTTCACCATAGCCTCTGTGCTGACAAGTTACCCTTTATTTACATATGCACAGTACACTGGCTGTGGCCAGCCAGCTCAGAGTCAATCCCTGAAAAGATGACATACTGAATCTACTGTTCCTAAGGCTCAGGGGTCCCTGATTGGCTCAGGCTAGCAACCTCAGTCAATGCGTTTCACCTGGTTCCATTCACTACAATAACTTTCAAAAATTTAAAATGAATAGAAATGCTATAGAAATTCTATGGAGAAAGAGTAGGCTGGAGGGGTTAAAGGGGAGGTGGACAGGTAACATCATGAAAGTCATAACCCAGATGGACTTGGGTTTGAATCCCACCATGGTAGAGTAGAAACAAAATTTTGGAATAGAGATGTTAGCCTAATGGTATTCATATAACTACTGTTCATGGTTGGGGAAAAAAAACATTTGGTTGACTCATGTTCATCAGGGCAGCAGATCTGCTAACCTTACATCCATGTGACACCAGACTTAGTGCAATGTGGGTGACTCTTATCTACCTTTTGGACAGTTAAGGATGGGCAAAAAACACTATCACTGTCCCACAAATAAACTTTTAAAAAATGACAGCGCTTTGAAAGAGCTGACGTGGGCGTAATTAGATTGTTCTGGACTCTTTTATTCTATGATTAATCACTGGTTAACTTGTTAAATAATCTACTGCTAGTTAACATAACTCGTGGGATTAATTTATTCATTTCTCGTGGTCCTAATTGTTTCCCAGGGTTTTGTGAAGGTCAGGATCAGTGGCTGGAAGCAGATGTTAGCGATTCCATATACTCAGTGCTCCTGAGTCCCCATTCCAGACAAGACCCAATGCAAGAGATGGATGATACCAAACTGAGGGAGACGAGATGTTGCAGGTTGAGATGATCAAAGTGAGCAAATCTGGCCATATTAGACACATTTGGTGCTGTCCTTTGGGTATGGGCCCTTATTGGGTCACTATTCCCCAGTGCTGGAATCTCTGGCTTTATAAGGTCAGTGGCATCTAAGATGTACTTGAGTATAGGCACTCACTAGTCCCATTAAGAAATGCTCTTCCACTGTTCCTTTTAACTCTTACAAGATTCCAACATGAATAACAAGGTTTCAGGCCACAGGCTTTCTGTGTCAAGACAGCAACAGCTAATCCTTAATTGGCCTACATTAATCCTACCTGGATTTGAAACTATCTATCCATTAAGAGTAAAATAGTATCATTTAAGTTTTTAATTTTTATCAACTGATCTTAACACTTCACTTCAACCAAGATGGTAAATACATTTATCTCTCTCACAAAGTAGCTTCCTTGCTGACTTTCTATGGCTTGATAGACGTTAATTGTTTCTCTCACAATGAGTCTTTGGAACTCTTTTTCTCAAAGGTGATGGAAGCAGACCCCTGGAATATTTTTGAAGTAGATTCTTGATCAACAAAGGTGTGTAAGGTGATCAGAGATCAGCCAGAATGTGGAGGAATCAGATCAGCCATGATCATATTGACTGGCAGAGACAGGTCAAGGGGCTGAATGGCCTGCTCTTGCTCTGAATTCACGTGTTTGTGTTTTCTGTCCATTCAATTCTTGATGCTTGACATTAAGTAATCTCTGATGGAATATTCAGCAATTTGTTGCAAAAAGTTGTTCGATGTTTTAACTTCTCCAATCAATCATTTTCATTGGATCTTCAAAGTTCTCCTCATATGTTTGCTTTCAAATCTTCTCAACTTCTTTCAGAGCAGTGTAGATGCAGAGTACACTTCATGAAATTCTACAGAAACTTCCAGCCTTTGATGTAGTATGGATACCAGAAACCCGGCTGATCCCAAAGCTTCGGAATAATTATAGCAATAAGGAGCATGTAGTGATCAGAATGGGCATGGACCGCAATGGGAGCTATGGGGTTAGAAGGTCCAGGATCAAGTCCCACCTGCCCTCGAGGTGTGAGATAATAAGTCCAAACAGATTGATTAAAATAATTATAGGAAAAAGGAAGTTGGGTAGTCATGTGCATCAGAGACACCGAGGAGAGAGAACAAGTCATTCTGAGGGAAGACAGAGAAACAGAACACTGTTTCCAGTAAATATCGCAGATATCATACATTCATGAAAACCTGAGAAGTTCATGAATATCAAAGATCATAAATTCAGTAGAGAAGTTTCAATACGCCTGTTCGACAAAGTAATTAAGCCAATTTTATGTGGGGCTGGAAGTTCAAAAAGGTTTCCCAGCTTTGCGTCATGTGACATTATTGAATAATTAATTGTTCTGTAAACAGCAGCGGAAATGCTCAGTCATATTTTTTTCCTGCATCTAACCAAACCCACGTCAGCAATGAAATTATACTGATTGTCCATCACAAAATGGTTTGAATTATTTCAATGAATTAAGACATGAGGCAACTATGTTGTATGGGCTGCAAAGAAATGATTCTCATTAATGTTATTAGTAGCTGAAGGTGTACTCACTAACTAACATGTATCATCTCGGTCTATAAAACATTCAGGATGCTGTCTCACATACTTTTTAACCCTAAATAAAATAGCTTTAGGAAACCTACTAGAGCAGCAGGTCGAGAACAGCCAGAATGAAGATAACCATAATCTATAAGAAATAGAAACAGGAGTATGCCATTCAACTCCTCATATGATCTGACATTCCTCAAATCCACAGTCCTTGGTATTCTCCATAACCCTCGATTCCCCTACTGATCAAGAATCTAATTTTTTAAAATGCACACGGACTCTAGACCACAGCTCTCTGTGGCAAGGAATCCAAAAGACATAAAACCCTCTGAGAGAACTTCCTTCTCATCTCAGTGTTAAACTGGCATCCCTTTATTCTAAAACTATGTTCTCTGCTCCTAGACTCTCCCATGAGGGGAAATAGGATTTTCCTTGTCAAGTCCCTTAAGAATTCTATCTGGTTCAATTAAGCCACATCTCATTCTTCTAAACTTTAGTGAGGAGAGTCACATGCTGTTTAACCTTAGTTTTAAGACAATCCCCCCCTCCCCATACCGAGAATTACCTGAGTGAACCTCCTCTGACGCCTCCAGTGAAATAATAATCTCACAGTGAGATCGTACTTTTCTAAATGTCTGTGATGGATTTTTAATGATAAAGTACGCTACTATCCTCCAGACTAATTCTCTGGAATTTGTGCTTTATCAGGAGTCTGTAGTTGAAGTCATGAGAGCTCTGTTCTTTATAGTTTGCATGGAGAGTCTTTCTGTTAAAATTAGATTCCAGGCTGTTTGCTGAAGTGCACTGCTGAAATCTATGCTGTGATGTGGATCATTTGCTCTGCATCCTGCACTAAGTTCTGCCCAAAACCCACCCCACTAGCTGACACAGTGATGTTAGTAAAACCTCTGGCAGAAACAGGCCATTTGGGTCAACCAAAGATTTATGCTTTGTTATGCTCAAGTCATTTTTAAATCTTTCTCCTCTCATCTTAAATCTATGCCCTCTAGTTTTAGATTCCCCTACCCTGGGTTATTCATTTTATATATATACCACTCGTGATTTTATTAACCTCTTAAGGTCACCCTCCAGCCTCCGACAGTCCAGGGGAAAAAAATCCCAGCCTAACCAGCATCTCCTTATAGCGCAACTCTTCCAAACTTCATAATTCATTGTAATTCCTTTTTGCACCCTTTCCAGTTTAACACCATCCTTCCTGTGCCAGGGCAATTAGACTGTATGCAGTACTCCAAATATGGCCTTACCATGTTACCAGTTGTAACATGATGGACCAGCTCTTGTATTCAGTGCTCTGACTGGTGAAGGTCTTCTTCACTAACCTGTCTACGTGTGACACTACTATCAAGGAACTATGTACCTTCACCTCAGGTCTCTGTATTTGACAATTTCAATGAGAGAATGGAAACATTTTATTTGTTTTATGGCTGAGCAGATGGGAGTTAAAAAAGCAGCAGTTGGGTGGCCATAGATTCTATAGAAACAGTTTCTTTAGTCCAACTTGTCCACGCTGACCAAGTTTCCCAAACTAAATTACTCCCATTTGCCTACTTTTGGTCCATATCTGTCTAAACCTTTCCTATTCATTTCCATATCTGAATATCTTTTAAATGTTTTAACTGTACCTGAACTCCCACTGCCTAAGGAAAAGACTTTTGCTATACACCTTATCTATGCCCCTTGTGATTTTATAAACCTCTATGAGGTCACTCTCAGCCTTCCACGCTCCAAATTACCCAACCTATCTGTTTAACTCAATTGCTCCAGTCCCAGCAAAATCCTGTTAAATCTTTTCTGAACCCAATTTAATCACATCCTTTCTACAGTTACCTGTTCAATTCAAAACTGAAGAACTCATCCCTATAGTGTAAATTGGTGATTCAGAGATTACCAGCACTGACTCCCTGGAACTAATCAGACTGAGAAATGCTGTGTGCAGTGATCCTTTTCTGTGGAGAGCAGAATATGGGCAGCCCTCTTTGCCCTTTTGTACAATCTTTTAACTATCAGTAGGGTTGTCAAATTACCCTAAGCCATCTGTTTATAGAGTCATTGAAGCATACAGCACAGAAACAGATCCTCTGGTCCAACCAGTCCACACCAATTATGTTCCCAAACTAAGCTAGTCCCACTTCCTGCATTTAGCCCATATCCCTCCAAACCTTTCCTATCCATGAACTTATCCAAATGTCTTTTAAACGTTGTAACTGTACCAGCATCCACCATTTTGTCTGGCAGTTCATTCCACATAGTAACCACTCTCTGTAAAAGAGTTGCCCGACATATCCTTTTTAAATATGTTTCCTCTCATTTAAAAAATATGCCCACTAGTTTTGAACTCCCCCTACCCCAGGGAAAAGACCCTTGTCATTCACTTTTATCCAAGCCTCTCATGATTTTATAAACCTCAATAATATATAAGTGGGGAGAAAGTGAATTGGCTTCATCCTCCATAAATGCCTATTGAGTCTTCTTTGCTCCCTTCCCTCCATCCTCTTGAATTACTAATCTACTTGAATCTCTCTCTCCTGTCTACAGGTATAGAATTAGTCATCATCACCCATTTACACTCTCACATGTTTTGTTGACTCATGTTTGAATCCTTCTCATAGGTTCTTGATCTACATGGAGTACCAAAATGACCTTGATCAACATCAGCAGTTTGTGACTGTGAACATAGTGTGCTTATCTGTCTTATCCTTCTTACTGTCATTATGACAGTCAATAGAGTTGGCTAGATCACATCACTCCAGTGTCTCTTTTGTAATGTGCATCTTCATCAATCAATCTTCTGTTTTCATTTCTCTTTGTCGTACTGCAGCCAGCGCACCTTCAGAGAAGGCTTTTCTTTCTGCCCTTGTACACTAGTCTCAGCAATTTCCCATGCTAGCACAGTTATCCCTCTCCCATTCCCTATCTAAGTCCTATCCCTTGATTATTCATTTGTGAGGGGTCAGTTTCTATGAGCAGAGTGAAACATAGTATTCAGGTCAACTCAATCATGAGAGAAGTTGCCAAGCAGCCTCCTGGTGTCGAAAAGCCCTCCCTGGATTAAGTTGGATGTTTGGAGTGGGAGATCAGTGAGGCTAATTGATTGGCCAATTAACACTGATTACTTTGAACCTCATGGAATTTAGTGATGGCTCAGGCCTTAATTGGGAATTCCATCAGCTTTCCATTCTGCATTTCTAACCAATCTGTAAATACAGATGATTGTCCTGAACGTTTTATTGAATTGATTGGTGAGTTTGCTGTACTTGTGGTCTAAGACTGTCCCGGGAATCATTGGGGGTGAGGATGTTTGGGATTCAGTAGCAATATTGATGGAAGAACCACAAGATCAGGAATGGAATTTGGGATTGGGACACAATTCTTGTGTGTGGAAAATTAGTGCAAACAGCTCCTGCCTGAATTTCCTGCAATAAAAAAAACATATGACTCATTTGCTTTCTGTGCCAGCAAAATGCAGAATAAATTAATCCTCATGATCAAGCTAAGCAGGCTGTTGCTAATTCAGTGTAGCTCTTGTAATATCTGCACAAGCAACGGAGATGTGAATATCAGTAGTTTTGAGGTAAAGATGAGAAAAATTGAGAAGGGAAGTTCTCTCTGATTGTTCATTCTTTCATTTTGAAGGCAGCCTGCATTTTTATCTTTTGCTGTCCCTACTGTAACTATTTTCAAAGCTGTTGTAATCTACAGATGAAACTAATATTGTTGATTTGAGAAACAATAGACTGATGGATCATCCCTTTCTTTTGGAAATGGCCCTATGTTTATTCTATTCTCGATCATTGATCTTGGCTCAAACAAAAGCAGAAATTGCTGTGGAAACTCAGCAGATCAGGCAGCATCTGTGGAGAGAGAAAACAGAGTTAATATTTCAAGTTCAGTGACCCTTCTTCAGAACTGATGTTGGCTGGTGTCAAAACTCTCCATGATCTCACCCTTCCTCCCTTCCTCCAGCCCCATAACTTTCCAACACCGGTATGCTCCTAAAACCCTTTTCCATTAATCTCTGAAAAGTTATCGCTCAGTTAATTAGTCCAAATTAAATCCAGTTGCAGAGACTCTAAGTTCTGAAATTTCTTCTCGATGCCTCTTTGACTGTCAACCTCTCTGTTATTGAATTATTTCCAATATTTTCAATTACTAAATAATCTGGACTTGTTGATTTTTGGATCTATGTGTTTATAGGTCATAGCAAAAATAAGAGCTGTATAGGAACCACATTTTTAAAAAATAGCATTTGCTGAGTATCGGACTCAGGCCTTTTCAATTGCATGTTCGTTACATCGTATTGGTCTGTGGATTAATAGGGACCGGCGGTGGCACATTTGCTTTAGTTAGTGCTGAGTACTTTTTTTTTGAAGTTATTTAAGGCTATTTTGTTGTGCCGTAGGAAATACAAATGTCCTGTTCTCTGTAGCTCTTTCTGTGGTAATACAATTAAATCCTGCTGGCTCAACAGATGGGCTATATCTTCCTGCTATCACTATAATAACCAGAGACCTTTCCTGCTGCTGCTCAGCTCTTCTCTGTTACTGTTAACCAGCTGCAGGCACAGTGGTTCACACTGGCATCAATTCACCCATCTCATGATGTTGTGCCGAACATTTGTCCTAGCTTAAGCACCCATCCATGTACCTATCCAATTGCCGCTTAAAGGTCGCCAATGATTCTGACTCTGCCACTCCCACAGGCAGCGAATTCCATGCCCCCACCACTCTCTGGGTAAAGAACCTACCCCTGACATCCCCCCTATACCTTCCACCCTTCACCTTAAATTTATGTCCCCTTGTAACACTCTGTTGTACCCAGGGAAAAAGTTTCTGACTGTCTACTCTATCTGTTCCTCTGATCATCTTATAAACCTCTATCAAGTCCTTCCTTCGCCATTCCAACCTCATCCTTCGCCGTTTCAATGAGAAAAGGCCTAGCACTCTCAACCTATCCTTGTACGACCTATTCTCCATTCCAGGCAACATCCTAGTAAATCTTCTCTGCACCCTCTCTAAAGCTTCCACATCTTTCCTAAAGTGATGCGACCAGAACTGCACACAGTACTCCAAATGTGGCCTTACCAAGGTCCTGTACGGTTGCAACATCACTTCACGACTCTTGAATTCAATCCCTCTGCTAATGAATGCTAATACACCATAGGCCTTCTTACAAGCTCTATCCACCTGAGAGGCAACTTTCAAAGATCTATGAACATAGACCCCAAGATCCCTCTGCTCCTCCACCTTACTAAGAACCCTACCGTTAACCCTGTATTCCGCATTCTTATTTGTCCTTCCAAAATGGACAACCTCACACTTGACAGGGTTGAACTCCATCTGCCACTCCTCAGCCCAGCTCTGCATCATATCTAAGTCTCTTTGCAGCCGACAACAGCCCTCCTCACTATCCACAACTCCACCAATCTTCGTATCATCTGCAAATTTACTGACCCACCCTTCGACTCCCTCTTCCAAGTCATTAATAAAAATTACAAACAGCAGAGGACCCAGAACTGATCCCTGCAGAACTCCACTTGTAACTGGGCTTCAGGCTGAATATTTATCATCTACCACCACTCTCTGACTTCGACCGGTTAGCCAGTTTTCTATCCAACTGGCCAAATTTCCCTCTATCCCATGCCTCCTGACTTTCCGCATGAGCCTACCATGGGGAACCTTATCAAATGCCTTACTAAAATCCATGTACACTACATCCACTGCTCTACCCTCATCCACATGCTTGGTCACCTCCTCAAAGAATTCAATAAGACTTGTAAGGCAAACCTACCCTTCACAAATCCGTGCTGGCTGTCCCTAATCAAGCAGTGTCCTTCCAGATACTCATAAATCCTATCCCTCAGTACCCTTTCCATTACTTTGCCTACCACCGAAGTAAGACTAACTGGCCTGTAATTCCTGGGGTTATCCCTATTCCCTTTTTTGAACAGGGGCACAACATTTGCCACTCTCAATTCCAATGTAATGCAAATGATAATCAATGACAACTTGCATTTAGGTTGCACCTCTAGCGTAGCAAAATGCTTTTCTTATTCTACATGAATTTTTTTCAAACAAAATGCCACATAAGGAGGCAGGTGATACCTCGTGTGGTTGAAAATGTAGCAAATAATTCAATAAGAGAGAGGTCGACAGTCTTCGGAAAGAAATTCCAGAACTCAGTGTCTACAACTGGATTTAATTTGGACCAATTGACTGAGTGATATCTTTGCAGTGATTGATAGAAAACCTGCCACTGATTTAGGAACGTACCGGTGTTGGAGAGTTATATGACTCGAGAAAGCGAGGAAGGGTGAGATCACAAAGAGATTTGAACACAAGGGATGAGATTTCAGGGAATAATGTCAAGGTGCTATCTGATCAAGAGTGAATGTAGATTAGTGAACACAGGAACAACAATAACATTCCCTAACTTTATGTTACCAGATGGGAAGTAGAGCCTGGCCTAATGAATGATTTGGGGTTGGGAGATTAATAGTTTAATGGCTGCATTCCACAGTAACTTTAGATTATATTCCCTAATCTATGGAAACAGGCCCTTCGACCCAACAAGTCCACACTGACCCTCTGAAGAGTAACCCACCCAGACCCATTTCTCTGCATTTATCCTATACTAACACTATGGACAATTTAGCATGGCCAATTCAACTGACCAGCACATCTTTGGATTGTGGGAGGAAACCCATGCAGACACAGGAAGAATGTGCAAACTCCACACAGACATTCGCCTGAGGTGGGAATCGAACCCAGGTCCCCAGTACTGTGAGGCAGCAGCGCTAACCACAGAGCTATCACTAGTGGGTAACCAGCAGGAGAAACATCATTAATGGTCACTTACATTGTTTGTCTGCCGATCTGTGAGTTAGTTATTGAAAAACCTTTCAGTTTGGAATGTACTAACTTGTAGTCTGCTGGAGATAGGTTCAACTGAGGCATTCTAGAAGGCAGTGAATGGTTATTTAATTGGAAATAATATTTGCAGCAATACGGCATTGTAACAAGGCCTTGTGACTGAGTCCTACCTGCCTTTGATCTTCATCTGCTCACTTTGAACAGTCACCACAGGAGTAGGAATGCAAGCTCCTGATGTATGTGTTGATACACAACTTTTCCTCTCCCACCCCAAGAAGTTGAGCTCAGAACAGACGAATTATTTTACAGAGCTGATGAACTGAAGCATGTGCATCAAGTGACCGCTACTTAGTATTACTTTGTATTGTTGCAGTGATCACTTCGATAGTGATGACATGTTTGAGTGACAAACTGTTAGACAAGGAACAAATCTTAATTTGGATTTTTACCCTGCCCCCCTCGTAGCAACTCCTATTATGAATTGATTAAAGTAAGGCACACCCTTGTGATGCTACAGTGCTTCATAGTGAAAGGGAGGATAGGACTCGACAGAAGTAGTTGAGCATGCTTCAAGTATCCACTAAGAAAATGATTAATAGGCAAAAGTATAAAAAGCATTTGTATCAAAATCTTTATCAAGAAACAATTCTGAGTTTCAATCTCCTTATTTAATGATCAACCACTGTGCTGCAATTTTGATTTTTATAATCTTGCTGATAATGTTTTGATAACTTTGGAGCAAATAGAAAGTTATAAATGCCAGCAAATAATGTGGTGCATTATTAACTGAAACTTCCTTATCTCTATTACCATTGCAGTAAAGTGGAAGACCTGCAGTATTGTTAGAATGAGAGGCAGGAAAAATAATCTTTGTATTAGTTGTCCTGTGCAAAATATGGCTCAATGAAGTGGACACTTGCCAATAACTAGCAGATCCTGAGTTCACATTCTTCAAAATCTAGGTTAGCATTGGGAGAATTGTGGTTTTATCATTTGAATAAGAGTTCCTACCCACCCTTACAGGTGAATGTACAAGTTCATTGTATAACATCCTGCAGTAATACCTAACAAAGGGAAGGGAAGGAAATCAGCATCTGTCATCCTCACCAGGTCTACATGTGACTCCAAACCCACAGCAATGTGGTTGACTTTTAACTGTCCTCTGAAATGGCCTAGCAAGCCACTCAGCTCAAGAACAGTTAGGCATGGAGAAGAAATGCTGGCCAGCTAGCAATGCCCATACGCTATGAGTGAATTTAAAGAAAATGCAGTATTAACTGTGCTTCAAAAATTACTTCATTACCTGTAAGGCAGTGTGAATTCATGAAGATACTGTTCATTTGTTTTTAAGCTGATTTGTCTAATAGAAAATGGTGCGAGCATAACACAGCAACAGGCCATTGGTACTAAAATCTGGGCCAAAGATTACAACCCCTTCTGAAGATATCTTTATGACTAGAATTAAGCTCAACTGAATGCATTAAGTGGTAAACAGCAAAAGGGTCAGGAGATTGTGTGACCCCCTCAAGCCTAATGACTGGCATAATGGGGGCTTACGAACTTCAGCCACCACTGAGTGAGTTGGAGAAGACATGCTGTGTGCATCGACTCATGAAATGTTCAGGTTGCTGGTCTGATCATACTCTTTGAAAAGCATTCTTACAAGAAAGAATATGCCTTCCTGCAGCCCAATTAGTAGAAAACTGCTTTCCGTATTTATTAGCCTCATGTGCATATTTAACTGAACCAAGAACGATTGGGTCAACAGTTTCACTAGTCATTATGTATGCACACTTCTACCCATGCTGTTCCCAGCAACCAGGTTTATGTTAGGAATCTGAGTCATTTTTTCCCTTCAGCAAGCTGTAGGGATATAAAACTAGAGCTTTGATCCCCTGGTTTAGAACAATAAGCGCTTTGTTCTTTCACCCAGCCTTTAATACAATGTTAAAATCGAAGTACAGTGTTATGGGTCAGTGTGAATGAATTGCTTGTGAGCTCATAGCTTAATAGCACATTTTGGAGAGTCACAACAAGGTGCATTGATCTTGCTTGCAACCTTCAGTTATGATCAGGAATTGGGTGGAATCAATAATATTCCATTCAGTTCTGGGTGTCACACTTGTGTTGGCTGGTGGCCATTAATTCAAGGAGCTTGAATTGTCAATTCAAAGTCTACTCAAGGTTATGAGTTTCTGCCATGGCTCTTCATATGACTGATTTTTGATGCTGAGATGTTTGAGCTTGTGGGGCAAGATGGACAGTGGGATCCCTACAGCAGAATTTGCTTCCTGTTCATTCTTTCTTAGCCACTACTCTGTCTCATCATTAAGGTGGTGTGACTCAAAGGTGGCTAACTTATCAAAACAGAAAATGCTGGAGGAACGCAGCAGATCTCGCCGCATCTTGAAAGAGAAAAACAGAGTTAATGTTTTGAGTCAGGAAAGCCTTTGTTCAGAATGAATGACAAGAGCAATCGATGCATTGGACCACCATTCTCTGCAACCTCCCTCCAAGACCACATACCATCCAGGCTTAGAAATATATCACAATTTCTTCAGTGCTATTGAGGCCAAAACATGAAATTAATAGCATTGTGGGTGTACCCAGAGTGGAATTAAACATTTGAGTTTGAAAAAAATCAAGGGGAGATAATTTATTGTTTCCTAGATACAAGGTTCAGCATATCAAAGGTGATTTTACAGGAGTTTTGCCTGAATGCTTGTGGAGTTGACTGCAAGAGGGACACTAGCGGTTCAATCAAGAGGATGCAGTAGAGTCATTAGAGAGACAGAGTAACAGAATAACACAGTCTTACAACACAAAAGAGGCCCTTCAGTCCTTTAAGTCTATGTCAACCTAGCTACACTATTCCTACATTTCATCAGTTGACCCACTTGGTCTGAATGCTATGACATTTCAAGAGGTCATCCATGTAACCTTGAAAGGTCGTGATGTTTCCTACCTTTGCTGCCTTCCCAGGCAGTGCATTCCAGATTCCCACCGCCCTCTGAGTTAAAAAGGTTTTCCTCAAATCCCTTTTCAACCTCCTGTTCTTCACCTTAAAATTATGCCCCCTAGTTTTTGCCCTTTCAGATAAAGGGAACAGTTACTTCATAACCACCTTCTCTACACCCCTCATTATCGTATACACCTCGATCAGGTCCCCTGTCAGCCTTCTCCATTCTGAAGAGAACGACCTGAGCTTATCCAGCCTCTCTGCATAGCTGATGTCTTCCATCCTCAGCCACATCCTGAGGATTCTCATCTCACCACTGTCAGTGCAACCTCATCATTCCCATAGTACAGTGCAGAGAACTGCTTACTGTACTATGGCCTAACCAAAGTCGTGTACAGACTCACATAATCTCCTTGCTCTTCTAATCTGTGCCGTGACTGATGAAGGTAAATGTCTGAATGATTTCTATGAGTCTTCAGGGCTTTGTAGACAACACCACAAGATCTATCTGTTCCTCTGAGCTTCCTGGTGTCCCCCGATTTATTGAAAACTCACTTGCCTAATGTTGTATTCAAAAGTGCAATGCTTCACACTTTTCAGGGTTTATTTCAATCTACTACTGATCTGCCATCTGACCAGCTAGGTCCATCCCTTCCTATAATTGAAGGCTTTCCACTCTGTCAACCATTTGGCCAATCTTCATGTCAAGCTTATTTATCATTCCCCCCACATACTCACTTATAAATGTTTCTTTATATTACCAACAAGAAGGGACCCAACCCTGATTCCTATGGTAAACAACTGAACAGTAGCCTGTAGTCACGCAAATAGTTTTCTACAACCACCCTCTGTCACCTATCACTAAACCCATTTTGGATCCATCTTGCCAAGTTACCATGTACATTTAAAAAAAAAATCAGTGTCAAAGGCTTAATTGAAATCCATATGAACAACATCAATGCACTATGCTCATCTACACAACGATCACCTTCTCAAAAATCCAACCAAGTTTATTAGACACAACCTCCCTCTGTCAAAGCCATGCTGACTATTCCTGGTCAAACCTTGTCTGTCCAAGTGGAATTTAATTCTCTCCTTCAGTAGTTTCCCTACTACTGATGTGAGACTCACTGGCCTGTAATTCCCTGGTTTATCCCTACCATCCTCCTTGAAAAGCTATCTTCCAGTTCTTGACACTTGTGCCAGAGAGGAATTAGACGTTTGAGTCTGGTATTTTCCTCTCTTGCCTTCCCCAGCAGCCTGGGGTAGAACTCTGGCCCTAGGGATAAAGCACTCTTGTAAACATGCCAAAACCTCCAATATTTCCTCACTCCCTACATCAGATTGTTCAAGAACATCCCAGCCCTGTCCCCAAAATTCTGTATCTATATCCTTCTTCTCCTGAGTGAAGAGAGAAATGAAGTACCAATGTCCTCTGGCTAGATGCACAGCTGCCTTGGCCATGAATGACCCGTACTCGTTCCCTGGTTATCCTCTATAATTTACTTACAGAATACCTTGCGATTCTCCCTAACATTCTTCACACACCCTCTTTGCTCTCCTAATTGTTTTTAGGTCCCCCTCCACTGCCACTCATTCTATACTCTTCATTGCAGATTGAATTTCTCTATGTGACACAGTCCAAGCCTCACAGGTGTACATGGGAGTTTTGACGACCATTGCTCAGCATACTACCTTTGTTGACTTGCCAAGATCTTTGTTGTCAAGCTGTCACTGCCATAGCTTGTGGAAGGCCAAGGTGGCTCAGTTGATCCCATATTGAATCCCATTGTCAACGGTGGCCTTTTGAGAGAGGTAGCTGTCAAGATATGGGAATCTCAATCCCTGCAGTGAAGAAAGAGGCCATTTAGCTTATGGAGTCTGTACTGACCCTCCGAAGAGCATCCCACCCAGACTCATGCTCCCACCCAATCCCTATAACCCTAGATTTGCCATGAATAATTCACCTGACCTGCATGTCATTAGATTGTACGAGGGAACCAAAGCACCCAGAGGAAACCCACACAGAAACAGAAAGAATGTGTAAACTCTACACAAATAAACAGTCACTCAAGGCTGGAATTGAACATGGATCTCCAGCACTGTAAGGCAGCTGTGCTAGCCACTGAGCCACCATGCCGCCCAATTTCCATCAGGAAGTGTTAATATTTCAGAAAATACTAGAATATCTTCTTCAACATATACAGGAGGTTGAATATTTGACTGACCAGGGCTGGAAGTATGTATTGATATGGACCAAACTTGACCCTCTGCAAATACATGAAAGAGATAGCCTTGACCTTCACTTTTATGGAACATAGAACATAGAACATAAAACAATACAGCGCAGTACAGGCCCTTTGGCCCTCGACGTTGCACCGATCCAAGCCCACCTAACCTACACTAGCCCACTATCCTCCATATGCCTATCCAATGCCCGTTTAAATGCCCATAAAGAGGGAGAGTCCACCACTGCTACTGGCAGGGCATTCCATGAACTCACGAATCGCTGAGTAAAGAATCTACCCCTAACATCTGTCCTATACCTACCACCCCTTAATTTAAAGCTATGCCCCCTTGTAATAGCTGACTCCATACGTGGAAAAAGGTTCTCATGTCAACCCTATCAAGACCCCTAATCATCTTGTACACCTCTATCAAGTCACCCTTAAACCTTCTTTTCTCCAATGAAAACAGCCCCGAGTGCCTCAGCCTTTCCTCATACGATCTTCCTACCATACCAGGCAACATCCTGGTAAACCTCCTCTGTACCCGTTCCAGTGCCTCCACGTCTTCCTATAGTATGGCGACCAAAACTGCATACACTACTCCAGATGCGGCCGCACCAGAGACTTATACAACTGCAACATGACCTCAGGACTCTGGAACTCAATTCCTCTACCAATAAAAGCCAGTACGCCATATGCCTTCTTCACCGCACTATTTACCTGGGTGGCAACTTTCAGAGATCTGTGTACATGGACACCAAGATCCCTCTGCTCATCCACACTACCAAGTATCTGACTATTAGTCCAGTACTCCATATTTTTGTTACTCATACCAAAGTGAATCACCTCACACTTACCCACATTGAACTCCATTTGCCACCTTTCTGCCCAGCTCTGCATCTTATCTATATCCAGCTGTAACCTGACACATCCTTCCTCACTGTCAACAACTCCACCGACTTTCGTATCATCCGCAAACATACTCACCCAAACTTCTAGTCCCTCTTCCAGGTCATTTATAAAAATGACAAACAGCAATGGTGCCAAAACAGATCCTTGCAGAACACCGCTAGTAACTGCACTCCAAGATGAATCTTTACCATCAACTACTACCCTCTGTCTTCTTCCAGCCAGCCAATTCCTAATCCAAACCTCCAACTCACCCTCAATGCCATACCTCCGTATTTTTTGCAGTAGCCTACCATGGGGAACCTTATCAAACACCTTACTAAAATCCATATACACCACATCTACCGCTTTACCCTCGTCCACCTCCTTAGTCACCTTCTCAAAGAATTCAATAAGGTTTGTGAGGCATGACCTGCCCTTCACAAAACCATGCTGGCTATCCTTGATCACATTATTCCTATCCAGATGTTCATCAATCCTATCCCTTACAATTCTCTCTAAGACTTTGCCCACAACAGAAGTGAAACTCACCGGCCTATAGTTACTAGAGTGAGACTCACCGGCCTATAGTTACTAATAGTTATCTTATTTAAAGGCAAGTATAAGGTGCTGTGTTCAAGATGTAATTTGATTGGTTACACTACTCTGCTTTAAGCAAAACTGTTAAAATACAACAAAAGAAGAATTGGCCTAGCTCAAATTCTATTGGAAAACTTGACAGAATAATAGATCATATAACTACTAAACAGCAACTGTTCCAAATTAATCCTCAAAGCACGATCTTGGCAAAGGCAGATTCATTACAATAGATCGTCTCACATGCAATGTTTCTCCAGTCCAGGAGGAAAGAACATAAAGAGAAAATTCCGACAGAGAAAAATGAAGCATTTTGCTATAGCAGACAGATATGTATGGCAGCTTCAAAACCCTAACCAACACTGAAAACTAAACAAAAACCCTAATTCTGTGGGAGTTTGACTCCACCCATTCACACTGCTTCTGTTGTCCACTTTAAAAAAAACCCAAAGCCTCACAAATTGTTTATTGACTCTGAACAGGCCACTTGTCACCTCTGTCTCTACATCTCTTCATTAAAAAAAAGGACAAAATACCCCTTATAAAGCCTTGCTATTATCAAAATATAAAATTTGCTTTGTCAAACTTCAATGACAGGGCTGAGTTACACGAAGGTAGAATTTTAAAAGAAAATGTTCATAGGACATAGCAGTGCTGACTGCATCGACATTTATTGTCCATCTTTTGTTAACCTTGAGAAGGTGCTGGCAATCTGCCTTCTTGAACAGCTGCTAAAGTCCTTGGGCTCCAGATACAGTCACAGTTTCATTAGGAAGGGAGTTACAGGATTTTGACCCAGGAACAATGAAGAAATCTGGATGATGTGTGGCTTGCAGGAGAGGTTACAGGGTAATGGTGGTACAACACATCTACTGCCCTTGTCCTTCCATGTGGTAGAATTTGCTGCCTCACAGCGCCAGGGACCCAGATTTGATCCCAGCCTCAGGTGACTGTCTGCGTGGAGTGTGTACATTCTCCCCGTGTCTGTGTGGGTTTCCTTTGGATGCTCTGGTTTCCTCCGACAATCCAAAGATGTGCAGGTCAGGTGAATTGGCCTTGCTAAATTGCCCCACAGTGTTAGGTGCATTAGTCAGAGGGAAATGGGTTACTCTTCGGAGGGTTGGTGTAGACTTGTTGGGCAGACGGGCCTGTTTCCATACTGCAGGTAATGTAATCTAATCTGGTTGGAGAGATTGAGAACAGCTTAATTTTGTTAGAACGGTGATTGAAGTGACAGATTTTCAAATTAGATTGTAGTTAATATTGAGACTAGCAGTTGATATTTGCACCACAAATTAGTAAAGATGTGAAGACATTAGAGATGGTGCAGAAAAGGTTCGCGAAATATTTTTGGGGATGGGGGACTTCAGTTCCATGGGAGGTGAGAGAAGCTAGAACTCATCTTCAAGAAGAATTGGTTGTAAGGATATTTGATAGAGGTATTCAATACCTCGAGGGGTTTGGACAAATGGGTTGGGCAGAACTTGTCTCTGTTGGCACCCTGATTAGGAACCAAAAGCCACCAATTTGAAATGTTTGACAAAATAGGCAACAGCAACAGGAGGATAAATTCTTTTTATGAAGTGATTGGTTGGATCTGGAATGTACTGCCTGAGAGTGTGGTGGGGATTCGTGCAATTGTGCAGGTATTCTGGATTGGGTGTTGTCAATGAAAAGGAAAGTAGAAAAGCTGATGGGGTATGAAAAGCCAAACTCCTGCCATGTGATGTTAAGAGGTTGGATTGAACAATCGCAAAATTGTTTCCATTTGATACAATCTCTCTCCCCAGTTTGAAAATGCAGACAAACAAAACATAGATATTCAAATGCGATACACTCAGAGCTCTATCAGGTGGGAATAAGGCGGAGAAAATTGATTTCACAACAATTTCTCAACAGATAATGTTTTGAGGAAGTCAGCTTTCTGATCTTTAGAAATGATTCAACATCATTTTGCAAATCAGCAAAAAATAACCTGCTTGGATAACTCTGTTTAAGGGTAGATGACCGAGTAGGCTTCAGGAAGTATTGCTCTGCTCAAAGAATGATCAACAGCGAGAACAGTTTAGGCTAAGACAATCATTCATTTAAGCAGCAGTTGCATATTGTAATTGGAAAACAGTAGAACTGCCATTCTGGAAGGATGTGAGAGCTATAAGCATGTAGCCTGAACAAATGAAATATGGTTTCTTTGCAAAATTTCACCAAAGCTTCACTAAAATGGTTCTATTAAAACAAGCACAAGCAAATGCCTCGATCTAATATCAATCAATTGTTTTGCCATGATGCTATTCAATTTCATATTTGATTTGCACCTACCTTGGGACAGCATGTTGGCTCAGTGGTTAGCACTGCTGCCTCATAGAACCAGGGTACCAGGTTTGATTCCAGCCTTGGAAGTGTGCACATTCTCCCTGTCTGTGTGGGTTTCCTCCCACAGTCTAAAGGTGTGCAGGCCAGGTGAATTGGCTGTGCTAAATTGCCCATAGTGTTAGGTGCATTAGTCAGAGGGAAATGGGTTTGGTGGGTTACTCTTCAGAGGGTCGGTGTGGACTTGTTGGGCCGAAGGGCCTGTTTCCACACTGTAGGGAATCTAATCTCCACAAATTATTTCATCAGGGTGCCCTGTCACCTTTAGCATTGAACATACATATATACTAATTAATGTTAAAAAAAATTCTTCTATAAAATGCAAATTGCTGTTTATTTATTCTTCAGCTGTGGCTAGTGTTGTAAAGGGCAGTGTTGAATGCCTGTGAGGAGATGCTACTGGTCTTTTCTTGCACTGATAGTACCACCATGACATTATTTTAGAACATAGAACATAGAACATAGAAGAATACAGCGCAGTACAGGCCCTTCGGCCCTCGATGTTGCGCCGATCAAAGCCCACCTAACCTACACTAACCCACTATCCTCCATATACCTATCCAATGCCCGCTTAAATACCCATAAAGAGGGAGAGTCCACCACTGCTACTGGCAGGGCATTCCATGAACTTATGACTCGCTGAGTGAAGAACCTACCCCTAACATCAGTCCTATATCTACCCCCCCTTAATTTAAAGCTATGCCCCCTTGTAATAGCTGACTCCATACGTGGAAAAAGGTTCTCATTGTCAACCCTATCTAACCCCCTAATCATCTTGTACACCTCTATCAAGTCACCCCTAAACCTTCTTTTCTCCAATGAAAACAACCCCAAGTGCCTCAGCCTTTCCTCATACGATCTTCCTACCATACCAGGCAACATCCTGGTAAACTTCCTCTGCACCCGTTCCAGTGCCTCCACATCCTTCCTATAGTATGGTGACCAAAACTGCACACAATATTCCAGATGCGGCCGCACCAGAGTCTTATACAACTGCAGCATGACCTCAGGACTCTGGAACTCAATTCCTCTACCAATAAAAGCCAGTACGCCATATGCCTTCTTCACTGCACTATTTACCTGGGTGGCAACTTTTAGAGATCTGTGTACATGGACACCAAGATCCCTCTGCTCTTCCACACTACCAAGTATCCGACCATTAGCCCAGTATCCCATCTTTTTGTTACTCCTACCAAAGTGAATCACCTCACACTTAGCTACATTGAACTCCATTTGCCACCTTTCTGCCCAGCCCTGCAGCTTCTCTATATCCCGCTGTAACCTGCCACATCCTTCCTCACTGTCTACAACTCCTCCGACTTTCGTATCATCCGCAAACTTGCTCACCCAACCTTCTAACCCTTCCTCCAGGTCATTTATAAAAATGACAAACAGCAATGGTCCCAAAACAGATCCTTGAGGAACACCGCTAGTGACGGCACTCCAAGATGAACCTTTGCCATCAACTACTACCCTCTGTCTTCTTCCAGCCAGCCAATTCCTAACCCAAACCTCCAACTCACCCTCAATGCCATATCTCTGTATTTTCTGCAGTAGCCTACCATGGGGGACCTTATCAAACGCCTTACTAAAATCCATATATACCACATCTACCGCTTTCCCCTCATCTACCTCCTTAGTCACCTTCTCAAAGAATTCAATAAGGTTTGTGAGGCACGACCTGCCCTTCACAAAACCATGCTGACTATCCTTGATCACATTATTCTTATCCAGATGTGCATAAATCCTATCCCTTACAATTCTCTCTAAGACTTTGCCCACAACAGAAGTGAGACTCACTGGCCTATAGTTACTAGGATTATCCCTACTCCCCTTCTTGAACAAGGGAACCACGTTTGCTAGCCTCCAGTCCTCTGGCACTACTCCTGTAGACAAAGAGGATACAAAAATCAAGGCCAATGGCTCTGCAATCTCCTCCCTTGCTTCCCAGAGAATCCTAGGATAAATGCCATCAGGCCCAGGGGACTTATCTATTTTCACCCTTGCCAGAATTTCCAACACCTCTTCTCTACATATCTCAAAGCCATCCATTCTACTTATTCGTGCCCCTGTATTCATATCGACAACAATGTCCTGTTCCTGAGTGAATACTGACGAAAAGTATTCATTCAGTGCCTCCCCAATCTCTTCAGCCTCCACACGCAACTTCCCATTACTATCCTTGATTGGACCTATTCCTACCCTAGTCATTCTTTTATTCCTAACATACCTATAGAAAGCCTTAGGGTTTTCCCTAATCCTACCAACTAAGGACCTTTCATGTCCCCTCCTTGCTGCTCTTAGCTCTCTCTTCAGGTCCTTCCAGGCTACCTTATAACTCTCAATCGCCTCTATTGAACCTTCACGCCTCATCTTTACAAAGGCCGCCCACTTCCATTTAACAAGGGATTCCAATTCCTTATTAAACCACGGCTCCCTCACACGACCCTTTCCTCCCTGCCTGATAGGTACGTACTTATCAAGGACACTCAATAGTTGCTCCTTGAACAAGTTCCACATATCAATTACGCTCTTGCCTTGGAATCTACTTTTCCAATCCACACATCCTAAGTCATGCCTCACCGCATCATAATTTCCCTGCCCCCAACTATAACTCTTGCCCTGTAGTACACACTTATCCCTCTCCATCACTAGAGTAAAAATCACCGAATTGTGGTCACTGTCCCCAAAGTGCTCACCTACCTCTAGTTCTAATACCTGGCCTGGTTCGTTACCCAGAACAAAATCCAGTATGGCCTCACCTCTTGTTGGCTTATCTACATATTGTGTCAGGAAACTCTCCTGCACACATTGGACAAACACTGACCCATCTAACGAACTTGAGCTATAGCTTTCCCAATCAATATCAGGAAAGTTAAATTCCCCCATAACAACCACCCTATTACTGTCACTCTTCTCCTGAATCATCCTCGCAATCCTTTCTTCAACAATTCTAGGACTATTAGGAGGCCTGTAAAAGACTCCTAACAGGGTGACCTCACCTCTCCTATTCCTAACCTCAACCCAAACTACCTCAGATGGCAAATCTTCATCCATCTTCCTTTCCACCGCTGTAATACTATCTTCTGAAATAGAAGATAAGCGAATTATTGGACAGGATCTTAATGGCTGTGAGTCTGTGAATCGAACACAGTTGGCCTAATGACGTGAACAAGGTTCAACAGTTTCTTAGACATTTTAGTTCTATCTTTGCTGGAAAACAATTAACCCCTCCAACACTGAGCACCTTGTGTTTCAGTACATGAGAAAACCTAATTACAACCTATAAACAAACATGGACAAAAAAAGCTAAACTCCAGAAGTGATGTGAGGTGAGAATGACTGCCCTTGACATCAAGGTTACACTATATCAAGGTTAAAAATCACGCAACACCAGGTTATAGTCCAATGGTTTATTTGGAATCACTGGCTTTTAAAGTGCTGCTTCTTCATCAGGACCTTCATCACCCTGATGAATCACTTGATGAAGAAGCAGCGCTTAAAAAGCTAGTGCTTCCAAATCAACCTGTTGGACTATAACTTGGTGTTGTGTGATTTATAACTTTTTCCACCCCAGTCCAACACCAGCGTCTCCAAATCAACACTTGATCAAGTGTGGCATCAAGAAGTCCTGGCAAAACTGGACAAAAGAGGGAAATCTCTTCAATGGTTGGAGTCATATCTAGAAGGCGGTTGTGTTTGTGGACATCAATCTTCTCAGCCCCAAGACATCACTGAAGGGGTTCCTCAAGATAGTGTCCAAACACCAACTATCTTCAGCTGCTTCAACAACAATATTTTCTTCACCATGAGTTTAGAATGGGGACATTCGCTGAGGGTAACACAATGTTGACTCACTGCTTCTCAGATACTGAAACAGTCCAAAATGCAACAAGACCTGGGCAACATTCACATTTTGGATGATAAAAAACAATTAGCATTCATGCCACACATGTGCCAGGCAATGACCATCTCCATCTGTGCTCCAACAACACTCAAGAAGCTTGGCACCACCCAGGACAAATCAACTTGTTTGACACCCATCCACCAGCTTCAGCTTTCATAGCCTTCCTCCCTGACATACAGGTGCACTACAGTCAGCACTGCTCTGACAGCACCTCCAAACCCGGGACCTTTTCAACTCACAAGGACAAGGGCAGCAGATGCTTGGGAACACCAATACTTACAAATTGCCCTCCAAGGCCCACATCTTTCTGACTTTTTATGCACTCATGGGATGTGGCCATCACTGGCTGGGTCAACATTTATTGGCAATCGCTAGTTGTACTTGAGAGGCTGATAGTAAGCTGTCTTCTTAAGCTGCTGCAGCCCATGTATTCTGTGTTGATCCACAATGCAGAGGGAATTCCAGCATTTTGACCCAATGATATTGAAGGAACAGTAAAAGGTTTCTGTACCAGGATGCTTGGAGGAGGACCTGTGGTGGCAGTGTTCCCATTTACCTGCTGCCCATGTCCTTCTGTGTGAAAATGGCTGTGTCTTTGGAAGTCATTGTTGAAGGAGCATTGGTGAATTTCTGCAGTGCATCTTATAGATGGTACATACTTCTATTACTGACTGGCAGTGGCAGAAGGAGTGAATATTTGTGGATGTTTTGCCAGTCCAGTGGACTGCTTTGTCCTGAATGTTGTCAATCTTCTTGAGTGTTGTTGGAGTTACACTCATCCAGTCAAGTGGAAAGTAATCTATTAGACTCCTGTCCTTTGCCTTTTCAATGGTGGATAGGCTTTTGTGGGTCAAGAGGTGTATCACTCATTGCAGTATTCCTAGCCTCTGACCTAGTCTCTGCAAGTCTACTTGAGTTTCTGGTCAATGGCAACCCTTAGGATGTTGATAGTGGAGGATTCAGTAATAGTTACACCACTGAATGTCAAGAGGCAGTGGTTAGACTGATAGACTGACTGTTGGTGGGGATGGTCCTTGCCTGGCATTTGTGTGCTGCAAATGTTACTTTGCTACTTGCCAGACCAATCCTGGACATTGTCCAGATCTTGTATTTGGACATGGATTGCTTCAGTGCTTGAAGACAGTTGAGTTACCACATTGCTGTCGGTCTGGAGTCACATGTAGGCCAGATCAGGTAAGGATGACAGTTCCTTCTCTGAAGAGCATTGGTGAACTAGATGAGTTCTTCCAACAAACAGTAATGAATTCATGGTCACCATTAGACTCTTAATTCTACACTTCAAAAAAAAAATTGTATTCAACTTCCACCATCTACCATGGCAGGATTTGAATGCAGGTCCACAGAACATTACCTAGGTCTCTGGATTAATAACCCATCAATAATATCAGTGGGCCTACTGTATACCATGAGACACATACCACCTTCCACCACTACCAAGCCAAGGGAAATATCTTGATGAAGGGCTTATGCCCGAAACATCAGCTCTCCTGCTCTTTGGATGTTTCCTGACCTGCTGTGCTTTTCCAGTGCCACACTTTTCGACTATGAAACTCCAACCAATTTGTGCTATTGGTAAACTGAAAAATATCACGCTCAGTTCTGATATCCAAATAATTGACATTTACTGTGAATAGCTGGGGCCCAAGCACTCACTGTGAAAACTGCTGGTCACTCTCCTCAAATAAACTACCCACTTATTACTCCTTTTTGTTTCCTGCACGATGACCAATTCTCAGTCCATGCCAGCATATTAATATCAATCTCATGTGTTTTGATTTTACACAATCACCTCATATTGACCTCATATTAACTCATTGATCAACACATTGTGACCTCATTTTGATTTCATCAACAGCTTTGTAAAAATCTCGATATGCCACATTCACTGGTTCCCCCTCATCTATTCCACTAGGTCAGTCCTAAAAAGACTCCAGTGAGCTGTGTCAAGCACAATTCCCTTTCATAAATTCATGTTGACTTTTTGTAGTACAGCATAGTATTTTTAAGTGTTCTGTTATAACATCCTTTTAAATAGACTCCAACATATTCCCTCTTCCTGTTGTCAGGCTGACTGGTCAATAATTGCTGATTTTCTTTGTTTATTTTTAAAAATAGTGGGGTTAATTTCACCACGCTCCCATCTGCCAGGACTGTTCCAGAACTTTGTAGCACCATATCCACATTTTCTTTTGCACATACTGATTTCCTTCAATTTCTCTTTCCCAAAAGATCATTGTGTTCTGAGCACTTCCAGGATGTTGTATCTTCTTCTGTGAAGAGAGCAAACATAGTTGTTTAATTGCTCTGCCAATTCCTTGTTCTCCACTGTCAATTCTCCCATTTCAGTCTGCACATCCTATTCCATGTGAACATCTCGATCCTGCTCTCACACCACTCTTTTATTGTCACTGGAGCAAAATCCTGGAATTCTCTTGAACATTATTTTGAGTGTCCCTACTCACCAAGCATTCTACTATAGAAAACATGTTGTTAACCTCGCTGAGAAATGTGTTGCTGGAAAAGCGCAGCAGGTCAATGCAGCATCCAAGGAGCAGGAGATTCCTGAAGAAGGGCTTATGCCCGAAATGTTGATTCTCCTGCTCCTTGGATACTGCCTGACCTGCTGCGCTTTTCCACCAACATATTTTTCAGCTCTGATCTCCAGCATCTGCAGTCCTCACTTTCTCCATGTTGTTAACCTTGAATGGGTTCAGAAAAGATTTACAAAAATGTTGCCAGTGTTGGAGGGTTCTAGCTAGAAGGAGAAGCTGAATAGATTGGGGCTATTTTCTCTGAAGCTTCGGAGAGTTTATAAAATCATGAGGGGCATGGATAGGTTGAATAGTATAGGCCTTTTCCCCAGGTAGGAGAGTCCAAAACTAGAGGGCACAGGTTTAAGGTGAGAGGAGAAAGTTTTAAAAGGAACCTAAGGGGCAACATTTTCATCTAGAAAGTGATTCATGTAAAGAATGAGCTACCAGGGGGAGCGGTGGAGGCTGGTACAATTACAGCATTTAAAAGGCATCTGGATGAGAATATGAATAGGAAAGGTTTAGAGGAATAAGGGCCAAATGTTGGCAAATGGGACTAGATTAATTTCAGATATCTGGTTGGCATGACGAGTTGGACCGAGGTGTCTGTCTCAGTGCTGTACGTCTCTATGAGACTGTGACTCTCCAGAAGTTCAAGGTGGCAGCTGAGCATCACCTCTTCAAGAATAATAGGAATCTGAATAAATACAAACGCATCCAGAGATGCTCACACTCTATGAAACAATGAGATCACCACAAATGCCTAATTAAGATTTGTTATATGTCCTGTTTCTTAACCCCTACAGCTACATCGCTTTAAATGAAGGAAACCTACTGTCCATACTAGTCTTCAAATGACTCTAGTCCCTTGTGGTTGACTCTTAACTGTCAGTAAGTGATCCACCAAGCCAGTAAGCTATGTAAAGCCACCTGAGTCTGGGTGATAAGTATTTCCTGAATGACATTTTATAAAAATACGTATGAGAAACAAAGAAGAGAAGGGAGGAGATTTTTTTTTCCACTCAGATAGTTGTTGGGATCACGAATGCAAAAGCAGAAAGGGTAAGTGGAGGATGATTCCCTGTATAATTTTAGGAGCAAGTTGGACAGTTACCTGAATCTGAGGAACTGACAGAGCCACATGGATAAAAGGCTTAGCTGTGGGACTAAGCACAGGAGCCAGCAAAGGCACAGTAGGCCAAATGGCCTTGTTTTGTACTATATAGGGCTATGATTTGATTGTGTTGACTTAGTGAAGAATTGGTACTCCTGAATGCACATTTAGCACATCCAGTGTTCTACTTAATAATATAGCAAAGATTTTTATTTCAGGCTGTTTTTGGCCTTCAGGCAATGTAATTGCCGCCTTGTCTCATCTTTAGTTGTGATAGCTGGGGCTCAATCTGGGTAAGATGTCAAGTTTGCTATTGTCCCGGCAAATCTGTTGACAGACAGTAATTGGGTGACTGCAAAAAGCCCACGATCTATGATCAAATCTAGCTGCAATGGTTGGCATGGCAACCACACTGCTCGATTAAAAATGCATAAGAATGACTTGGGAGCCTGCGGTTTTTAGGCAGTGCATAGGGCATGAAGCCAAGTGAAAAGACTAATCCTGTAATCGGTCGAGGATTATTTGATTATTTACAGTTTCCAGCTTTTTAAAAATTTTGTCTCTTCCATCACCGTTTCTATTCTTAATTCGTGTTGTTTAATGCACCATTTTACCACATAATCCCAACCAAAGCAAAGTGGACCATCAATTCAGGATTCTTTTGGTTACAGGGATCATTAGAATACACAGTATTTGATGCTTGGAAATATATTTTCCTTGAGATTGCAGTCTGTGCCATATGCTGACAAACAGGAGGAGTGAAAATACCCATGGGCTGCTAGATGAATGGAGAAAATCCTTCTCTGCTTATGGGGTTTACACAACATAAATTGGAAAATTTACCTCAGAAACCATTAAAGTAGTCACTGCAGTATTATCATTTCAAAATAAGTCTGCATTGGCTGAAGAGGAACATATTCATTCACAGAATGAGGGTATCATTGGCCAAACCAGCATTTATTGCCTGTCCCTAATTACCCAGGTGGCAGTTAAGAGTCAACCACATGGCTGTGGGTTTGGAGTCACATGTAGGCCAGCAGTGTCCTTCCCTAAATGACTGTTGTGAACCAGATGGGCTTTTCCCCCCAGCAAGTGTTACTGGACTCATGGTCATTATTAGATTCTTATTTTCAGATATTTATTGAATGGAAATTCCACCATCTAGCTATCATGGGGTTTGAACCCAGGTCTCTAGAACATTATCTAGATTAACAGTCTGGTGATAATACCATTAGGCCATCACCTCACTTAGTATACAAGAAAAGAATAAATATTTGACAGTGCATCTCCAGGGCAATTGGAATAGATGTGCCATATGATAAATATGTTGATAGGATGAGAACAATATTCTCATGTGAAGAATAAAGGCTTGTCCAGACCATTTGTGTTAAATGGCCTGTTTCTGTGGGGTAGAATTCAGTTTGTTTATGCTGAAGTTGGACAGAGTAAATACACAGTGAAAAGCCAGCAACAATAAACTCGAGCTAGTTTCCAGTAATTCCAGTCAGAAATGAGGAGAGTTTCTTCATTCCAAGGGAATTTAGAGTGTAGGGGATAGCCCTACATGAGGTGTTTGAGGTAAGATGCTTTCAAAAGGATTCCAAGTGAGACAATACATGAGAGAAAGGGCAATAGGAAGAGAATGAAAGGCTGAAATGAGAGGAATAAAATGCAGCATA
Source organism: Chiloscyllium punctatum (assembly GCF_047496795.1). NCBI lineage: Eukaryota > Metazoa > Chordata > Chondrichthyes > Orectolobiformes > Hemiscylliidae > Chiloscyllium > Chiloscyllium punctatum. The sequence goes on along the minus strand of NC_092740.1, from coordinate 24,276,295 downwards.
AAGAGCAGCAGAGATAGATTGGGCTGAATGAACTGTCTTTGTACTTAAATATTCTCATCCCATTTTCCAGCACTTCATCTGTAGCCTTGCATGCCTTGGCAAGTATACATCTTCTTAAATGTTATGAGAGTTTCTGCCTCCACCACCCTTACCAGTACTAAGTTCCAGATTACTACCAATTGCCAGGTGAAAACAGGTTTTTCCTCACATCTCTCAATTTCCTGCTCCTCATCTTAAACCTATGCTATCAGGTCAGTGATTCCTCCTGATGATAATTTTGTGTTTCTCAATCATTTCCCTCTCGGTCTTCTCTGCTCCAAAGAAAGCAAACCCAATCTAGGTAATCTCTCTCTTCATAAATAAAACTCTGATGGTAAATCTCCTCTGAACCCTCTCCTGTACAGTCACATCTCTCCTATAACATAGATTCTTGAACTACAAGCAAACTCTGGCCTACCCAACATTACATATAGTTCCAGTAGGAGTTTCCTCCTCTCAAACCTTACGTCTCAGCTAATACAGGTAAGACAACTGGCTGTCTCTGGGAAAGGATGGGGAAGAGGTGCAGAGAAGTTCTCCCTGCTGTCCTAGAAAATATTAATTCCTCCACCAACTTTACACAGGTAATAAAAAAGGATTGTAAAAGCTCTGTTAGGTATGAAAAAAATGGAAACATCCAGTTAAAACAAACTAAAGGCAGAATCAGGAAAACTTATAATACTGGAAAAATGATGGCATGATTTTGTCCCTGTTTTCAGTGAGAAGGATGTCAGCAACCTCCCAGAAGTAAAGAGCCAAGTAATTTGAGAGACTAAGGAGTAGAAGGAATTGAACATGAAGAAGATTGTATTGGAGAAATCCCCAGGTCTGATAGCCTTCATCCCAGACTGCTGAAGGGGGTGACTAAAGAGATAGTCGACACATTGGTGATTATCATCCAAAATTCTATAGCTTCTAGAATGATTCCTGCAGGTTGGAAGACAGCAAATGTCACAACTTAGGAAGGAAGCAAGAGAGAAAATTGGGAACAGCAGATGTGTTTGCTTTGCATCAGCAATATGGATAATGTCCAAAACTAAAATAAAGATTGAGATAAATTACTCATGGTTGATCATGATCTGATTGGGCAAAGTCAGCATATGCTAATTGTAAATTGTGTTTGGACAAAATTGTTTGATTTTTTTTTAAAGATGTTACTAACACAATTGATTAATCAGAGCTGATGGGCACAGTGTATTTAGATACTTAAAAGGATTTTGATAAGGTCTCCCACAAGCAGCTGGTTAGAAAGGTGAAAGCACATGGGATTGGAGTTAATGTACTGGCAGCATTAATGATTGACTATCAGGAAGTTAACAGCGACTGGGAATAAAAAGGTCTGGAATGTGCCTTTGCAGAGGAAGTGTGGAAGAAGATGTCGTGGCCCTTGTCGAGGTTTGTCCCGAGCAGCTGTGTGACATTTAAGCGACTGCTGGACAAGTACATGTGCGGCAGCAAAGTGACGGGTGTGTAGCTTAGGTTGACCATTAATTAAGATAAATGCTTTGCACAACATTGTGGTCCAAAGGGCCTGTACCGTGCTGTATTTTTCTATGTTCTAAGTGACATGGGACTCTGTGCTCTGTTCCCTATGATGCACTCTGAGACAGACATCAGGTGCGCCTAGAGGACCATGAACTTGGTGAAAGATGCTATCTGGTTTACCCGAACCTTGTTGATCTTCAAACTGAGTGTTGCAGACTGACATATTCCAAAGGTCCAAAGGGACATACTATAGCTTGGGGCAGCTGCTGCCAAGGCGTAGTGGGGAAAGACCACAGTCTGGGGTCTTCCTGCTGAAGGTAAATACAGGTTCGTTCAGGTATCGGACTGTCCTAGCGTGAAATATTTGTAAATATTAGTATTGCATGTCTTTGTTGTTGTGTATAGTCAGACTCCAATGTTTTGTGTGTTTGCTTGATATGCAACTGTGCAGAACTGTTTTTGGATCAATGTATATTCTTTTTAATGAATGAAGTATATTTTGGAAATTAAAGAAGTTCATTCTCACATTGGCTGGCTGTGATTAGGTAGGTAAAAACAATGACTGCAGATGCTGGAAACCAGATTCTGGATTAGTGGTGCTGGAAGAGCACAGCAGTTCAGGCAGCATCCAAGGAGCTTCAAAATCGATGTTTCAGGCAAAAGCCCTTCCTGATGAAGGGCTTTTGCCCGAAACGTCGATTTCGAAGCTCCTTGGATGCTGCCTGAACTGCTGTGCTCTTTCAGCACCATTAATCCAGAAAATGGCTGTGATTAGTACTGAATTGTCAGGACCAGTACTTGGGCCCCTGCTATTTATAATATATATCCAGCGATTTGGACATGGGGATCAAATGCAACAAACTTTTTTACTAACCAACACCTATGGGGCTAGGAGTGTGCCAGTTGATAAAATATTCCCGGTGATCAAAAGGTAAGCTTAACTGCAGTAAACCCTGACCAAGCAAAGGTTTAAGACATCAACATCCCTCAAAAAAAAGCGATGTAAAAACATCAGCACACCTCTGAGAAACAATGTAAAACACACAGTAAGTAATAGAAATGTAGTGCATGTATATGTTGTGTATATTGCGCTGAGTATTTTTCACCGCAAAAATACTCAAACGCTGTGGTAAATATATTTTTTTGCTGGTTTATCAAGAGTGCGGGATGATTAAGGGGTTGGTTAAAGCAAATATTGTTGGTGTTTCTAAATTTGCAATGACGCAAAGCTAAGTGAATTATGAGCAAGATGGAGAGTGGTTTCAGGAAGATTTGGACAAGCGTAGAGAATGAGCAAGGACATGGCAGATGGAACATAATGTAGAAACATGGGAGGTCATCCACTTTGGTAGGGAAAACCGATGTACATCTTAAACGGTAAGTTTGAAAAATGTAGGTGTAAAAAATGACCTCGGTGTTTATGTTGATAAATCACTGAAAGTTAAAAGTCATGTGCAGCAGGCTATTAGAAAAACTAATGGAATGTTCACTTATATTGTAAGAAGCTTTGAATACAGTGAAATCTTGCTTCATCTGTAAAACTAGTAGGTTAGACTGCACTTGGAGTACCATGTGAAGTTTATTTCAGGAAAGGTATTATTGTCATAAAGATAATGCAATAAAAGTTCGCCAAACTTGTTCCCACAATAGCGGGTTGTGCTATGAAGAGAGATTGAGCAAACTGGACTTTAATTCTCTAAAGCTTTGAAGAATGAAATGCGATTTCATTGAAATTTACAAAATACTTCAAAGGATAGACAGGGTAGATGCAGTTAAGATGTATCTCCCCGTTGGGGAGTCTAGAACCAAGGGGCACAAAGTAAATTCAGCCTTTGATTCTGTTTAAGGTAGAGATTGATCATTTTTGGTTTACCAGTGGTGCACAGGGTTATGGAGATGAGGTGAGTAAAAGGCATTGAGGGACTTGATCACTGAATGGTGGTGAAGGCTTGATGGGTTGAATGGCCTACTCATGTTCTTAAGTTCATGGGTCTTGCTGTGGGCAAGTGGACTATCACACTCCCATAGCAGTGGCTAAATTTGCTGAACATTTCGACAAAGTCTTGTTTCAGGATTTTAAAAATTACTTTATGAATTTACTAACTGCAAATTGCTTATTGGGAAAAAAAAAGACAGTGCAGTTGAATTGCAATCTTAAAGCTGCCTGGATATTTGCATCACTGAACTGTTTGCATTCCAAAATCATTAACATGTAGATAACCTCTCGGAAAAGGTTCACCAGGAACAATTATGTACATTGAACATGAGCATGAGTCTTCTACTGATTAGCATTGTGCCCTAATACTCACCTGGATATTCATTCAACAAAATAACTAGATGTAATCACTTGGACAATGGACTCTGACTATGAAAGACGTATGTCCAGACCTAGTCCAATAATGTAATCCAAGCAACTGGAATCCACTAGCTTTGACCTTATTTGCTTCATTGAATAGCTGAAGAGAGGTTGTCATGTCAGAAGCCAGTGAATCCCTTGTGTATTTATTTACTTTTTAAAAATTCGCTCATGGGATGAGGGCCTCACCGGTAAGACTAGTTTTTATTGCCCATCCCTAATCGTCTAGAGGGCAGTTAAGAGTCAACCACATTGCTGTGGGTCTGGAGTCACAGGTAGGTCAGACTTGGTAAAAACTGCAGTTTCCTTCCCTAAAGGACATTAGTGAACCAGATGGGTTCTTCAAACAAACGGCAAGGATTTCAAGGTCATCATTGAGCTCTTCATTCCAGATTTTTATTGAATTCAAATTTGATCATCTGCTGCAGCTGGATTCAAACCCAAGTTCCTAGATCACTCGATCAATAGTCCAATGTGAATACCACTAGACCATTGCCTCCTCAAATATTTTCTCTCTGGACAAGTGCACAAGCAAGACGCTGAATGCGTCAGCTCTTAGTGCATCAAGCAAGTCAGTTCAGGGACAATTACAGATGAGAACCCATCACAGATGAGCTGGCCTCACTACTGAGCCCACATCCCATGAAAAAAATAAAGAAACATCTTTACTGTTGAACCCAGAAAGACCAATGACGCCAGCTAAGCAAGAAAACTTCAAGACCCAATTACCCCTTTTAACATTGTGGGTGTCTGTGTGTCATTTCCAATATTTTAGTTAAACTGGGTTGTTGCTCTTTTTTTCCTTTTTTAAATCTTAAGGAATCCTGCCTCTGTGTATCGTTTGCAGTCACAGGGTATAAAGAAAAATCTGTTGAAGTCAACAAAGGAGTGGAATAAGGGGAAGCCATACTACCCACCTCACTTGATCATTGCATGGTGAAACACATTTGAAAAGAGGAATTTAGGAAAGGAAGAAGGCTTGACTTTCAATGGGACCTGAGCTATCTGAAATGTCATTCTACAGATCTACCATTGTCTCATTTCCATGAGTACATATGCTTAACAAAAATATATTGATGCCAGTTCTAAAATTAACTATTTATCTGGCATTAATTATCATTTGAGGAAGAGTTCAAAACATTTTCTACACTTTGTGTAGAGGTGTTTCCTAAATTCACTCTTTGAGATGTCCTGAGGTGACGAAAATCTCTACAAATAATCTATGATCTATGAAATGCTTTCAAATTGTTCTTTAAATTGTAATAGCTCATCAACTACAAGATATACTTGGTGTCGAAAAATAAAACATTTATAGACTTTACAAATTGGATTAAGAGGCAAACAGAAGGTTGGTGTGGATTTGATGGGCCGAATGGCCTGCTTCCACACCATAGCTTTTCTATGATTGTATTGTGTAATCGTTCATTTTTATTGGATCTGACAGGGGAACATATTTACAGTATATAGCTTTACATACAAAAAATATCAGGCTTAGTTAAATCACGAAGGTAAAATGATACATAGGAAGGATATTAATGAATGTATGTACATGTACAAATTGCAACTTGCAAGAAATGGTTCAATTGTAATGGAGGCCTTTATTATCTGTGTATTGAATCTCTCTTGCATATCAATAATCTCTCAGGAATCATTGACATAAGCATAGAAATCAGGGTAGATAATTTGCCCTTACTGTACTTTAGCTCTGAAACAAAAATACATTATCAGTTGCCTATCCTACCTTATCTTGGTTCTTTAATTGGATCGTTTGTAAAGAGTTTCTCCAGAAACTGAAAAGATAGGTTTATATTCACAGTTATCTAGGTTTGTGCATTTGTTAACTGTTCAGTCCATGGGATTTGCATGAAGCATATAAAGTTCTCTTAGTTTGAGTGTTTGGCACACCATCTACACATATATACATTGGAACTTAGTTAGGATATATATTATATTTAATCATATTCACAATTTGTTTAACATAACTCAAGTGTTTCATGTCTCATTCATTTGTTATGTACCCTGCATATGTTTGCTTGATATATATATATTGCTTTGTGAACACTGTGTGCATATCATTAGTCAATCTGAAGTAACTCACATATAAAAAAAACACCACTACAGTTCAGGTAATCAGTGCTGATAGCAAACAAATCAAAAATTCACACAGCAGATTTTGAAGAGGAAATACTACAAGCAAAACAATGATATTTCTCTCGGTTCTGCTTGCAATTCTCCTGGGCACCCCTTTCCATAAGTCATGTCAGCCTGCAGTTCTGTAGTGATAATATCAAAATGGCTTCTCAAAGTCTAAGATAAAGTAAGGGAAAACTGCAACAAAACACACAGTCACATTTATATAATGCTTTAAATTTGTAAAATGTCCAAAAAGCCCATATCAGCAAGTCAGAGGTAAGTTCCCTGGCTCAATAAGACAGTAGAGTAGGTGATCAAATGCTTGGTCAAAGAAGTTAAAAATCACACAACACCAGGTTATAATCCAACAGGTTTAATTGGAAGCACACTAGCTTTGGTCAAAGAAGTTATGAGGTGCATTTTAAAGAAGGTGGGTGAGATAAAGTGGAGAGATTTAGGAAGACAACTTAAGAGCTTATGGACAGTAGAAGGAACATGACTCCCATAGGGTGAGTGTTAGTAAGGTGGAAATCATAGTTGCATAAAAGTTCAGAATTGGATGGATGTGTTTCTAGACATCTCTAATTATAATCAAGGGTAATCTTGTATCTACTTTGGAAATTTTGCTCAATCATCTGTTTCCTACAGTTCATGGCTTTGCGTTTCTACCGATTCCTGGAGGTATTAGCTGGGATGACCTTGTAGATGGTTTGAGAAATTCCTCCAAACCACTTCTGTATATCTTGGCACTTCCAAAGGCAGTTTAGATACTGATCCAGAGGTGCCTAAACCAACAAAAATGAACTACCAAAGGCCATTCAGCTCTTTCACCCTGTTCTGGCACTGAATGAGATCATGGTTGATCTGTGGCCTAACTGCATATACCAGCCTGTGGCCCATGCCCTTAATACCTTTGCTTAACAAAAAAAAATCTATCTCAGATTAATAACTGATCTAGTGTCAACTGCCATTTCTGGAAGAGAAGCTTCTATCTTTTGTGTGTAGAAATGCTTCCTAAATACTAAATGCATGCTTAGCAAAATTCTACAGAAGTCTATCAGCAGGTAGATGACTTCAATGTCACTTACCAAGAATGGCTCTGTGGAACATTTACTAAGAAAATTGTTCAAGTTTTGAGTTTATAGCTGACTGACACATCTGGACATGAACGAGTAAGAGATAAAGCATAAGGAAACAATCTATTTGTATCCGTCCTCACCAACCAACCAACCCAGCTGCAGATACTATCATGCCTGCCAATTGTAGCATTGGATCAGCATATGGTCTTGTTAAGGTCAATGGCCTAAATTGATTGGATTTGATTTAGTTTGATTTGATAGGCACATATTACAGTCACATGTACCTAGGTACAGTGAAAAGTTTTGTTTAGTGTGCAGGCAGGCAGGTCATACCATACATAGTGCCTTTAGGTATAGAACAGATTGAGGAATACAATGAGCAAGATCAATGTTTAAATTAAAATTTGTTAGGTCCATTCAGAAGTCTGATAACCGCGGGAAGAACCTGTTCCTAATTCTGTTGGCACGTCTGTTTAAGCTTCTGTAGCAGGGAGTTTGCACATTCTGCCCGTGTCTGCGTGGGTTTCCTCCGAGTGCTCCGATTTCCTCCCATAGTCCAAAAATGTGCAGGTTAGGTGAATTGGCCATGCTAAATTGCGCGTAGTGTGAGGCGAAGGGGTAAATGTAGGGGAGTGGGTATGGGTGAGTTGCGCTTCGGCGGGTCAGTGTGGACTTTTTGGGCTGAAGGGCCTGTTTCCACACTGTAAGTAATCTAATCTAATCTAATCTAATCTAAGTAATCTAATCTAAAAGCACTGTGGGCAGCACGGTGGCACAGTGGCTAGCACTGTTGCCTCACAGCGCCAGAGACCCTGGTTCAATTCCCACCTGTCTGTGTGGAGTTTGCACATTCTCCCTGTGTCTGTGTGGGTTTCCTCCAGGTGCTCTAGTTTCCTCCCACAGTCCAAAAATGTGTAGGTTGGGTGAATTGGCCATGCTAAATTGCCTGTAGTGTTAGGTGAAGGGGTAAATGTAGGGGAATGGGTCTGGGTAGGTTGCTCTTCAGAGTACTTGTTGGGCCAAAGGGCTTGTTTCCACACTGTAAGTAATCTAATCTATCTTTGTCTGACAGAAGAGGTTGGAAGAGATTATAACCGGGATGGGAGGGGTCCTTGATGATGTTGAGAAATATAGATGGAGTCAATGGATGGAGGTTGGCTTGTGTGATGGACTGGACTGGACTGTTTCCGCAACTCTCTGTCGTTTCTTTCAGTCCTGGATAGAGCAGTACCAAGTCATGATGCATCCAGGCAGAATGCTTTTCATAGTGCACTTGGTGCAGGGAAACTGGAGGTGAATCCTTTATTTCTCCCCACCTATATTTTTCAACTGCCACTTCAGTTAGGAATGGTTGAACGGTCTGTCTCCATCTACCACGTGGAATTTTGTGAAGACAAAAACTGCCCAACTTAACGACATCCTATCTGTTCCAGAACTGTTCCCAGCAATGTTCAGGAAAAGGATGTCAATAATTCGAGAGTGGAGATCCACTGCTGTCTCATTTGATAAGGGGCAAGACAATTGGTTCAAAACCACTCATTAAAGGAAGAAGAGAGCATCGATTTAAAGTGATGGTGATGTGAGGATTAACTTTTTCTCTCTCTGTGTAACTGGGTTATGGAATGCACTGGAAATACAAGGCAGGCTGGTTCAATGAAGGCATTCAAAACCGGGGTCTGGGTAATTATTTGGATAAAAATAATATACAAGGTTTCAAGGATAAGGCAGGGGATTGGCATCGGGTAATGATGTTCATTGGTGCAGTTCCGATGGGCTGAAGAGTCAACCTTCTGCATTGTAATGTTTCTATAATTTTGGGAAACATTAACTTCTAATCTTTGGAGAACAGTTTTGCGTTTGGCTCCACTGCGTCAAGGTTATACTGTGCCTACACTGAAGTAATTAAGGTGTAACATTTCAGACACAGTAAGAGAGAAAGAATGAAAGTGCTTTATATTCGTGGGTTCCCCAGAAGAATTGTTCAAAGCTGTTCAGCACACTAACTGACTGGTACATTGGCTCAGTTGGATGGATGGCTGGTTTGAGATATACAATGATGCCAACAAGGTGATTTCAACTCCTGCACTGACTGAGGTTGTTATGAAGGACTCTCCTTCTTAGACTCTCCCCTTGCCTGAGATGTGGTGACCCTCAGATTAAACCACCAAAAGTTCTCTCTCTCATGAGAAAACAGCCTTCTGGAATGATGGTGAATCTGCAGATTGCTACAAATATTAAACATTTTATCAGTGTACAAAATGAAGTTCCCTCATGAAAATTAACTGACATTACATTGGTTTGTACTCAATTTTGAGAGTTTTTCAGTGTTTTTAATGACGAGATAGTTTGAAATGGATCAAGAGTTATAGATTGTACAGCACAGAAACAGACCCTTCGGTCTAACACTTACATGCCAACCAAAGTAATTTAGTCTCATTTGCCTGCATTTGACCTATATCCCTTTAAAACCTTCCAATTCATGTATCTGTCCAAATGTCTTTTAAATTTTGTAACTGTACCTGCATCTGACTGTTCATTTAACATATGAATCCCCCTCTGTGTGAAAACTTTGCCCCTCAGGTCCCTTTTAAATCTTTCTCCTCTCACTTTTAAAGTATGTCCTCTTGTTCTGAACTCCCCAACCCGAGGGAAAAGACCTTTGTCACCCGGCCTATGCCCCTCATGATTTTGTGAATCTCTGTAAGTTTACCTCTCAGCTTCATACATTCCAGTGGAAAACATCCCAGCCTGTTCAGCCTCTCCTTGTAACATAAACCTACCAGTGCTGGTTACATCCTTGTAAACCTTTTCTGAACCTTTTCTAATTTAACACTGGAAATGAATTTATTACAGTAATCTTACCTGAGTTTGAGTTTGTGTTTTAGTTCTTGTTGTGTCCAATATAGCAGTGAAGGTCTTCACTGGGCTCACTGATGCCAGCAACAAAATCTCAGAAATTTTTAATTTGCCCCCAAATAAGGAAAGCCAGAAGTGATCACTGATTTAAGGAAACTACATGTTAAAATATTTCAGATGCGAGAACAGCTTTAAGATCATTCAACCTTTGGGATTGAAAAAGCTTGATAAAGTAAATAACTTGAGTGACCTTGGGATTTTGTTAAAATTTAGAACAATAGAAGCAGCCTGAATGGGTGTGGCCAGCTCTCATAGAACAGGATTTCTAGATTTTTTTTAGTTTTTACATTTAGCTTTAAGCAGTTGCTTGTTGTGGGCTTGAAGAAGTGGAAACTAGTTTTCCTTCTCTCGATTACAGTCAAAAGTTGGGGTTTCTCTTCCTCGGATGCTAGATTACATTGAGACAAAACCTGTTTTTGAATTTGTCTTTTTGCCAAGGGGTGTGTTTATATGAGGTTGTTTTATTGAAACAGTTAACTAGTAATAGGTACTGTTTATATTATTCTGTTCAGTTTTCCAATAGAGTTGTTATTCTAAATTCCTCTTTCTTTGGTTGTACTTTCACTATAGCATTTAGATAAACTGTGTTTTGCTTATCGTCGAGTTGTTTGACCAATTGCATTGCATCAGGAACAGAGTGCTTTATATTTGCTTTAAAAATTTTTAAAAATTAATATTAGGCTACTTTCTTAGACTATTTTGAGGTGCCGTGGTCTCTTTCATAACAAACTCTATTTTGCTTCATGTAATCCTTTTTTTGACTTTAATTCCCTTTCGAAAGCTATGATTGAGATCTGCCCTAATCAAGTTCTGAGGCAGTAGAGTACAGATCCAAAATGGTCACTGAACGAAAGGGTTTATTCACCTGTTCTCTTTGCTTCTTTTCTAAATCCATTTTCTAAATTGAGGTTCTTGACCCTTTCAAAAGTTGGAACAATGTCTCCCTTTCTGCTCTGTTCAGACCTCGTACTGTGTGCAGTTCTGGTCTCCCTTCTATTGGAAGAAGGTTGTGAAACTTGAAAGGGTTCAGAAAAGATTTACAAGGATGTTGCCAGGGTTGGAGGGTTTGAGACAGAAGGAGAGGCTGAGTAGACTGGCCCTGTTTTCCCTGGTGCATCAGAGGCTGAGGGGTGAGCTTATAGAGGTTATAACATCATGAGGGGCATGGATAGGTAAATAGACAGTCATTTCCCTGAGGTTTAGGGTGCAGGGGAAAGATTTAAAAGGGACCAAAGGGGCAACTTGTTCATGCAGAATAGAAATATAGATCCTTACAGTGTGGAAACAGGCCCTCTGGCCCAACAAATCCACATTGTCCCTCCAAGCAATATCCCAACCAAACCCATTTCCCATTACTCTACATTTACCCCGACTAATGTGCCTAACCTACACATCCCTGAGCACTGTGGGAAATTTAGCATGGCCAATTCACCTAACCTAACCTGTACATCTTTGGACAGTGAGAGGAAACTGGAGCACCCGAAGGAAACCCACACAGACACCGAGAGAAAGTGCAAACTCCATGCAGACAATCGCCTGAGCCTGGAATCGAACTTGAGTCCCTGACACTGAGAGGTAGCAGTGCTGGTGCATGTATGGAATGAGCTGCCAGAGGAAGTGGTGGAGGCTGGTACAATTACAACATTTAAAATGCATCTGAATGGTACATGAATAGGAAGGATTTAGAGGGATATGGACCAAGTGCTGGCAAATGGGACTAGATTAATTTAGGAAATCTGGTCGGCATGGATGAGTTGGACCGAAGGGTCTATTTCTGTACTATACAACTCTGCAACTTTTGATTCTATGACCTCCTGTCAACCTTCTCTTCCCTGAGAAGAACAAGTTCAGCCTCTTGAGTTTACGCACATGTCCTTTATTACTGGAACCGTTCTTGTAATTTCTTTCCACATTCATTCTAATGCCTTCCTAAAGCATGCTGCTCAGAACTGGGTATTACAATCTAGTTAAATTCCAAACAAAATGTCAGGGGTTAACTGTGGGGGACAATCGTTTTCAAAGACAATATGATCTATATAAAGTGTGTGAAGTGTTTCATCTGGTAGGCCAGAACACAGAAAGACAGAAATCAGAAGGAGGATTAGGCCATTTGGCCCTTTCAGCCTGGTCTGCCATTCAACATGGCATTGTCTATCTTGAAGCCATATTAGCACTATCTCGACGCCATATTAGCACTATCTCCTTATACTCCCTTGATGATTTTAACATCCAAAAATGTAGCCAATTCTCTCTGGAATCTAACCAGTGACTGATTCCACAGCTCTCTTTTGTAGAAAATTCCACATGTTTACTTTACTTTGAGTGAAGAAACGCTTTCACTGGAGCACAGGAGGCTGATAGGTGACCTTATAAAGGTTAATAAAATCATGATGGGTATAGATAAGGTGCCTTTTCCCTGGGGGAGGTGGGTGGATTTCAAGACTAGGAGACATATTTTTAAGGTAAGAGGAGAAAGTTTTTCAACAGACACGAGGGTCAATTTCTTTTTAAACAGAGAGTGGTCCGTGTATGGAATGAACTTCCAGAGGGACTGGTGGATGGAGGTACAGCTATGTTTAAAAGATATTTTGATAAGTACGTGAATAAGAAATGTTTGGAGGGATATGGGACAATACTGTGGGGTCGTGGTTGGCATGGACAGGTTGGATCGAAGGACTGAAGGGCTTTTGCCCGAAACGTCGATTTTCCTGCTCCTCGGATGGTGCCTGACCTGCTGTGCTTTTCCAGCACCACTCTAATCTTGACTCTAATTTTCAGTATCTGCAGTACCCACTTTCGCCTGGTTGGATCGAAGGGCCTGTTTCCGGGCTGTATGACTCTATGATTCTACATGTGGTCTCATCTCAGTCCTACATGACCCACCCCATATCGTGAGGCTATATCCTATGATTCGTGACTCCCCTGTCAGGGAAAACATCCTCCCTGCATCTAGTCTGTCCAGCTCTTTGGAATTTTATATTTTCCAATCAGATTTACTTTCATTCCTCTAAATTCTAGCGCACACAAATCCAGTCAAACTAATCTCTCCTCCTAAGAGAAGGAGAGAGCAGAATGCTAAAATTAGAACAAGGCTTGTCGGGGTATTGTTGCAAAAGGGGCAGTCCGAATTTGAAAATCTCTTCAATACCCAAAACTATTGATCTTGGAGGTCACTTTCCAAACTGGGGTTGATAAAACCTCTTTCATGCTCACCATCCAAGGCCCCAGACATTCATTTCAGATTAAGCAGCGTTTCACTTGTACCTCTTTCAATATGGTGTATTGCATTCATTGCTCCCAATGTGGTCTCCTCTATATCGGAGAAACAAAACGCCGACTGGGTGATTGCTTTGCTGAGCACGTTCGGTCTGTACGCAATCAGGTCCTGGACCTTCCCGTGGTTTGCCACTTCAACACACAATCCTGCTCCCATGCCCACATGTCTGTCCTTGGCCTGCTGCAATGTTCCAGTGAAGGTCAACGCAAACTGGAGGAACAGCATCTCATCTTCCGACTAGCACGTTACAGCCTGCCGGTCTCAACATTGAATTCAACAACTTCAGATAATTTTATTTCATTTATTTTATTTATCTTTTTTAATATATTTTTTTCACTGTTCTGTACCTATAATTTCTTGATTGTCTCTCTTTGTCTCGCTCAACACTCTCTCATCACCTTTTTCCTCTCCTCTTCCCCCTTTACTACCCTTCTCCCCTGTTTTCCATTTTGCCTCTGCTTCAACCATCCCCCCCCCATCCCCCACATATTTTGTCACATAGCACTGGCTTCAACCTTGGTCATTCACAGCTGCTAATCTCCCTATAGTCTCTCTTTGCACTGTCATCACCTCTTTATTGCTACCTTTGTTTCTGGAGCCATGACTCACCTTCTCTCAGCCTAGTATAAATACCTCCCTATTTCTGCCCTTTTTTTTAGCTTTGACAAAAGGTCAGATAGACTCGAAATGTCAGCTCTTTTCTCTCCTTACAGATGCTGCCAGACCTGCTGAGATTTTCCAGCATTTTTTTCTTTTGGTATTTTATATGGGATTGATAGATTTTTGGTTGGGAAATGTATTTCATATTGAGAAATCAAGACTGAAGAATGGAGCTGAATCTGTGCTGGAGCCAAGTTCAATCGAGGTATTTAAGAAGGAATTAGGTAATTTTCCGAAAATGAAGCATGTATAAAGTGACAGTGAGAAGGCAGTGGAGTGGCTTTTGCAAAAGGGCTAGCACAGACGTGAGAGGCTAAGTGACTTCCTCCCATGCTGTAACCTGGCTGCGATTCGGTGACATCATTTTATTGCTAGCCAACCTGAAATAATATACCAGGTCAGAGGTCATTCAGAGGATCCCAAACATCCTCACTGTTCCCATGAAACATTCCTCAGACCAATGGTTACAGTTCTCAAAGTAATTGTTTAATAATCGTGCAAACAATTAATATCCACACAACAACCTTTGTATGTAAAAGCATGTCAACAACTGGATTATTTCATGAAGGCTGTAAATAACATGTTTACAATGAACAGCAACACCTAGTATGTTCCACAGACATATAGAGCAAAACCATCGTTTACAGATCTACCCACTGTCATAAACATTCACTCCCTCCTCCACTGACCACAGGGTGGCAGCAGTGTGCATCATGCACACAATACAATGCAGCAATTTGTTCAGCCTCCTTTGACAGCACCTTCCAAACCCATGACCTCCAGAGGGACAAGGGCAGAAGCTGCATGGGAACGTCACCACCTACAGGATCGCCTCCAAGACAGTACGTCAGCTTAACTTGGTATTACAGCACTACTGTTTGACTGAGGATGGGCAAAAATCCTGATGCTCCCTTCATAACAAACAGTAGGTGGACCTAGACCACATGGACTACAATGGTCTGAGAAGATAGTTGACCACCACTTTCTCAAGGGCAAACAATGGCTTGTCTTTTCTCTCCTCAGGCATTCATTGATCTGCTTTACATTCATACCTGTTTTTATTCAGTTTTAACACCTTTGATCAGTTCTGAGTATAGGAGAACTTCACTCGAAGTTATCACAGAACACAGCCAATGGCCTCCTTCTTTCCAACATCTGCAATTTCCCCTCCCACATGGTTGATGATGCCCTCCAGCGCATCTCATCCACGTCCCACACCTCCACCCTTGAAGCCAACTGCAACAAGGACAGAAACCCCCTGGTCCTAACTTTCCACCTCAACCTCCATTTACACTGCATCATCCTCTGCCAATTTTGCCATCTAGAAATGGACACCACCACCAGAGATGTATTTCCCTCCCCACTCCTATCTGCTTTTCATAAAGACCATTCCTTCCGTGGACCTGAAACACGCCTCCTAACAAACCCACCTCCCCTCCTGGCACCTTCCCTACCACCGCAGGAATTGCAAAACCTGCACCCACACCTGCCCCCTCGCCTCCATCCAAGGCCCCAAAGGAGCCTTCCACATCCATCAACATTTCACCTGCACTTCCACACGTCATTTACTGTATCCTTTGCTCCCAATGCAGTCTCCGACTTGCAGAGTGCTTCAGAGAACATCTCCGGGACACCTGCACCAATCAACTCCACTGCCCCGTGGCTGAACACTTCAACTCCCCCTCCTGCTCTGTCGAGGACTTGCAGGTCCTGGGCCTCCTCCATCGCCACTCCCTCACCACCCGACATCTGGAGGAAGAACGCCATCTTCTACCTCAGAATCCTCCAACCCCAGGGCATCAGTGTGGACTTCGCCAGTTTCCTCATTTACCCTCCCCCCCACCTTACCCCAGTTCCAACCTTCCAGCTCACCACTGACCTCATGACCTGTCCTACCTGCCAATCTCCCTTCCCACCTATCCACTCCACCCTCCTCTCTGACCTATCACCTTTACTGCCACCTCCATCCACCTATTGCACTCTCAGCTACCTTCTCCCCAACCCCACCCCCTCTCCACCCCCGAGGCTCCCAGCCTCATTCCTAATGAAGGGCGTTTGCCCGAAATGTCGATTTTCCTGTTCCTCGGATTCTACCTAACTGGCTGTGCTTTTCCAACATCACACTCTTAGCTCTAATTTATCACAGTTATATCATTTTTATGACGATAGCGTTAATGATAGTAGTTGTACCAAATCTATGTTAATTTATAATCTTTAAAGTTTTTGTTCAGAGTTTCATTACATGAATTTAACTGCATTTAGCAGTTAGGAACAACAGTTAAAATAACAGAACTGAAAACATCAAATACTGGAGATCACAGCGGGTCAGACAGTATCTGTGGAGGCAGAGTAAGGTAATGCTTCGAGTCTAGATGACCCTTTTGACTTGCGACATTAGCTTGCTCTCCGTGGATGCTAACTGACCCACTGTGATTTCCAGCATTTGTTGTTTTCAGTACAGATTCCAGCTTCTGCAGTAATTTGCTTCGACATAGCATTAAAATAACAGTTTGTTTTTACAGCCGACGCATTTATTGTCAATGTTTGGGAATTCTTACACAACTTTGTTTTTTTTCAAACAAGGTTAACAAAAATATCATCACTGAGTGCATATTGGAATATTTAAAACCACACATAGTGGTAAACATTTGCAATGCAATATCTCTACCTCACCATTTTGACCATATAAATTCACTTGTTCATTTGTTAAAAGGCTGCAGTGAATGAGAGTTAGTTCACATCTGCTCTGATATGGTCCATGGAGAAGAATATCAAAGTTTATAGATGATACACAATTTTGCATTGTACTAAACAATGGATAAGATTTTCTGATAGCTAAGTCATCTTTTTTCCAGGCTAAATGGGAATTGAGCACAGAGACCCCAAAGATAAAGGATAACTACATCAGGTTCCTACTTATTGACTACAGATCTGCCTTTAACACCATCATTCCAAACAAACTCATCTCTCAACTCTGAGACCAGGTCTCAGCTCCCCCCACTGTAACTGGATCCTTGATGTCCTGACCCATAGACCACAATCAGTAAGAATAGGTGACAACATATCCTTCACCCTAATCCTCAACACCCGTGCTCCGGAAGGCTGTGTACTCAGCCCCCGACTATATCCCTTATACCCTTTCTGGCTATATTTTTTACTTAGTTTTTACCTTGGCTATATTCCACCCCAACTTCAATTGTAAGTTTGTTAATGACACCATTGTTGTAAGTTGAATCTCAAACAATGATGTGACAGAGTATAGGAAAGAGCTTGAGTGCTTAGCAGCATGGTGTAAAGACAACAATCTCACCATGAATGTCAGCAAAATGAAGGAGCTGGTCAATCACTTCAGAAAGTGGAGGGCATGACTCTGTCTGCATCAATTGTGCTGAGGTGGAGATGGTCGAGAACATCAAATTCCTGGGAATGATGATCACCAATCTGTCCTGGTCTTCATATGGCGACGTGATGCTCAACAAAGCACAATAACATCTCTATCTCCTCAGGAGGTGAAGGAAATTTGGCATGTCCACAAGCACTCTTAACAATTTTTATTGATGCACCATAGAAAATATCCTATCTAGATGCATCATAGTGTGGTATGGCAACTACTCTTCCCAAGGACGCAAGAAATGACAGTGAGTCATGAACACACCCTACTCCATTACACAACCAGCCTTCCTTCCAATGACTCCATCTATATGTCCCTCTGCCTCAGGAAAGCAACCACCATAATCAAAGACCACCCACCCCCCCTCCCCCTGCCCCCCATCCTGGTTATGCACTCTTCCACTCGCTTCTGTCAGGCGGAAGATATAAAAGTTTGAATACAAATAGTATTGTACTACATAAATATAATAAAGTGCTGACAAATAGATTCTTCCCCACTGTTATCAGACCTTTAAAGGGGCAGCTCAAATGTTAATTCTGATCTCTCTCTCTCTCTCTCTACTTCCTGTGTGGCTGTGACATGATATTCAGTACTCTGTTCTGCTAGCCTGATGCATTTTATATGATATAGTCTGCTTGTGGAGCTCACTTTTCACTGTATCTTGTTACATGTGAGTAAATCCATCAATCAATCTGAATGGCAGTTCCATTGCACTCCAAAAGAATTGGACCTTGGGAAACACCAAGGATCACAGGTACCTTGAAGTGCATGTACACCAGTTCCTTAAGGTATCAAGAGAGTGGATATAATGATTAAGGCGGCAGTGATTTGGTTACTGCTGGAGTGCTGTGCTCAATAATAGGCATCAGATTTTGGATGAATTGCAAGAAAGAATGTGGAAAAGCTGTGATCAATTGGTATCAGAGGTGAGGGATGTCATTAGATGGAGAGACTGTAGAATCTGATGTTGATCTCCTTCAACAAAAATAGGAATGGTATAGAGGGGATATACAGAGCTATTGAAAATCGTTGTTGATTTTCATGATGTACATAAAGAGAAATTGTCCTCAGAGGCAGAAACCAGTGGGTAAACAAGAGACACAAATTTAAGATGATTGGCAAAAGAAGTGAAGGCGGCAACCGGGAAATCTTTCTCTTTTGCAAAGTGAGATCTGCAATGCACTGCCAGAATGGGATGAATATTCAAAAGCAACTTTAAAGAAAATGGATTTTGATAAATATCTGAAGTTGGAGGATTATAGAGAAAGAGCAGAAAAGTGAGACTTAGTAAGAAGCTTGACAGAAGAGTTGGCACAGGCAAGGTGGATTAAATAGCTTTATCGATGTTGTATGATTCCCTGATTCTAAAAACTCCCAAGCAGGTATTCCTGACAAAATTTAACTACCAGACCTAATATCCTCATCTATAAGACACCAAATGCTAAGTCAATTAATACACGATACATTTTGACACATATCGGTCGAATAAACACAAACATTAAAATGTTGAATAAGGTGACCCTTTGAAAGGTGTACGAGAGTGGTGGCTTGCTGTTTTCAATGTTGGCAGCCGATTCTGACAGGTGGCGGTGAACTCTTCAGATGGAACGCTGTAAGCCACTGAGGACAAAATGATCATAAGACATCATTGTCACTTGGTAAAGTGTTAGTTGCCTAAAAATATACCCAATGCCCCCTAGTGCATCTGCAACATTCCTGGCTCTCTCCAAACTGTTGAGGATTCAGCCATTTTGCTGAACAGAATAGAGTAGCAAATTATTGTCAGATGTATTTTTACAATAAAGAACACAGTGAAAACTTTTATGAGTTGACATACCATGATGCCTGTATTAATGACATAAGTCGTAGACAAGAAGAAAAAATCTAAAAATTAAGACAAATTTAATCTCAGATCAATTTCAGTTAGTGCAAAGATGATTAAATGACAAACATTGGAATAAACAAAAACTGTTGCCAAAGAAGACCTCCTCTTAAAATCAGTAATGTATACAGGAGAACCGGACTGTCTGTCAATCAATTGTCATCAGTACACTTATGTCCTTAAAATTCAGAGCATTCCGAAACAAACATCTTGTATCAAAAGTCTGAATTTGAGTTTGATTTATTGTTGTACTGAAATACAATGAAAAATGTTCTTTTGCATGTTACACAGGTAGATTGTACCCTACAGAGTGTGGATTAGTGGTGCTGGAAGAGCACAGCAGTTCAGGCAGCATCCAAGTAGCTTCGAAATCGACGTTTCGGGCAAAAGCCCTTCATCAGGAATAAAGGCAGTGAGCCTGAAGTGTGGAGAGATAAGCTAGAGGAGGGTGGGGGTGGGGAGAAAGTAGCATAGAGTACAATGGGTGAGTGGGGAGAGGATGAAGGTGATAGGTCAGGGAGGGTAGGGTGGAGTGGATAAGTGGAAAAGGAGATAGGCAGGTAGGACAAGTCCGGACAAGTCATGGGGACAGTGCTGAGCTGGAAGTTTAGAACTAGGGTGAGGTGGGGGAAGGGGAAATGAGGAAACTGTTAAAGTCCACATTGATGCCCTGGGGTTGAAGTGTTCTGAGGCGGAAGATGAGGCGTTCTTCCTCCAGGAGTCTGGTGGTGAGGGAGTGGCGGTGAAGGAGGCCCAGGACCTCCATGTCCTTGGCAGAGTGGGAAGGGGAGTTGAAATGTTGGACCACGGGGCAGTGTGGTTGATTGGTGCGGGTGTCCCGGAGATGTTCCCTAAAGCGCTCTGCTAGGAAGCGTCCAGTCTCCCCAATGTAGAGGACACCACATCGGGAGCAACGGATACAATAAATGATATTAGTGGACGTGCAAGTAAAACTTTGATGGATGTGGAAGGCTCCTTTAGGGCCTTGGATAGAGGTGAGGGAGGAGGTGTGGGCGCAGGTTTTACAGTTCCTGCGGTGGCAGGGGAAAGTGCCAGGATTGGAGGGTGGGTCGTAGGGGGGCGTGGACCTGACGAGGTAGTCACGGAGGGAACGGTCTTTGCGGAAGGCGGAAAGGGGTGGGGAGGGAAATATATCCCTGGTGGTGGGGTCTGTTTGGAGGTGGCGTAAATGTCGGCGGATGATTTGGTTTATGCGAAGGTTGGTAGGGTGGAAGGTGAGCACCAGGGGCGTTCTGTCCTTGTTACGGTTGGAGGGGTGGGGTCTGAGGGCGGAGGTGCGGGATGTAGATGAGATGCGTTGGAGGGCATCTTTAATCACGTGGGAAGGGAAATTGTGGTCTCTAAAGAAGGAGGTCATCTGGTGTGTTCTGTGGTGGAACTGGTCCTCCTGGGAGCAGATCTGGCAGAGGCGGAGGAATTGGGAATACGGGATGGCATTATTGCAAGAGGTAGGGTGGGAAGAGGTGTAATCCAGGTAGCTGTGGGAGTCGGTGGGTTTGTAAAAAATGTTAATGTCAAGTCGGTCGTCATTAATGGAGATGGAGAGGTCCAGGAAGGGGAGGGAGGTGTCAGAGATGATACAGAGTGTGTCAGGGTAGCAGAACAGAGTGCAGAATACGACATCACAGCTGCAGATAAGGTGCAGAGAGAGAGAGAGAGAGATCAGAATTAACATTTCAGCGATCTATTCAAAAGTTTGATAACATCAGGGAAGAAGCTGTTCTTGAATCACCATAATTGCAAAAAGAAAATGCAGACATAAGCTAGAAAAAACCTTTTCAGGGTCAATTACATGTAGAGTACATGTTCAACCTGGTACTTATCCCACAACATGACTACCCTTCCCCCACCTGCCTGTCTAGCAACCCATTCCCATCTGCTTGCCTCACTCCCAGACCATCTGTCAAACTTGATTTATAACAGGAACCAATATGGTTCACTTTTCCATTTATCTAAGGAGGGTCATGGGTCATGACCATATAATGGTTGCCTTTTCAAGAAAGAATAAAGCCATGACCTTTAACTGGTGGGTTCTGGGAAATCTTTTGATAGGCTAAAGCATGAAACAGACTCAAACATGGGGTTGTATTTTTAAATGAGCTGTATCAACTGAATGACGCAATACCTTGTTGTTATTCCAAAACAATAGCTGAGTTAGCAACAAAAGATGGCATCCCTGTCTTCAAACCTGCCTTAAAAAAAATCAAGATGAAACAACATCTTAAAACCATAGCATCATCTCAAGTAGGATGAGCTAAGGAGTACTTGCAAAAACTGGTTTGGCATGGGTGAACTAAATAGACTGAAAGTTGCTATCTTTCTATGAGCCTAAAGTATACAAATAAATAACTTACAAGTCAACAGCTTTGCCAGTGCAAGGATGTCATTTGAATTTATTTGATAAAGTCATGTTTTCCCTGGAAAACCATTTCTTTGCAATTATTGAGTTCAAAACCAATGGATGAACGTGAAAAGATTGAAACAGTATTCCAGGGATCCAACCCAACAGTGGCTGAGATAGCTGAGCACTTGTTTGATTCTAACTAACAAACTATGAAGGCACTAAACTGGGGTCAAGCTGCCTGGAAAACAATACAGGAGACAGAAAGGGCAGAATGTCAAACGACCACCCCCTAATGTATTTACAAAACATTCAGGTAATCATTTGTACATTCAACTGGATGGGGAACAAGTGTTAGATGTAGTCAGTTTGTACATTGAACTCCCGCTGAAAGGGAATTCATCTATCCACAATCTAAATCATGGCTATACTATGGACTTGGAATCACCTTACTCTAACCATGCTGGATCAGTTGGTGAGAATGGATCATGTGATGAGCCCTATTCTTTGTTGAAGAGACTGGTTTCCTGCAAAAGGAGGTGGGGTGTCAAAGGACCAGGACCAGTCAGGGGTACTGTCACCTATCTCTCTCTCTCTCTCTCTCTCTCTCTCTCTCCCCCTCGCTCTCTCTCTCTCTCTCTTTCTAGCACTGTCTGCTGTTTGACCATTCACACATCACAGCCAGAGTTTACAACCAACTCAGCAGCTGCCGACTCCAGAATACAAGATAAATTATCTGTCAATATCACCAAGTCACCTCTGATAGAGGTCATCGAGCCCATTCTGAAACTATTAAAGTCGTTAATCTACAACATCCATATACCACTGAATTTTATTCGAGTTTTAAAACCACTTCATCTGTCCTGCCACTTTTAACCTGTGTGTGTGTGTATGTATGTTTGTTGGACTGTTTTTATTATTTATTTTGAACAATTATCGACTGTGATAAATCTCACAGCAAACTCTTTTCTTAACTGGCACTTTTGAGGCTTGGGAGTGATCAGGTTGATTCCAGTTGATCAAGAGGTTCCATATAATCACCGGAAAAACACAGCTTAAGTAATAGAAATGTAATGCAGGGGATATACACCTCACTGATGTACTTTATTTACAACATAAATCACTTCAATAATAATGCAACTTTGTCTTAAATGATACTTAGTGCAGAGAGCTTTCTCACTCACACCCTCAATTGACTACTCAGACATCACTGTAGATTGCAAAATGACAGTAACTTTTTGGTATTTTGAGATAAATAATACTTGCCTGTTTATTAAGAGTGATGGTTAATAAGGGTTGCTGTACTCTTACCTTTTTGAAAAGCCTTTCAGGAAACATGGCTGTTTGTATCTTTTATAGTCAAGTTTATAATAGTTAAACACTCACTGAATTGATTAATAACTCTGTTGCATTAAAATGAGGAATGTTTCAAGAATAGAGTCAGTCTTCTGCTCCTGTGCTATTCAGACCTGACAAAGGAGCAACACTCTGAAGACTTCTTATTTCAAATAAACCTCTTGGATTATAACCTGGTGTTGTGTGACTTCTGACTTTGTCCATCCCAGTCCAACACTGGCACCTTTACATCCTGCTCAGAACAGTCACTACAAACCCAGAGAAGTGAAAGACAGATTATGTTTCCTCTTGTGGGAGAATCTGGAATTAGGGTTCAATGTTTGAAACTCAATGGTCACCTATTTAAAACATAGATTGAGCAATTTGTTTTTCTCGGGTCATGAGGCTTTGGAACTCTTTCCTTGAGAAGGTGCGGAAGTAAAGTGCATGAATATTTTTCAAAGTGGAGGTGAATCGATTCTTGTTAACCAAAGGTATGAATGATTTTTGGGGATAGGTGGGAATTTGAGGTTACAATGAGATCAGCCATGATCGTACAGAAAGGTCGAACAGGCTAAAGGGGCTGAATGGCCTACTACTAATTGGTATCTTTATATTCAAGCTGTAAGTGAGGAATAGCCTAGATAAAAGGCATAACTCACAATTTGTTCAGAACTAGGCAAAGGTGAGGACTGCAGATGCTGGAAATCAGAGTTTAGATCAGAGTGGTGCTGGAAAAGCACAGCAGGTCAGGCAGCATCTGAGGAGCAGGAAAATCAATGTTTCGGGCAAAAGCCCTTCATCAGGTCTAAAGGCAGAGAGCCTCCAGGGTGGAGAGACAAATGGGAGGGCGGTGGGGATGGGGAGAAGGTAGCACAGAGTACAATAGATGAATGGGGGTGGGGATGAAGGTGATAGGTCAGAGAGGAAGGTGGAGCGGTTAGGTGGGAAGGGAGATTGGCAGGTAGGACAGGTCATGAGGGTGGTCGTGAGCTGGGAGGTTGGAACTGGGGTAAGGTGGGGGGAGGGGAAATGAGGAAACTGGTGAAGTCCATATTGATGCCCTGGTGTTGAAGTGTTCTGAGGTGGAAGATGAGGCGTTCTTCCTCCAGGCGTCAAACTTTGAGGGAGTGATGGTGGAGGAGGCCCAGGACCGGTAGAGTGGGAGGGGGAGTTGAAATGTTGGGCCACAGGGCAGTGGGGTTGATTGGTGCGGGTGTCCCGGAGATGTTCCCTGAAGTGCTCTGCAAGAAGGCACCCAGTCTCCCCAATGTAAAGGAGACCGCATCGGGAGCAATGGATACAATAAATGACATTAATGAATGTGCAGGTGAAACTTTGATGGATGTGGAAGTCTCCTTTGGGGCCTTGGATGGAGGTGAGGGGGGAGGTGTGGACGCAGGTTTTGCAATTCCAGCGGTGGCAGGGGAAGGTGCCAGGATGGGAGGGTGGGTCGTAGGGGGGTGTGGACCTGACCAGGTAGTCACGGAGGGAACGGTCTTTGGGAAATGGTGGCCGGGTCCGTTTGGAGGTGGCAGAAATATCGGCAGATGGTGCGGTTTATGTGAAGATTGGTACAGTGGAAGGTGAGGACCAGGAGGGTTCTGTCCTTGTTACGGTTGGAGGGGTAGGGTTTGAGGGCGGAGGTGTGGGACGTGGATGAGATGCCTTGGAGGGCATCTTCAACCATGTGGGAAGGAAAATTGCAGTCTCTAAAGAAGGAGGCCATCTGGTGTGTTCTGTGGTGGAACTGGTCCTCCTGGGAGCAGGTATGGTGAAAGCTGAGGAATTGGGAATACGGGATGGAATTTTTGCAGGAGGTAGGGTGAGAAGAGATGTGATCCAGGTAGCTGTGGGAGTCGTTGGGTTTGTAAAAAAATGTCAGTGTCAAGTTGGTCATCATTGATGGAGCTGCAGAGGTCCAGGAAGGGGAGGGAGATGTCAGAGATGGTCCAGGTAAATTTAAGGTCATGGTGGAATGTGTTGATGAAGTTGATGAGCTTCTCAACCTCCTCACAGGAGAGTGAGGTGGCGCCGATGCAGTCATCAGTGTAACGGAGGAAGAGGTGGGGAGTGGTGCTGGTGTAACTACGGAAGATGAACTGTTCTACGTAGCCGACAAAGAGACAGGCATAGCTAGGCCATATGGGTGCCCATGGCTATCCCTTTGGTCTGGAGGAAGTGGGAGGATTCAAAGGAGAAGTTATTAAGAGTGAGGACCAGTTCAGCCAAACGAATGAGAGTGTCAATGGAAGGGTACTGTTGGGGACGTCAGGAGAAGAAGAAACAGTTGTCCAGAACTGTGTCCATTCAAAATGTTTTCCACTCTGACATCTTTTATTTGATTTTTGGTGTGAAGTGTGTATAAGACCAAAGCAAGGAGCGGCAGGGACTCAAGACTCAAACTTCCAGTGCATTTGTTGAATGGTTTATTGTTAGTTGCATTTTACAGTGAATAATACAGTAAAATACAGCGAGAAGCTTCAACCACATCCTGAGCACCATCTTGAATGGTTTAAAATAAAAAGAGTACAAGGATGTCACTGAAAGTGAGTCTATCTTCATTCCACCACCACCTCTATGAGTCCTGACCACCAGCGATACCCATGCTGCCAACCCTCCTCCACCACCCTGCTACCATCTGTGCCAGACCAGCAATGTCAGAGTCACCAATCTTCAATGCCATCCCATTGTCACTGTGCCCACCTTGCCTGACACTGCTGCCATGTGCTATGCTGAGCTCACACTCACCCAGCAACCAAGGTCCCTGACTCTGCTGCCACCACACCTCGCTGATAACCAGGGAGTCCCCGCTCCAGGGACCTACTGCAATCATAACCAGGAGTCCCTGACTCCACTGCTGATTTGGTGATGCCAAGAGTGCCAATTGTATGCAAACCACGCCCACGCCGCTCCAGCTGCCACCCCACCAATACCAGTAGTCCCCACTCCAGGCCTACTAGAACTAGCGGTCCATGACTGCACTGCCAGGCCAGGCCACCGCCATTTCACTGAGAGTCCCGCTCCAGCCACCCTCCTCCAGGTTATTGTCTTGCCAGTGCTGCCATCTTGAAGACTCCATGCTGCCACCTCTAATCACTGGAGGAACTTTGCCACCACTGCCACTGGCCCTGAACACTGGCAGGATGTCCTTGCTACTGCCACCATCTCCAATCGCCAGGAGGTATTGTCCATTGAGATTGAGTCAACAGAGCCTCCATGGTAACAATAGTAAATTACTGCATATGCTGCAAATCTGAAATAAGAATGGGAAATGCTATAGAAACTCAACAGATCTGACCCCAATGTCTGGAAAGAGAAACAGTCTTAAGGTTTTGGGTTTGATATAACTCTTCTTCAGAACTCAAAACATTAACTTGTGTTTTCCTCTCACCACAGATGCTGCCAGACCACCTGAGTTTCTCCAGCATTTTCTGTTTATATTACAGACCTTCCATGGGAGGGTTTGTTGTATTGTGATACAGATCCCATACAAGGCAGGCCTGTACTTTTAAGATAGGGAGAAAGTGAAGACTGCAGATGCTGGAGAGTCAGAGTTGAAAGTGTGGTGCTGGAAAAGCACAGTAGGTCAGGCAGCATCCGAGAAGCAGGAGAGTCGACATTTTGAGCATAGGCTCTTCATCAGGAATCAGCTTATGCTTGAAACGTAGATTCTCCTTCTTCTCGGATGCTACCTGCAGTTATTTACTCTTGTTACCATGGAGGCTCTGTTTGTGGGCGGCACGGTGGGACAGTGGTTAGCAATGCTGCCTCACAGCACCAGAGACCTGAGTTCAATTCCCACCTCAGGCGACTCTCTGTGTGGAGGTTGCACATTCTCCCCGTGTCTGCGTGGGTGTGCTCTGGTTTCCTCCCACAATCCAAAAATATGCAGGGTAGGTGAATTGGCCATGCTAAATTGCCTGTAGTGTTAGGTTAAGGAGTAAATGTAGGGAATGTGTCTGGGTGGGTTGTGCTTCGGCGGGTCAGTGTTCGGCTGAAGGGCCTGTTTCCACACTGTAAGTAATCTAATCTACAATAGCACACTTTTTGACTCTGTACCTTTAAGATAGCTGCACAGTGTCATAACCTGTAACATTCCAGTAAAAATATACTAGCCTCGCCTTCTAGCATTCTCTGTGGAATGATGTCAGTCTAGTCAGTCATGTGTGTGTGATGTAACATAGAACTGAAATTACATGATTAAATCTGTGATAGAATAAGCTTGTATCACAGAACCACCGAAGAAGACCATTCATTGCAACGTGCCTACCTCAGCTCTTCAAATGAGTGCTAATTTCCTACATGTTCCCATATTCTTGCACACATCTGGAATTAGAAATCTCATGATCATCATGAATCCATTGCTAATTGTCAGAAAATCCCACCTGGTTCACTAAAGTCCTTTAGGGAAGGAAACTGCCATCCTTACCTGGCCTGGCCTACATGAGACTCCAGACCCATGACAATGTGGTTGACTCTTGAACTGCCCTCAGGCCAATTAGGGATAGACAATAAATGCTGGCCTGGCCAGTGATGCCTCCATCCAATGAATAAATAAAAATAGCTATGTCTATCCAAATAATCCTAATGGCCTCCTGAATGTTTCAGTTGAGACTGTATTGACCACACTTCCTGGCAGTGCATTCCATACTCTAACCACTCACTGAGTGGAAAGGCTTTTCTTCCATAACATTTGTCCCTTTGGAAAATCATTTTAGATCTATCCCCCCTCATTCTTGTTCCTTTTATGAACTAGAACAATCTTTTCTCACCCACAGCTTGCTTGTGATTTTGCAAACCTCTATCAGATCTCCTCTTAGCCTTCTTCTCTCCAGGGAGAACAGTCCTGATTTCCTCTATCTATCCTCACAATTGAAGCTTCTCATTCCTGGAACTATTTTTGTAAATTGTTTCTACGCTCTCTCCAATGTGTTTGCATAGAACTGTAGAATCCCTACAGTGTGGAAACAGGCCCTTCAGCCCAGCAAGTCCACATGAACCCTCTGAATAGTAACCCACCCAGACTCATTCCCCTACCCTAATACTGTAATTTACCCCAGACTAATGCACTTAACCTACACATCCCTGAACACTATGGGTAACTTAGCATGGCCAATTCACCTGACCTGCACATCTTTGGATTGTGGGAGGAAACCGGAGCACCCGGAGGAAACCCACGCAGACACGGGGAGAATGTGCAAACTCCACACAGTTGCTCAAGGCTGGAATTGAACCCAGGTCCCTGGCACTGTGAGGCAACAGTGCTACCCACTGAGGTACCATTGCCATCCCTATGCCACCGTGCCGCATCTTTCCTATCATGTGATACCCAGAAATGCACACAATACTCCAGCTGAGGTCTAACAAGTATTTTATACAAGTTCAACATCACTTCCTTGGTCTTGTACTCAATGCCCCTGTTAATTAAGCTGGGAATACTGTACACTTCACTGTAAAGCTCTCTTCACTTGTCCTGCCCACCTTCAGTGACCCATGTACATACATACCCTGGTCCCTTTGATGCTGCACCCCTTTAGAATTATGCCCCCGATTTCATATCGCCTATTGTAAGTAGTACTGTAAATAAGTTTCAGACATCTGACTCAGGAAGAACCCAATTATGTCTGGTGCATGTTACATGGGCTACCATATATATATGTGAAGACAAATAGCATCAATACTCACAGATAGACAAAGAATTTAAGAGATTGTTAGAGCGTTTCATTGCTTAGACAGTTGGCCTGTACCATCAACACCATCACTGAGGCACTTAGTCCCTGTCAAGAAGTGACCTTAGTGAGTAGATTGTTGGGTCAGCTGATGGCTAATGACTTGCTGATGAACAGTTGCCTGGATTGGCAGCTGCTTGACTCCTTTCCTTGGGAAGATTGCCTTCATTAAGTCTCCCATTGACAACATGGAACAGCCCATTTAGATCACCCTCTTCTCAAAAAGCTGAACCCTGCCTGACCTCTGACCCCTGAGGTGCTCTGGCAGGGCTATGAGTAGAGGTCAGTGGTATCTCAGGATTCCTGCTCTTTCTCACTTAATGTGGTGGACTGGGTTTGAGATCTTTCAGGCAAACAGAAGGCAATGTGAAAATTGTTTAACACTCATGATGAAGCACAATAGACAATGGAATCATAGAAAACTGTAGGGTCATATAGTACTGAAGAGGTGCTTTGGCCCTTTACATCTGTATCATTAAAACTACATTAAATCTACACCAGTCCCACCTTCCAGCACTAGGCCCATAGTGCTTGAAAGTTCTGACTTTTCAAGTGCTCATCCCAGTATTTTTTAAACATTTATGAGATCACCCACCTCAGCTACCCTCCCGGGCAGTGCATTCCAGATACCCAACAAGAAAGTTTCTCTCCTCAATTCCCCTCTAAACCTCATCTTAAAATCATATTTCCCTTTTAAAACATTGTCATTCTATTCACCCTCATGCCTCTCATAATCATAACCACCTCAATCAGGTCACCCCTCAGCCTTCTTTGTGTGAAAGAAAACAACCTGAGCTTACCCAGCCTCTCTTCATAGCTGAAGTGCTCCAACCCAGGTGATATCCTGGTGAATTTTCCCTTCTGGTGCAATCACATCCATCTTGTCCAAAGTTCAGCAGTCCATCAAGCCCATCAGTCCAAAGATGTGCAGCTTAGGTGGATTGGTCATGCTAAATTGCACGTAGTGTCAAGGGATATGCAAGCCTGGTGGGTTAGCAATGGGAAATGCAGGGTTACAGGGATAGGGTAGGGGAATGGATTGGGATGGGATGCTCTTCGGAGGTTCGATGTGGACTCGATGGGCCAAATAACCAGCTTCCATGCTTTAGGGATTCTATGATTCTACAGTGTGGAGGCTGTAACTGCATTCAGTACACCAGGTATGGCCTGTCCAAAATCCTATAAAGCTCCAACATAACCTCCCTTATAATCTATGTCTCAACTGATGAAGGCAAGTGTTCTGTATGTCATCCTAACTACTTTATTAACCTGCCCTGCTACCTTCAGGGATTTGTGGACAACACCCCAAGATCTTTCTGTTGTTTTGAGCTATAGTATCTGGCTATTCACTGAGTACTCAGGATTAAATTCCATCTGTCTCTGCAGTGTACCTGAATCTTGTACCTTTACAACAATGTTAAATAAATGCCAATCATTGAATGAGTTCCATTGCCAACATAATTTAATCTTTTAGAAGATCAAATGAAGTGCAACACCACTGCTCAGGAACGCTTCCTTTGTTTGATCAAAGTAAAAAGAAGATTTGATCTTCAGGTAGGCCTTAGCATATATTTTGAACAATTGAAGTTTGACAGTAGCCCACTTTGAATTTAATCAAGGGAATTGACTGTTCACTTAGTCTTGTCTCTCACTGGCTTTCTGAGGCTGTCTTTCCATGGTCCAGTGGAGTATTTTGCTTCATGCTTGATCAGTGCAATTGAAGTAAAACTTGTGTTTCACGTTTTCTTGAGTTGCGGCACTGATCAGTTAGAAGATCCCTGTTAAATGGATCCTACTTGCTTTCTGACGACCCAAGATTGCCACTGTCACTGCAATCTTCTGTCGCTGGCAGACTTCACATGAATGCTGTGTCAACAATTAGTGACCTACCAGTACTTATTTTAGTGGCTTGTTTCTCAAATTAGCTCTCTCCATGCTAATTTGGTTTCTACTGTCAAAACATTTGGATTATAAAGGTGACCTACAAATCACTCTTACGACAGAGAAATGTGACACAACATTTCTGACGGTCATGCAATGCTCTCTTGCAGGTTTTAGGTTTCTCGTCTCCTCAAAACACTGTTCCGATCCAAAGCTAGATTGCCAACCTTTGATCCCAGATGAAGCCACCAAATTAAAGACCAAATGGTTAGCGTCCCACGCATGTATTTTTTAAACTGAAAATACAAATGAGTTTGAAGGGACTTAAAACCACAAGATTCATTGATTGCAAACAAACAACAATAAACCTTACAATTACAAATTAGGAAGCATTACAATATGGGCAATGTATTTCTGACACCCAGAATTAACGTGATAAACAAGGGTGATATACTGGGTTGCAAACAGTTTCAACTCTTAAATCCATTTGCAAGTCCTTTTTTTATGTAAATAAGAACACAATGCAGCACAATATAATAAACTGTCTTGTAAGTTCAGAATATGTTCTTTTATTGGCTATTACACCCCTGTGTGGGATTGCATTCATAAATATGAGTATTTGTAAGTCAGACTTTCATACATGAGGGACTCTGGACTGTAATCAAAGTGTACTGTGCTGACCAAATAACAAATGCGATCAAGACAGATCCTGCACATTTCTCACAAATCCCCTCTGATGTTAATGACACAATACAAATTCATACCCCTCCAAGGTATTACAATTCTTCTTTTTTTTTTGCTGTTCTGGCCTTTAAACTTCCTTTTAACAACTGTTCTATTAGGGCTAGCCTCAATGGATAGCATGGTGGCTCAGTGGTTAACACTGCTGCCTCACAGTACCAGGGACCTCAGTTCAAGCTTGGGCAACTGTTTGCATGGGGTTTGCTTGTTCATCCTGTGTCTGTGTGGGTTTGCTCTCACAGTCCAAAAATGTGAGAGTGGATTGGATTTGCTAAGTGGGGATTGTAGGCTAGCCATGAGAAATGCAGGTTTACAAGCATTGGATGGGATACACTTTGGAGGGTTGGAATGGACTTGATGGGTCGAATGGCCTGCTTCCAACCTGTATGGCTTCTATATCCAAATAGCTGCTTCTGTTCAATTACACTCATTTTCAGGTTCTACATTTGCCTAGACTCTGAAACTAGAGTTCAGAACTCATTCACCGGAATAGTTCTAGCTCTTCACTAATATATAGCTTCACTGAACTCCTGTCATTCCCCATTTCTCTGTCTACCATTTCTAACCAAGTGATCATCTTATTCCCTCTTGAATGCCTCAATCAATCTTGCCTCCATCATACTTCCAGGCAGCATACTCTGTAAGAGAAAGTGAGGCCTGCAGATGCTGGAGAATTTCAGTCAAAAAGTGAGGTGCACAGTCGGTCAGGCAGGATCCAAGGAGCAGGAGATTTCGAGCATAAGCTCTTCATCATTCCTGACGAAGGACTTCTGCTCAAAACGTCAGCTCTCCTGCTCCTTGGATACTGGCTGATCGATTCTGCTTTTCCAGCAGCCTAACTACTCACTCGATGGACAATTGTGTCTTTTCTCATCATCCTTACTTCATTTGCACATCACTTTAAATTCACCCGTCTCGGTATTTTTCTATTTCATCTGTGCCGACAGCTTTTCCCTTTCTACTTTGTCCAGCTTGCTCATGATCATGAAAACTTGTGTCAAGCTTTCCCTCAGCATTCAGCTCACCACGGAGAACAGTCCCAAGTCCTCATAACAGAAACTTCCCAATCCTGGAACATAATAGTAAATCGCTTCCAAGTTCTCTCCAATACATTCACCTTTTAATCATAATGTGACACTCACAAAGGGACACAGTACTCCAGCTGAGGTCTTACAAGTGTCACCTCCTTGCTCTTGTACTCTTTCCCCCTATTATTTAAGCCAAGAAAACTATATGCTTTATAACAGTTCCCTCTTTTTGTCTTGCCACCTTCAGTGATCTGGCACAAATGCACCCAGGTCCCTCTGTTCCTGCACCCCATCTGGAATTTAAACCCCAATTTATATTGCCTTTTAATATTCTTCTAACCAAAGCACTTCACCTCACATTTCTCTGCATTAAACCTCGATATGCCAGCTATTCTGCTCCACCAACTTATCAATGCCCTTTTGGAGTTCCACACTGTCCACCTTACAGTTAACAATTCTTTCAAGTTTAGTCTCATCTGCAAATTTTGAAATTGCTGCCTGCACATTAAGATTCAGATCATTAATACATATCAGAGGAAACAAGGGTCCCAATGTTGATCCCTGGTGAACCCACCTACAAATCTTCCCCAAATCTTTCCTATTACGTGGCCAATTTTGTATCCATGGTGGAATTTGAATTCAATAAATATCTCAAATTAAGAATCTAATGAAGACCTTGAATCCATTGTTGATAGTCAGGAAAACATCTGATTCACTAATATTCCAGCAACACAATCTCAACTTTGATCTCCAGCATCTGCAGTCCTCACTTTCTCCTGCCACCCTTACCTGGTCTGACCAACACATGACTCCAGACCCACAACAATGTGGTTGACTATTAACTGCCCCTGGGCAATAAAAACTGCCTGATTAGCAATGCCATCATCCTGTGAATGAATAAAGAGTGTAGATGCTTTCTATTTTATAATATTACCATAACTTTCTTCACAAGTGTGTATCTGGCACAGTAGAGAATTCCTTATGGAAATCCATGTATACCATATCAACAATGTTACCCTCAATATTGGACTGAAGACATACAGGTCCCGGGCCTCCTCCACAGCCGCTCCATCACCACTCGATGCCTGGAGGAAGAACGCCTCATCTTCCACCTCGGAATACTTCAACCCCAGGACATCAATGTGAACTTCACCAGTTTCCTCATTTCCCCTCCCCCCCCCCCACCTTACCCCAGTTCCAACCTTCCAGCTCAGCACTGTCCCCATGACCTGTCCCACCTGCCAATCTCCCTTCCCAACTACCCGCTCCACCCTCCTCTCTGACCTATCACCTCCATCCCCACCCCCATCCATCTATAGTACTCTTTGCCACCTTCTCCCCATCCCCACCCCCCTCCCATTTATCTCTCCACCCTGGTGGCTCCCTGCCTCTATTCCTGATGAAGGGCTTTTGCCCGAAACTTCGATTGTCCTGCTCCACGGATGCTGCCTGACCTGCTGTGCTTTTCCAGCACCACTCTGATCTAAACATTGGACTGGAAGTGTTAACTCTGTGTCTCTCTCTCCACAGATGCTGCTAGATCTACTGAGTTTCCCTAGCACTTTCCTTTTATCTCTTTCATTTTCTAGCATCAGCAATATTTGACTTGTATTAATGCTGTTGAGCTATATTATCTTTGGTGGAGAAACCCTGATCTGTAGCTGGTATTGACTGTGATTTTATGACTGCAAAATGCAAGCCACACTAGCGCTATCTGGTGTATTACCGCATGGTCACATGTCAGCCGAACATATGAGCTGAAGATTTAGAATAGAAAGGTTGTATCCCTTATTCAGAGGGATACGATAGCCACCCTTGACTGCTCGACAGGGGTGTTAAAATCAGTCACTTTAGTGGTCATAAACAATGGTGTAGTTTTGGTCTACCAGTCTTAAGGAATTACACAGAGCATTATGGGGCCTGTGGCGAATGTTTACCAGCCTCTGCTTCAACCCTGGCAAGGCCAAGAAAAGAAGATAAATCTCCTGAGCGCTGCTATGAGAAGAAGAGGTGCTAAACAAGAGAATTGTGTTCTTTGTTTCCCCTGAACATCTTTGTTTTCCTCTTGAAAAGGATTTTTGATTGGGTGGGGCCAAGATGCTGTCTCCAGGGATATATCCAATCCGATTTGGTGACACAATGGGCAAGACAATCTTGGGAATATTTTCTTTGCAATGACTCTTTGGTGCTAGTGAAGTCAGGCGACAATTGAAACCAAAGCTGTGGTATTTTCATAGCAGGGGCATTCTCTTTGAAAGTATCCCTGAGGGATCATCAGTTATATGGTAATGATATTAAAGTTGGCTGCTCTAACACAGCTTCTGAAGAGGAATGTAGGAGAATTTCTGAATTAGAATTGTTGCGGGTTTGCCAATATCCTCTGGACGTGAAAAAGCTCTGCACACACCGACTGCTGTGCTCTTGGGTCGTTTGAAATTGCTATGCTGCACGTTTTTTTACCAGCTGCTTGATGGCTTTTCAGCTGTTTTGCTATGTCAAAATACTTCCCTTAGGACTTGGACATGAATAATACAGAGCAATGGAAATATCTGACCTGACCAGGTACTACTCAATCGCTTGACAGTTTCTCTTTTAAAACCCATGTTCAGAAATGTAACATTCAGCATCTGTCTGTTCACTTACAGTGGTACCTATGCACCACAGAAAAGTCGAGACAGGATTAACAATCATAGAGAGTCAGAGAGTCCTACACCATGGAGACGGGCCCTTCAGCCCAAACTGGTCCATGCTGACCAAAATGTCCATCCATGTTAACCCTATTTCTCTGCACTTGTCCCATATCCTTCTAAACCTTTCCTATCCATGTCTTTGTCCAAATGCCTTTTTACTGTTGATAGCCATGACTCGGAGGTACTGATGTTGGACTGGGGTGGACAACGTTAAAATTCACACAACACCAGTTATAGTCAATTGGTTTATTTGGATCCTTTGGAGCATCACTCCTTCATTTATTGCCCATCCCTAATTAGCCAGAGGGCAGTTAAGAGTCAACCGCAATCCTGTGAGTCTGGAGTCACATGTAGACCAGACCAGGTAAGGATGACAGTTTCCTTCCCTCAAGGACATTAGTGAACCAGAAGCATTTTCCCACCAATCAGCAATGGTCATCATTAGATTCTTAATTCAAGGTTTTTTAACAATTAAATTCAAGCCCCACAATCTGCCATAGCAGGCTTTGAACCCAGGTCCCCAGAACATTATCTGGGACTCTGGAGTAACAGGTCAGTGATAATAACACTATGCCACCTCCTACCCCTTGGCAATCAGTGTGACTGATGGCAATTCAAATTGATCCAATGAATCTGTCTTATTTTTGGGCAGTTTCTTACAGTGGTTAGAATTTAAAAGGAGATTATGTTTTTTTAAATGTCTCTTTCAAACTACTGCTGCTCTTTCTTCTGTACAATCAGAGGAAAGGAGAGCTATCTAGGATAACTGTTCTTCTGTTTGAAGGGACAGGTCATCTTTAGCAACAAGGAAATCTCTGGAGTGGGCAATGTGGCTGGATTTCAGTTTGAGAATACTCAGAAGACTGAGTGAAGGAACTTTCTAAATGAACACGGAATTCAGTCCTGATGTGTCAAGGGAAAGGGAGACACCTGGAAAGTCAAGAGGAGTTTAGAGTTGAGTCTACAAAGCTATATATCCACAGAAGACATATCAGAACGTACAAAGTGGTTACCAAGTATTTTTGGCAATGTTAATTAGTTCATGGGAAGACATCTTACCTGTACACTGTATTAGTTGCCTATTCAATATTGTTAATCTGTCTTGATGTTAGTTTAAATGTTACAGTTAGAATCTCAAGATATGAAACCAGTCAATGGGAAATGCACATCTCTTTTTAAAAAAATCAGTTTCTTTAATGATTGCGACAAATTAATGCCAAATAGTATTATTTTGGACAATTATAAGACAGTGTCTCTTTATACTCTGATTTCATAATGCCAGTTTAATGCGAAGTTCCCTGATATTGGAAGAGAAGTCTGTGAGATGGGAGAGCTACAGGTTATTTTTTAATTCCCTTCTGGGTTGTGGACATTGTTGGCTGGTCCAGCATTTCTCACCCATCCCGAGCTTCCTTTGAGAAGGTGGTGGTGGTGATGACCTGCCTTCTTCTCGAGTTATTGAGTCAGAGAGATAGACCCCATGGAAACAGACCATTCAGTTCAACCAGTCCATGCCAAGAATCACCTCAAACTAAACTAGTCCCACTTGCCTGTGCTTGACCCAAATGCCTCCAAATTTTTTTTTCATGTACTTACTCAAATGTCTTTTAAATGTTGTACCTGTACCCACGGCTTCCTCTGGAAGTTTATTTCAGACATGAACCATTCTCTGTGTAGAAAAATCACCCCTCATGTCTTTTTTAAAATCTTTCTCCTCTCACCTTAAAAATGTGCCCCCTGCAAGTGACATCTTCCAGCCTAGGGAAAAGACACCTGCCGTTCACCACATCTACACCCCTCATGATTTTATATATCTCCATAAGGTCACCCCTCAATGCAGTCCGTGATCAGCAAGTAGAATTCCATTAGGGAGGAAATCCCAGGGAAATGAAGGCATGGCAATAAAAATATAATTCCAAGTCAGGATGATGAGTGGTCCAGAGGGGAACTTGCAGGTGGTGGGTGTTCTCTTGTATCTGCTGCCCTTTGTCCTTCTACATGGAAATGGTCATGAGTTTGGAAGGAGCTGTCTAAGGATCCTTGGTGACTTTCTGCAGTACCTCTCGTAGATAATACACACTACAGTGAAGGAGGGCTACAAATCAAGTGGGCTGCTTTGTCAATCTTCTTGAGTGTGTTGGAATGGCAGTCATCCAGGCAGAGTGGGGAGTATTCCATCATACTCCTGACTTCTGCCTTGTTGATGGTGGACAGGCTTTAGGGAGGCAGGAGTTGAGTTACTCACCTCAGTATTCCTAGTCTCTGACCTGGTCTTGTAGCCATTGGTGAATCCAGTTGAGTTTCTGGTCAATGGTCTCCCCCAGGTAGTTGATAGTGGGGGATTCAGTATTGGTAATACTGCTGGGCTTAAGGTTAGGTTTAGGGTTAGATTGGGGTAGTGGTTAGATCATCTCTGATTGATGTAGGTCATTGCTTGACATTCATGCGGCACGAATGTTACTTGCCACTTGTCAGCCCAAGTCTGGATATTATCCAAATCCTGTTGTATTTGATAATGAATTGATTCAGGGTTCAAAAAAGATTTACAATGATGTTGCCAGGGTTGGAGGATCTGAGCTACAGGGAGAGGCTGAACAGGCTGGGGCTGTTCTCCCTGGAGCGTCGGAGGCTGAGGGGTGACCTTATAGAGGTTTACAAAATTATTAGGGGCATAGATAGGATAAATAGACAAAGTCTTTTCCCTGGGGTTGGGGAGTCCAGAACTAGAAAGCATAGGTTTAGGGTGAGAGGAGAAAGATATAAAAGAGACCTAAGGGGCAACTTTTTTACGCAGAGGGTGGCACGTGTATGGAATGAGCTGCCAGAGGATGTGGTGGAGGCTGGTACAATTGCAACATTTAAGAGGCATTTGGATGGATATAGGAATAGGA
Organism: Chiloscyllium punctatum; assembly: GCF_047496795.1. Classification (NCBI taxonomy): domain Eukaryota; kingdom Metazoa; phylum Chordata; class Chondrichthyes; order Orectolobiformes; family Hemiscylliidae; genus Chiloscyllium; species Chiloscyllium punctatum. The sequence goes on along the minus strand of NC_092740.1, from coordinate 24,238,417 downwards.
AGGGTTTGGAGGGATATGGGCTGGGTGCTGGCAGGTGGGACTAGATTGTGTTGGGATATCTGGTTGGCATGGATGGGTTAGAGCGAAGGGTCTGTTTCCATGCTGTACATCTCTATGACTCTATGACTGTAAGTTCCAAATGATGCTGAATATTGAGCAATCATCAGGGAACATCCCCACTTCTGGCCTTAGGATGGAGAGACTGTCATTGATGAAGCAGATGAAGATGGTTGCGGCTAGGACACTGCCCTGAGGAACTCCTGCAAAGATGCCCTGAAGCTGAGATGACTGACCTCCAACAACCACGACCATTTTCCAATGTGCCAGGCATGACTCCAACCGGCAGTGAGCTTTCTCCCGATACCCATTGATTGCAGTGTTGCTAGGGCTCCTTGATGCCACACTCAGTCAAATGCAGTCTTGACGTCAAGGGCTGTCACTCTCACCTCACCTCTGGAATTCAGCTCTTTTGTCCATGTAATGAGGACAGGAGCTGAGTGGCCTCAAACTGGGCATCACTGAGCAGGTTATTGCTGAGTCAGGTGCTACTTGATAGCACTGTTAATGGCCCCTTCCATCACTTTACTGATGATCTAAAGCAGAATGATGGGTCAGTAATTGACCAGGTTGGATTTGTCCTTCCATTTGTGGACAGAACTTACCTGACTAACTTTCTGCATTGTTAGGTAGATGTCAGTGTTGGAACTGTACTGGAACAACTTGGCTCGGACAGGGCCAAATTCTGGAGCATAAGTGTTTAGTACTATTGCTGGAATGTTGTTAGGGCCTGTAACTCTTGCAGTATCTAGTGCCCACAATCATTTCTTGATATTGTATGGAGTGAATTAAATTGACTGAAGACTGGCATCTCTAATGCTGGAGACCACTGGAGGAGGCCGAGATGGATCATCCACTCAGCACTCTGGTTGAGGTGGCTGTGAAAGCTTCAGTCTTATCTTTTGTATTGGGCTCTTCCATCATTGAGGATGTGGATATTTGTGGAGCTTCTTTCCTCCAGTGAGCTGTTTAATTGACCACTACCATTCATGACTGGATGTGGCATGACTGCAGAGTTTAGATCTGATTCATCGGTTGTAGGATCGCTTACTTCTATTCATCACTTGCTGCTTACGCTGTTTAGCATGTATATAGTCCTGTTTTGTAGCTTCACCAAGTTGACACCTCATTTTTAGGTATGCCTAGTGCTGCTCCAACATGCCCTCCTGAACTCTCCATTGAGAACCAGGGTTGATCCCTTGGCTTGAGGGTAATGGTTGAGTGGGGGATATGGTGGTTATCATTGACCAGAAGCTGAACGGTACTCATTGTATAATCACCATGGCTAGAAGGAATTTTAAAGAAATTTACCAAGTTCCTTGGACAGCCCCTTTCCAAACCCAGCACCACCTGGAAAGACAAGTGCAACAGGTACCTGGAAAAATCACTTCCTACAGGCTCCCTTTCATGCTGGTTACGTCCTGACTTGGAAATATTTTACCATTCCTTCAGAGTCACTGGGTAAAAGTCCTGGAGGTTCCTCCCTAACAGAAACCTGGGTGTACATAGGTAGCTCACCACTACCTTTTCAAGGGAAATCAGGGACAGGCAGAAAATGCTGACCCAGCCAGTAAAAGCCACATCCTGGGAATGAATAAAAAACCAACAGTCCTAGATCGCATTAATTCACAGCTGTCAGAGACAATGGAAAGGGGAATAGCCAGGCCCATGTACAGAGAGCAAGCCATAAAAGAAAACAGCGGGCTGACTTGCACAAACAGATTTAAGCTCTGAGTGAGCCTTTTATTCTGAGCGAAGTAGCCCATTTATCCTCAACTTGTAGGAATCAATCCACTTATGTTTAGTCCCTCATGCAGACTGTCATAAAGGTTTTAAATCAGTTTAATTCATTGCAAACAGTTAACTGCCTTTGGTGCTTACATTCTGCATTGGTGCTGCTTTTCCCAAAAATATGATTGTTAACTAACATTCTTTTGTGCAATGAAAATTTCAAATGTAAATTTTGGTTTTAATTTTAATCAATGAATAAAGCTATTTGCTGAGTTGTTAACTTGTTTATTCTACCATCGAATCATCAGATTTGCCCACAATTTGAAGCAAGATTTCTGTTTCAGCTTTCAATAAAAGCTGGCGTTTATTGTTCATCCCTCGTTGCCTTGTGAAAACAGAGTGCCCCAGCACACTTTGAGTTGCGGCAGCACAATTTTAAGAACCTGCCAGGCCACTTCAGAGTGCAGTTAGGAGTTAACCACGTTGAACCGCTGAACCAAGCTGAGTTAATGATAATGGTGATGCCAATTGTTCACACGGAAACAATCAGTGATTCTTCCCAGATGCATCATCCACACTCTCTGCTACGTGCGAACGTTTGTTTTCCTTTAAACTAAAATGTAATCATTGTCTTGTGCTGCTTTACTACTAGGAGAGTTTGTGATAGTGCAGCTCCTTCCTCGGAGGTGACTTAGTCGCTTGTCACATTTGTCTATTTCATGTCAAGATGCAAATAAGGACATAAAACAGATGGATTTTGGAACAGGAGTAGGCCATTCAGCCCCTCAAGACCATTCCACCATTCAATGAGATCATGGCTGATCTGTAATCTAACTCTAAACATCTGCCTGTGGTCCATATCCAAAATACCTTTGCTCAATAGAAATTTACCTAAAATGAACAACTGATCCAACATTTGCTGCTGTATGTGCAAGAGGGTTCTGAAACGCGATCAGCCTTTGTATTTAAAAGTGCTTTCTTTTACCTGTCCTGAATAGTGTGGCCCTAAATCTTAGACTATGCCCTCTAGTTCCAGAATCCCAAACCGATGGAAATGGTTTATATTTATCTATCCTGTCCTTTCATGTTGGTGGTAAACTTTTCTGATATGCTGGATCAGGCATCAAACTATTGCTCAACTACTCAACACTGAACATTTTCAGTGACGATAGAAAACGATGAAAACTGCTGGACAGAGTATGGCAGGACCTGTTTGTTTAACACCTGTGTATCTTACAATGTGATTTCAAACAAAAGAACTGTTTGGGAGCAGATAGAGTGTGGTGGTGTATATTGGAAAGCAAATACAGTTTCATGCCAAAATTTAGACTGCTTGCAAACAAGGAAATGGCTCATTGAATCGTAGAAGCACTTAACGTGCAGAAAGAGACGATTTAGCCCATCGAGTCTGCACCGACTCTCTGAAGACCCTCCACAGTACAACCTCGATTATCTGAACATCAATTATCCGAATTTTAGATTATCCAAACAAGATCTCAAGGTCCCATAAAAACGGCATTCAGCAACCCAGCATTCAGTCATCCTGTTAAACGGCATTACAGCGTGTATTGCTGGATAACCGAGACATGTTCGATAACCGGCGCTCAGATTACCACTTGTTTATGATCAGATCAGTTATCCGAACAATCAGTTATCTGAACAAAATACTCCTAACCAGTCTCATTCAGATCATCAAGGTTGCACTGTATTGAATTTGATGATCGTATGGAAAGGCCGAGTAGGCTGAAAGGGTCTAGTGGACTATGCCTGCCCCCATTTTTTAATATTTTTCTATAAATGTAAATCAGTTCTATTGTCATCAGAAATCTTTGACTGTACCATTGTGCTAGATAATAGGCTGCCTGGTAAGATTCTCCCTGCTGAGTAAAAAGATTCCTGTTTTATTTGTGTTCGGATGCGACAAGCTCTTGAGTGATTCTGACAGATCTTTAGCGGCTATGAAGCTCATTATTTTAATAAGTTCTCAAGACAAAAAAAATGCACTGTTTGTGCTGGAATGCAATTTTCAGTGACATTGACTGACTTCTTGACCTGCAAACTACATATTGCCTCGAGAAATTAAGGGATTTACATTTGTTTTGGACGAGCTACATCATTTTCTCACACTGCAAACAGGCAGTAGCAGTTGCCAAGGGAATGGAGTTATATTGTTTTATATCACCCTGAAGCTGTGGGGAATAAGCTAATGGAAAATCCGATAATGAACCCTTATTATCAGGAAATAAGGAACAGTCGAGTTGACAGTTACATCACCAACATTTACAAAGATATTTCCAGCATTCAGGAAGATGCACGTATTTGGTGAGATTGTCAGCAGGATGTTATCTCAGAAACTTAGACTACTAAGATGAGAGCTGACAGTTGAATACATTTATTTATTAAGGGGAACCATGGGATTGGTGTGGAGAGGCCATATCCACTTGTTTAGATTAGAGTGGTGCTGGAAAAGCACAACAGGTCAGGCAGCATCCGAGGAGCTGTGCTTTTCCAGCACCACTCTAATCTAAACTCTGGTTCCCAGCATCTGCAGTCCTCACTTTTGCCATATCCACTTGTTGCTGAGTCCAGTTCCAGAAGCAAGGGAACATGATTGTAAAACTGTTACATGATTATAACAGACCAAATAATGGACTGAAAGTGGACTTGCTTTGTAGAGCTTTGCAGCCATAGCAAGGGCATCATGTGTTAATTCAAGGAATGTAGTCTTCACTGACAGGGACAGCTTTTGAAAGAGTGGTGGTTAGCTGCCTCCTTGCACTGTTGCAATCCACACTTTGCGCAAATGCCCACACCGCTGTTAGGGAGAGAGCTCCAGGACCTTCATCTGGCAACGGTGAAGAGGCGATCACGCCGATGGTAGTGTTCTGATGAGCTGCTGCTGCTTACTGTTCTTTGAGGTGGCTGAAGTCACGGATTTGGAAGATGCTATCAAAGGTGACTCGCTGCATGCATCTTGTCAGTGGTAGACACCGCCACCATTGTTCATCAGTTGTTGAAGGAGTGACTGTTTACCCTGGGGATGTGTTGACAATCAATTAAAAGTGGGCTGCTTTGTCCTCTGCATTGAGCTTCTAGAGTGTTACTGGAGCATTAACACGGGCAACATGCTGGGCATTAATCATTAACCAGAAGCTGAACTGGACTAGCCTGCCATTTAAATACGGTGGCTTTGAAAACAGCTCAGAGGGTGGGCACTTTGCAGTGATTAGCACCTCCTGACTCCCCAGAATGTGTCCACGATCTGAAAAGCACAAGTCAGAAGGACATCAAATGCTTCCTATTTGCCTAGATGAGCGCAGTTCCAATGACACTCAGATAGCTCAGCACCATTCACGACAAAGCAACCATTTGATTGGCACTACATCTCGAGTGTTCACTCCCTCCACCATTGATGCTCAGTGCCAGTGCATACTATCTACAATGTGCACCGTATCAATTCATCAAGGCTTCTTAGATAGTACCCCCTAAGCCTGCACCTGTAAAGCCCAGCACAAAGAACAGTACAACAAAAGAATTGTCCCTTCAGCCCACCAAAACTGCACGAAGGCACGACATTTTTCTAAACTAAAAACCTTTTGTCTCTATGCAGTCTATACCCCTCTATTCCCTGCCTATTCACATATATGTCAAGATGCCTCTTAAATGTTACCCTTGTGTCCACCTCCACTACTTCTTCTGGCAGCACATTCCAGCCACTTATCAGCCTCTGTGTAAAAAAACCTGCATCTCACATTTCCTTTAAATTTACCCCACTTTTCATAAACCTATGTCCCCTAGTAATTGGCCTTTTCTACCCTGAAAAAAAACTCTGACTATCCATTCAATTTTTGCCTATCAAAATTTTGTAAACTTGCATCAGGTTGCACCTCATCCTTCGACATTCAAGTGAAAACAAACCAAGTTTGTCCAAACTGTTCTCATAGCTAATACCTTCCAAACCAGGCAACATCATGCAGCAGATACATACAAACACCACCTCTATGTTCCCCTCCAAACCATTCAAATTTGCAACTAGATCATCACTCCTTCATTATAAATGGGTCAAGTTTCTAGAACTCTCTTCCACTCTTCATTGTTAAAATAACAACACCAAACAGACACAGTGACTTACGAAAGCAACTCACCACTATTTTCTTGAGGACAGTAAGGGTGGGGAGTAAATGCCAGATAGGTCAGCGATGCACACATCCGATAAATGAATAAATGTGAAAATAAATAAAGCATAGGACAATATTGGATCGTCTAAGTTAATGCCAATTTGGTCAGTATTATCATATGAATGCTTGAGGTGGTGGATGGAACTTAGGGGGGATATTTAAGAATGGTGCTTGAGGACTCAATATGTTTGGTACAATCACAGAAATAGTAACGTACTGTTTAAATTAAGTAGTTGTTTTGTTGTTCTTATTAAGTGTTTTTTAGAAACATTATTAGTCAATTGACAGTATCACTTGTTTAAATTGCATAACCACTGAAATTTATATGTACACTTGACTGGAGCAGAAGTCTTAATTTGCCATTGCAATTTAACTATTTTTAATTATAACTTGGTTTTCTAATCCCATGCATTGTGAATGTGACTGTCAGTTAGAATTGTGTGTCTATTCACAACTATTAAAAATCAAGCAGGAAATTAGAAACAGCACAGGGATTGCGAAGTACTTGAGCAAAGGAAATTGATAAGCCTCTGGTTTCTGTATTGTTTGGATAACTTCCTTGGAGGAGTTTTGAGGGGATAGGCCGTTATTTCGCTGAATGGAGCAGCCAAAGCATTATAAAAGCAATCCTAAACAATGAATCGGTAATTTAAATCCGTGCTCACTCCTGCCTATTGGTTCTGGTGTACAAGGTGTGGTTCTGAAAGTTTTTCAGAAAGTTCTGAGGTTGTACTAAACTCTATTCAATCTGATGATATCACATTGTCCCTTGGATGGAGTATTGGGTAGATGAATACAAGGTCTCAGCAAGCAGCAGCAGGTTTATCAGAGCACCAACATCTGTGTGATCGCCTCTTCACCGTTGCCATGTGAAGATCCTGGAGCTCTCTCCCTAACAGCGCTGTGGACACTTGCACAAAGTGTGGATTGCAGCAGTGCAAGGAGGCAGCTAACCACCACTCTTTCCAAAACTGACCCTGTCAGTGAAGACCACATTCCTTGAATTAACACATGATGCCCTTGCTATGACTACAAAGCTCTCCAAAGCAAGTCCACTTTCAGTCTTACAGTCATGTTCCCTTGCTTTTGGAACTGGACTCAGCAACAAGTGAACACACCCTTACCACACCAATTCTATTAGACAGGTTCTCAAACTGAGCATGAAAAGGAAGACTGCTAACATCACTATATCAGCAACCACAAGCTGCAAGTGCCTGGTCACCTAGAACCCTGTATTGCAGGTTCTAACTTCAAAGCTCAATTTTAAACAACGGTTTAAGCAATGGTTTTTCACTTTAGCCATTAAACTTACTGATTTGCTTTTGCTTGCTACAGCACTTGGCAATGAAATTGCGCTGTAACTTCATCATTCAGAAGATTGGGTAGCAATACATCACCGACAACGCAGTTGTGTGAATTTCAGGTATTTCTATATCTGTCTCCAAACTTGGGTCAATGTACATGCTGTAGCCATTTGAGGGGTTACGCTAAAAATACCACACACAAACAAGCCATTGGACAAATTAGTCCGTAGCAGTATTTAACTTACTCGCAGGTCTCCTCCTTTTCCACAAGGCTAATTTATCCTCTGACGAAATCCCATAATTCTATCCTTTGTTTTTGCACTGAGCACCAAAAATGTGTGACCCGTTCAGGGAACAGGTGGGCTTGAAAAGTTGCAAGATGAGAATGTACAATTCTGCCCTGTCACAGGGAGGGGTCTATTGCAAAAACTTTAAGTCTGTGGATCAGAGAAGAGTAATTCAAAGACTACAGCCAGGGAGTAAATGAGAATGAATGGTGAGACGATGACAGATGTATTAGCCTTACTAGAAGTGCTGATATTTCACTATAATGCTGGAAAACCAACTGAACCACACTGAGTCTGGTAGGTTGAAGACTCAGTGAGAGGTCAAGGGCAGTTTAATAGCTCCCTGTTGCTGAGACTCAGGGAAGGCCTTGGAGGAAGAGAAGCAAGAGAAATAAGTTAGAGTCATAGAGTCATAGAGACGTACAGCATGGAAACAGACCCTTCGGTCCAACCTGTCCGTGCTGACCAGATATCCCAACCCAATCTAGTCCCAACTGCCAGCACCCGGCCCATATCCCTCCAAACCCTTCCTATTCATGTACCCATCCAAATGCCTCTTAAATGTTGCAATTGTACCAGCTTCCACCACATCCTCTAGCAGCTCATTCCATACACATACCACCCTCTGCGTGAAAAAGTTGCCACTTAGGTCTCTTTTATATCTTTCCCCTCTCACCCTAAACCTATGCCCTCTAGTTCTGGACTCCCCGATCCCAGGGAAAGACTTTGTCTATTTATCCTATCTATGCCCCTAATAATTTTGTAAACCTCTATAAGGTCACCCCTCAGCCTCCAACGCTCCAAGGAAAACAGCCCCAGCCTGTTCAGCCTCTCCTTGTAGCTCAGATCCTCCAACCCTGGCAACATCCTTGTAAATCTTTTCTGAACCCTTTCAAGTTTCACAACATCTTTCCGATAGGAAGGAGACCAGAATTGCACGCAATATTCCAACAGTGGCCTAACCAATATCCTGTACAGCCACAACATGACCTCCCAACTCCTGTACTCAATATTCTGACCAATAAAAGAAAGCATACCAAACACCTTCTTCACTATCCTATCTACCTGTGACTCCACTTTCAAGGAGCTATGAACCTGCACTCCAAGGTCTCTTTGTTCAGCAACACTCCCTAGGACCTTACCATTAAGTGTATTGGTCCTGCCACTTCACAGACCATTGGCCCATCTGGTCCAGATCCTGTTGTAATCTGAGGTAACCCTCTTTGCTGTCCACTACACCTCCAATTTTGGTGTCATCTGCAAACCTACTAACTGTACCTCTTATGCAAACATCCAAATCAGTTATGTAAATGACAAAAAGTAGATCTTTGTGGTACTCCACTGGTCACAGGCCACCAGTCTGAAAAACAACCCTCCATCACCACCCTCTGACTCCTACCTTTGAGCCAGTTCTATATCCAAATAGCTAGTTCTCCCTGTATTCCATGAGATCTAACCTTGCTAATCAATCTCCCATGGAGAACCTTGTCGAACGCCTTACTGAAATCCATATAGATCACATCTATTGCTCTGCCCTCATTAATCGTCTTTGTTACTTCTTCAAAAAACTCAATCAAGTTTGTGAGGGCTGATTTCCCATGCACAAAGCCATGTTGACTATCCCTAATCAGTCCTTGCCTTTCCAAATACATGTACATCCTGTCCCTCAGGATTCCCTGCAACAACTTGCCTACCACCAAGGTCAGGCTCACCGGTCTATTGTTGTTGAATTGTATTGTTCAAAAGATTAAATTGCATGTATGAATGAGTACTGGAGTGCAATTTAACAGAGTGAAGGGGAAAATCAAGCCATGATATGAAAATGTTTGACTGACCAGAACAGGAACATTCATTGAATTGGTCCATCATTGCGCAGCTCTTGAGAGGGAATTTCACTGGATCAGCAAGAGTGAAGAATTACAATCCTTTATAAAGATTAAGTCCATTAGTATGTTGGACTAACTAAGGAATCCTTGAGATCTCTTTTGATTGTATTGCTATTTCATGTGTGATGTGAGGTGTTCAATGGCAATATGTTTACCCATGTTTGCCACAATCTATTTTAATGTTGTGTAGTAAACTTTATTATTGTTTTCTCAAAACTGTGGAATCTTGTGTCTTTTACTAATTTCCCTGGCTATTACCTTTTGTGTACTTTGAATATGGAAAGTCATTGGTCCCTAACCAGACTCTAGCATAATTTGGTGAACTTATTTGGGATGATAACATAAAATTGATGGTCTGGTAAAGACAACAAAAATTGTTTGGTGCATCTTTCCATTAATTGGTTTCTCATGTATTTATCCAGTTTCTATTTATAATTAATCTTAAATGGCTTGCCTTCAGTACTTCCTGTGGTACATGTAGTTTCATTTTTTAATGCTTTTCCCCATTTTCAGGATTTGGTAATGACTGGCTTGTGAGTGTGCCAGCAATGATTAATATTGCTCTTCTGCATACATTTTCATCATTGTAATTCTTTAGCTATTAAAGACCAACAATACCTTGGGCAGATCCTGTAAAACATCAATGGTCATCTGACTTTTAAAATGCCAAAAATGTATTGCATTTTAAAAAAAGAACTGTGAAGGAGTTAAACAAGTTTTCGAGCATTCAACAAAAGCAGATTTTGAATGAGTTTATCTATGGATGATTGTTATTCAGCTCATGTAGCCACAAGCTGCAGCAATGGTGCTTGTCAACTCCACTAAATCTGTGTGCAGTGTGCCATGTATTTCTCTCCCTTTTCTGCTCTCTTTCTTTCAATTAATTTAATTAGTGAGCAAAATCACAGTAGTCCTGGTCATTTTGGGGGTGATTTGAAGCAGATGAATGAAATGTGAATAAATTGTAATTCTATTTTCACACATAAATATCTTTCAGTATTTTACAATATATGAGACTCATTCATCCTTAGAATATTCCTTTCTCAACCCTTACATTTTTTGAGGAAAGTAGCTTTTTTGGGAATTTGCAGTATCTTGGTCAAAGATGACTGTATTACTCTTCATGATAAGTAGATGCAGATCTGAGATAGCTGTAGCTTACAAATGATACAGGCTCAGACAGAGACAGATATGCTTCAGTATAATTGAGGGAGAAATGTCAAATTGGCTATGCTATTGAACTACTAAACCAAAAGACTAGACTAATGATTCAGATGGAGGTTGAATTATGGAAGTTGGGAAATTTGATGTTGGAAAATTAGTTACATAAATTCGGAATTAAAATTCAGATAACTAATAATAAAAACCATGAAACTACTGGACTGTTGCAAAAATCAAAATTGCGAATTTGCATTGAGAGGTAATCTGTTGTCCTTATCCAATCTACTCTGGACCCATAGTTACGAAGTTGACTGTTAAGGATATTCTGAAATGGTCTAGCAAACCATTCAGTTCAGTGATTGTTATGTATGGTATTGATCCCCGACCCCATATATGTTGTAGCTTTAAGACAGATATATGTCATCACAACATGTAACAGTTACCTACCTCATGTTCAGTCATAAGCTGCCTGCCGTGGAGTCGGTGCAATGCCTTCAGTCAGATCTGTGCACACAATGTACACAAACAGGACTATGTGTGCAAGTCAGTAATATCATAGTCTTGTAATTAGTGTTGTAACTAAATTTCAAGACATCTATCTCACAAGAACTGAACGCCTCATGGTATATATTACAAAAGCTCAAATATAATAAAACCACAAATGGTATCTGTGATGAAGAGCAATTTTTGGCCTTGGCTGTGATGCCCACAACTTTTGAATGATTGAAAACAATACATTTATGTGAGAGGGAGAGATCTTAATTTTCTGTGGAAAGCTGAAATAACTTCGAAAAAGAAATCTGTGATAAATATGACAAGCTATCAAGCCACATAAAGATATCATACTCCTGACTTGCACAAATAGTCTACAGTCATTCTGAAGTTTTGAAATTTGACATTAAAAAGTGATCAAAGTGTTGTTGAAGATAACTGCCAAGAGCCAATGACTTCTATTCGTATTTTTTGCACAAAGAGCTCATTTATATTTGACCCAGCTTCTGGAAAGTTCTCAAGTGCAAACAGTTCAGAGGTGTTAATTGATGAAAATTGTCAGCACAGGGGTGAAGATTTAACCAATAATGTGCTGAGATTGGAATATGAAATAATTGTCTCCAGGGAGCTAATTGTAACTGGTATGTTGATGTGTTAATGATCATCTCCCATTGTGTTTCAATCATGTTGGACTTAACATATTATTTGGACTATGGGGGGTACTGAAACCTGTCACAACGTGATCTTAGCTAGATGACTATTAACGCTAGCTTGCATTCTCTCCATGGGCACTTGTCTGACCCATTGTGATCTCCAGCATTTGTTGTTTTGAGTACAGGTTCCAGCATCTGCAGTAATTTGATCCTACAACAAAGTCTTAACTGGCTGAAGATAAGGGATGTTATTTTCCATAGGGAAAGTCAGCAAGTCAGTCTAAGTCCAACAGGACAGGAACCACTTCTCCATTGAAGAACAGAATCCCACCTGGAGAGAAGTCAATCAAGCTAGTGCAAAAGGAAGAAATTTGCTTACACTTGCAAATTCTTGGAGCTCACAAACACCCAGTGATAACTTCATCTGGAAATCCAGGGATGAGTTCAATCTTTTCATTCTTGGCTTTGGAAAGTGTGGGGTGATTTAGGAAGCCTTATCAATCAAGATGGTAGATCAGATGTTCAACTATGAATACCTGTTGAAATGAAGTTGGCATTTTGAAACAGAAATCCAATTATTCAATGATTTATATCAATGTTTGTGGGGTAGATTTTGATGCTGTTGGGAATAGAAGTCAGGGGACTTAAAACCGACCACAAACTTGCTTTTGCCTGTTTTATATTCAATCTGAAATCATGTAGTTACCCACTGCATGATATGAGGGAAATGAAAACTTTTGGACATTTTTTCTTGAATGTATTATAATGACAAATTACATTTCTTATTTTTATTCATTCATGGAATACAAGTATCACTGGCTAAGCTAGCATTCCTAATTGTCCCTGAGCTGGTGGTAGTAGACCGACATTTTGAACCTTTGCAGTCCATGACAGCCATAGTGTAGTTAAGAAAGAAGTGCCAGGATTTTGACCCATGAAGGAACAGTAATATAATTCCAAATCAGAATGGTGATTGACTTAGAGGTGACCTTGTTGTTGATGATGTTTCCTTCTATCTGCTGCCTTTCTGTTTTGAGGGGATGAAGGTCATGGTTTTGGAAGATGCTGTGACAGGAGCCTTGGTAAATATCTGTGATGCATCTTCTAGATATGCCTTGTCGTGTGCACTGCCACTATGATACATCAGTGGAGCAGGACATGAACCGACAAGGAGAGGGACAGGGTGTCAGTCAAGCTGCCTGCTTTGTCATGATATGGTTGAGTTCCTTGATGGTTGGAAATGTTCATTCAGGAAAGTAGGGGCATTCCCTCACATTCCTAACCTACTCCTCACAGAGAAAATGAATTTTTGAAATACTCTTCCCTAACGATTTTGGAAGCACTCTTTTAACATATTTAAGAAAGTTCTAGATAGATTAATGATGAGAAAGGGTGCAAAATGTTGTCTTTAATTTATTCACAGGATGTGGGTATCACATACATTTTTTTGCTCACTCCTAATTTCCCTTGAGTAGGTAATACAGAATTGCCTTCTTAAACCATTGCTGTCCAGTTGGTGTAGGGATAACCACGATGCTGCTTTGGAGTAAGTATCAGGATTTTGACCCAACAGCACTCAGGGAACAGTGATGTGTTTCCGCGTCAGGATGGTGCACAGCTTGGAGGAGAAATTGGAGGTAGTGGTGTTCAAGGGTAGTTGGACCAATGGGTTTTTACAACAGCCAACACTTGTTTCATAATCACCATTAATGACATTAGCTCGTAATTCCAGACTTAGTAGTTGAATTTAAAGTCAACCATTGGAAATTTGAATCTATGTCCCCAGGTCTCCTGGATTGCTAGTCCAGTAATATTGTCACTACGTCAATGTTTCTTCACAATTTGATTTTCATCTTTAATATGATATCAAATAGAAAGTGACACTGAGTCACAGGAGGAGATTGTCAGGCTGGCGACAAAAACTCAAAGACAGAGGTTTCAAGGAGCTTTTAATTTCAAAACAGAATTTCCACACTGGCATTTAAATAGCACATGCTATCATCAAATATCATGTTACTTGTTCAGCTATGTCTAGGGCTAGCAGCTTCTTCAATGTTTCAGTTTTTTTAAAGCAAACGCTCGCCCATTGAGCCAGGAATGCTCTCACTGACTGTATCAGTGTTGGAATCATTCCTCTTTCCTCCCTCTACCCCAGTGCAAACCTCAGTCTAGATCTTAACTAAGGGTGATTACCATTGAGCCAGCTGATTCTAAGTTGAAGTTATTCCTTGAGTGAACTGACTGTGGAGGTTGATGACAACACCAGAAGCTGAACTGTACAACTGAGATGAGGTTACGGTGGAAAATTTCTGTCAATCCTGTTTGTTCAGGTTGCCTTTTCAATACCAACTCTGAGCCCACGCAAACCTCTGAGGTTTAGAGTCTCATTGAGTATAATTAACTACTGCCAACTGCACTGTATTGATTTGTTGTTCAGTCAGGGCTTTTTAATGTATCTACATTTAAATAATGCCTTCATTTTAAAAAGTCCCTAAGCACTTCATAATATCAATATTCTTTGAGATAAAGTGACTCTCCCATTTTTATAACATGGAAAAGAATTGTTGCGCTAACTCAACAATTCACTGACCATGCTGTTCATCAGCACTTGCCATTATGATATCAAATTAATATCCTCATTGCAAGTTCAGCGCAGTGAAGTTGAATCTGTGGGATCTGGGTTTTGCAGACTTAGCAACTTTCTGAGTGGAACAACCCAACTAAGCTGCTGCTTCAGGTAAAGCCTAGGAAATGGTGTTTTTTCCATTTACAGAGTGGAATATGCAAGTGAAGGACCTAAATGGCATGTTATAGCAATAAATAATACACCATTCCTGAGGCACGAGGAGAAACAATGAGGCACTGGAACTTCTGAGTGAGACCTAGGGACTATGGTCACAAATAAGTCAATGCTGAACAATAGTGAAGATTTACTGTCTGAAAAGAGCCTCATATAAAATACTGGAGATGTATCCTGCATAGATAGAGACAAAACTAGCTGCTCATTAGTGGGATGGAATCCCTTGGGATTTACAAAGGGGAGCATGCAGGACATTGTGGATGTCATCTAGACATTGGATCTCACAGAGAATTCAGCCTTTGCATGGACCAGAATCTATGTCCATAATCTCAAATTAAAATGGTCACTTATTTAAGGTAGAGATGAGGAGAAATTCACTACCCATTCAGTGAATTTGTGGAATTCGTTACCAGAAAAGAGCATTGAGCCTGAGTCACGAAGTATATTCAAGGCTGATTTTTAATTAGCAAGGGAGTTAAGGTTAATAGAGAAGGGCAGGAAAATAGAAGTAAGGATTATTAGGTCAGCCATGATTTAGCCCCATTAATTTCCCTTGTAACTTTCTCTTCTGATAGTTATTGCACTTTTTCCCCCTCTTCCTTTTATCATTTGATTATTCAGTAATTTTGGAATACAATAAGTGTCTTCTTTTGTGAATATAATAAAACAAATCTGGTTGGCATGGATGAGTTAGACTGCAGGGTCTTTTTCCGTGCTGTACGTCTCTATGATTCTATGACTCTAAAACTGCTGATGCTGGACATCTGAAACAAAAGCAGAAATTGCTGGAGAAACTCAGCAGATCTAGCAGCATCTATCAAGAAAAAGCAGAGGTGACTTTTCAAGTCCTGTCTCAGAATGTCTACTCTTCTACTGTGAAGACTGATACAAAGTATATATTCAACTCCTCTGTTATTCCTGGTTCCCCATTATATTTTCCCCCAGCCTCATTCTCTAAGGGACTTATGTTCACTTGGATTTTGCTCTGTTTTATAAATTTGAAGAAGCTCTCGCTGTCCTTTTTGACCTTATTTGCAGGTTTATCTTCAAAGTTTATCTTCTCCCTTTTTATTATTTCTTTGGTCATCTTTTGCTGGTTTTTAAAAATTTTCCCAATCCTCCGATTTGCCTGAAATCTTTGCCATATTGAATGTTTTTTTTCCAGCTCTACCTAATTCCCTTCTTAGAATTCTCCTTCCTCACCTGGATATATCCTTGCTATGAGCTGCAAACTATTTTCTTAAACGTCTGACTTCGTTCTTCAACTGTCTTTGTTGCTGAACTCCTTTCTGAGTCCACTCCAGCCACTTCTGCCCTCATTGCTTTGTATTACCTTTGGTGAAGATTAGTGCAGTTGTTTCTGACCCAAGTTCCTCCCTTTCAAATTGAATACTAAAATCTACATATTATGAACACTATTGCTTCGGGGATCTTTCACTCTGACAACATTAACTAAACTGCCTCATTACACATCACTAGATCAAAAATAGCCTGATCTCTGGTTGGATCTATACATATTGCTCTAGGAATCTGTCACAAATACTCTCTATGAATTAGTTTCCATGGCTTCCTCTGTCAATATGACTATTCCAATCTACATAGAGTCATAGAGATGTACAGCACGGAAACAGACCCTTCAATCCAACCTGTCCATGCCAACCAGATATCCCAACACAATCTAGTTCCACCTGCCAGCACCCAGCCCATATCCCTCCAAACCCTTCCTATTCATATACCCATCCAAATGCCTCTTAAATGTTGCAATTGTACCAGCCTCCACCACATCCTCTGGCAGCTCATTCCACACACGTACCACCCTCTGCATGTAAAAGTTGCTCCTTAGGTCTCTTTTATATCTTTCCCCTCTCACCCTAAACCTATGCCCTCTAGTTCTGGACTCCCCGACCCCAGGGAAGAGACTTTGTCTATTTTTCCTATCCATGCCCCTCATAATTTTGTAAATCTCTAGAAGGTCACCCCTCAGCCTCCAACGCTCCAGGGAAAACAGCCCCAGCCTGTTCAGCCTCTCCCTGTAGCTCAGATCCTCCAACTCTGGCAACATCCTTGTAAATCTTTTCTGAACCCTTTCAAGTTTCACAACATCTTTCCGATAGGAAGGAGACCAGAATTGCATGCAATATTCCAACAGTGGCCTAACCAATGTCCTGTACAGCCGCAACATGACCTCCCAACTCCTGTACTCAATACTCTGACCAATAAAGGAAAGCATACCAAACACCTTCTTCACTATCCTATCTACCTGCGACTCCACTTTCAAGGAGCTATGAACCTGGAGTCCAAGGT
Organism: Chiloscyllium punctatum; assembly: GCF_047496795.1. Taxonomy (NCBI): domain Eukaryota; kingdom Metazoa; phylum Chordata; class Chondrichthyes; order Orectolobiformes; family Hemiscylliidae; genus Chiloscyllium; species Chiloscyllium punctatum. The sequence continues at coordinate 24,221,564 of NC_092740.1, read as the reverse complement.
CCCTTTGTTCAGCAACACTACCTAGGACCTTACCATTAAGTGTATAAGTCTTGTGAAGATTTGCTTTCCCAAAATGCAGCACCTCGCATTTATCTGAATTAAACTCCATCTGCCACTTCTCAGCCCATTGGCCCATCTGGTCCAGATCCTGTTGTAATCTGAGGTAACCCTCTTCGCTGTCCACTATACCTCCAATTTTGGTGTCATCTGCAAACTTACTAACTGTACCTCTTATGCTCGCATCCAAATCATTTATGTAAATGACAAAAAGTAGAGGGCCCAGCACCGATCCTTGTGGCACTCCACTGGTCACAGGCCTCCAGTTTGAAAAACAACCCTCCAACACCACCCTCTGTCTTCTACCTAGAGCCAGTTCTATATCCAAATAGCTAGTTCTCCCTGTATTCCATGAGATCTAACCTTGCTAATCAGTCTCTCATGGGGAATCTTGTCGAACGCCTTACTGAAGTCCATATAGATCACATCTACTGCTCTGCCCTCATCAATCCTCTTTGTTACTTCTTCAAAAAACTTAATCAAGTTTGTGAGACATGATTTCCCACGCACAAAGCCATGATGACTATTCCAAATCAGTCCTTGCCTTTCCAAATACATGTACATCCTGTCCCTCAGGATTACCTCCAACAACTTGCCCCCCACCAAGGTCAGGCTCACTGGTCTATTGTCCTTCCTTTGTGACATGCCTCATTATGTTCTGATTTATTTTTTGTCCCACCACATCGCTATAGGTAGAGGACATATAACTTATTGTTCCCGGTCTTTTCTTTCCATTTTTCTTTCTTATGTCCACCCCCATATGGATTCCAATTTTTTTAAAATTCACAATCATTTCTTGATACCATATTTTATTCCCTCTCATACTTACAATGCTACCCCACTACCCATTCCTTCTTGCTTGTCATTTTGAAAAGTGGCTCGCTCTTTCATATTGAGTTCCCAGTTTTGATTTCTTTGTAACCATGTTTTAATAATGTCTATGAAGTCATACCTGTTAACCTGTATTTATGCCATTAATTCATTTTATTTTAATGAATAATGTACACATTCAAGAAAACAACTCATTAGTTTTGCCCTTTGACAGTTTTCCCTCCTTTGACCCTTTTTAGTGTTTGTCAATGTCATGTGCCCAACACTTGATTAACTGCAGTGATAATCATTTCATATGGATTCGAAAGACAATCAAAACCAAAACCCTCATCTTTTGTTTTACCTTTGCCAACTGAAATACATGCATTGCTAAATGCTTGGCGTGAAGCTGCACAAGGATCTGTTTCTGCAGTTTATGTAATAAAAATGGAAAGCTAGCTGTGGTGCTGTATAAAACATGTCAAGTGTACTTTAAGCAGAGAGATAAAATGTCGTTGGTGCCTTTATTACTTGTTATCTCATTAAATCTGCCCCCATGTGTTCTAAATTTGAGTTCACCTTGCTGATGTTTCCGAGACAAAGAGGCAGATGTTCCTTTTCAGTGACTGGGGGTAAATCATTAGATGGGTGGAAAATGGAAAGCACAGGCAGGGTGGGGGGTTACAATATCACAGTGTAATCTACCTGATATTTCTCTTCACAGTTCCTTTTAGCAGGTATCTTTTGCCTGAGAGTCAGAGGACCTTCCAGGCACCAAGAGCAATGAGGAGGGTCAGTTCCTGTCAATCAAATGCTTGAGGTGATTGAAGCATTGTGTCCGACACTGCATTAAGCATATGCAATTTCTCACTGCTCACTGGGGAAGAGAATCCCACAGACTCATTTTCATCTTAAATGGGGGTACTTTATTTTCAAAGCAATCCCACCTAATTCTAGTCTCTTTCAAAGATGAATCATTCTTTCAGCATCCACCCTGGCAAGACCCTTTTGTGTTTTAATAATTTCATCTCTCAATCTTCTAAACTCCAGTTTAGGCTCAACCTATCTAACCTTTCTTGATCAGATAGCTCCATCATCTCAGAAATCAATGCAAAGCACTTTGTCCCCAGTCCTTCTAATATAATTCTGTCATTTCTAAAATAAGGAGATTACAATGAAACACAATATTCCATACACAGTACACAAAATAATTTGCAGGGATATGGGGAAAGCCCAGGGGAGATGGACCAGTTAAATAACTCTTATAAAGCTCCAGCGCAGATTGTGGCATTAACATAGAAACATAGAAAACAGGAGCAGAATAGACCATTTAGCCTGCCATTCAACATGATCATGGCTGATCATCCATCTCAATACAGGTTGATCTGCTGTAGTGCACGTTTTGTTAACACAAATTCAGCGTAACATGATTCACGAACTGGGGACATTGTTTCTCAGATGCAAACTTTTAAAGTGTATATTGATTATAACGTGATTCCAGCCGCATTAGTTTAAATGGCGCTGCAATTATGCAATCTTCTTGTAACACGGCATTGCACGAGAATGGAACTATCGCGTTATAACAGAACTGACTGTATCCTGTTCCAGCTTTTTCTTCCGTACCCCTTGATCCCTTTAACGCTAGCAACTACATCGAACTCCTTCTTGAAAACATTCAATGTTTTGGCCTTAACCGCTTCCTGAGGCAGAGAATTCCAAAGGCTCAACACTCTCTGTTTGAAGAATTTTCTCTTCATCTTAGTCCTCACTGACTTCCCTTGTCTCATTAGGTATGACCTCTGATTGTGGTCACCCTGATCACTGGGAACATCTTTCTTGCATTTACCCTGTCTGGCTCAGTTAGAATTTTATATATTTCTCTGAGATTCTCCCTTCATTCTTCTGAACTCCAGCGAATATTGTCTTAATCGATCAAACTTAGAGATATCACCTTTAGTTCCCTCATCTAAATCATTAACATATATTGTGAATAGCGGGGATCCAAGCATTGATCCCTGTCATATCACGCTAGTCACGGCCTGACATTCAGAAATTGACACATTTATTCCTACTTTTCTTTCCTTTTTTGCCAACCAGTTTTCTGTCCCTGTCAGTACACAACTCACAATCCCATGTGCTTTAATTTTACGTACTAATCTTTTTACAGATGTTCGAAAAATCCAGTTAACCACATCCACTGGCCCCCCTTTATCAATTCTACCAGTTGCAACCTTGAGAAATTCTAATAGATTCGTCAAGCATGATTCTCCTTTTGTAAATCCATGGTGACTCTATCCAATCCTCCCAGTTTTTCAAATGCTTTGCTATTTCAATAAAATCAGACCCAATTAAATCTTTTACAATGGATTCCAGTATTTTCCCTACTATCAATGTCAGGCCAACCAGTTGATAATTCCCTGCTTTCTTTCTCCTTGTTTAAGATTATGTTAGCTATTCTCTAATCTATAGGAACTGTTCCAGAGTTAATAGAATCTTGAAAGCAAATTTCCAGTCAGCCTGTTCAGAGCGATGTTACTGAACACCTCTCGAGCAGATGGGACTTGAATCTTGTCCTCCTGGCTAAAGGTCAGGGAGACTACCACAGTGCCAGATGATTCCTTAAATGCTGTGTTATGTAAATTATTGGTGAGTTATTGACCTTGAATCCATGACTTTCCTCAACACCATTTTTCTATTTCTTCCAGGTCCTCACTTACACTAGACCCTGTACTTGCCAACATTTTTGGTATATTACTTGTGTCTTCTTTTGTGAAGACAAAACCAATCTATGTATTTAATGGGTCTGCCATAAATTTGTTCCCCAAGGATTCATGTTACCACAGTCTTACTAGACCATAGGGCTTCTCTCTCATTACAGAGAAATGACGGATGGTAATTTAACTTGAGGGCCACTGTACCTCAGCTGAGGGAAGAGGTTGAGAAGGAGAGTCCTTCGGGTAACCTTAGCCAGTGTGGAGATTGAAAGCACATTGTAGGCTTTGCAAGTCAACTGTCCAACCAACTGAGCTAAACCAAACCCCAAGGATTAAGAGCCAAATGGCGCCATGCTTTGCTGGGAGATTGCATGATCCTGTGGAAAAGAATAATACTTTGGGTATTTCAGATAAGCCCAATGTTTTCTTTCAGATTTTTTTTTATTTACTTCTTAAGATTTTGAAAATTGATTTAAAAAGGGAGCCATTAAACTGAATAGTTTATTGAGTCAGTTGGATGTCCACCAAGCAGACTATAAAATCATTAATTACAGAAACAAAAGCACTTCTTGCATCCAGGCAGTAAGTTTACAAAAACTGCTGATTGAGAGCAGTTTGCAGGCACCCTGATGTTACGTTTCAGGGCACACATAAGCCCTAAGATGTTTGTTTTTCGGCATTAGAAGAAAACGGAATTTTGTCTTGGGTTTGTGATTCTTAGTCAAATATAATAAGCAGCATGATTATGTCATGAATCACATGTCCAAATTGCTTCAACAATCCGGAACCTTGAAAAACTACATGAATATCAGGATTTGCACAGAGATTTGATTCATTCAAGTGGGTTAAATGGTTTCTCCTAGGTATTTCAGAAAATGATAGGATTATCAACAAGGAGACTCAAGTGAGCACATTATTTTCCTTTGTGACATGAGCAGTTTGTCTAATGAAAGCATTAGTCCCAAAGCGCTTTTGTCTACATTGTCACTTGTGAGTGTCAGAGGCAATGATAAAGAGCCACATATCAAGCAGTTGATAGACGGCCTCGTTATCTAACCTCAAATACAAATATCCTGTCAGAAATAATTGCTTACAAATTGGTACTAATCTGGATAATTGGATTGATTTTTAAAAAATTTTCCTTATTTTCATGGAATATGTTGCCCATCACTAATTTTCTTGAACTGAGTGGGTTTAGTGTCATAGAGTTCATAGCATGGAAAGAGACTGCTCCAGTCATCAGACACCCTATTCCCAGTCTTCAGTACTTGGATTATTATTGCATATGTCTGGCACTTCAAGTGATCATTTAAATACTTCTTAACTGTTGTGATGGTTTCTGCCTCTGACACTCTTTCAGGCAGTGTTTTCTAGTAACCCACCAACCTCTTAAATAAAAATCTTCCTTAAAACCCTTCGAAGCTTCTTGTTGTTAATCCCTCCACTAAAGGGGAAAAAAATTCTTGCTGTCTACTCCCCCTCATGACTTTCTATACCTCAATGGCTTGGCCATCCATTTCTTAGAGTAGTTAAGAGTGAACTACATTGCAGCTAGCTTAGAGTCACACATAAAACAGACGAGTTAAAGACAGCATATTTCCTTCCGTAAAGCACATCAGTGATCCAGATGGTTTTTACATCAATAAATATTAGCTGTCATGGTCACTATTGCTGCAACTAGCTTTATATCTCATGCTTATTAATTACCCATTTTACCAGGTGTGAGGGTGGGAGTTCAATCCATGTCAACAGCACATTAATCTGGGACTCTAACTTTCTAGTCTAGTGACTGAAATAACTGCTTAGTGACTGGTATCATGTCACCAAGTCACCCTTTATTTACATGTACACAACACACTGGCTGTGGCCAGTCAGCTCGGAGTCAGTGGCCGATGTGATGAGATTCTGACACTCTTGTTTTTTTTCTTTTCGTTTTCCTTTTGTTTTTCTTTTTTTTGTGAGACACAGTGAAAGACACAAGGTGTACAAATCTTTATTCAATTTCCACCACCATAAAGAAAAGAAACACCCAAGTGGCCAGTGACAACACTCCTATTTGTTTTTTTTTCTTTTTTTCTGACATTCCTGCTCCATTTTAGTTTTTTTTTCCTCATTACCCTCACACTACCGCCTAATTGCGGTAGTGCTTATTTTTCCCCCCGCAGGCATGTTGTGTGTGTGCAGGTGTAAGACACAGTGAAAGACACAAGATGCACAAATCTTTATTCAGGTTCCACCACCAGGAAGAAAAGAAACACCCAAGTGGCCAGTGGCAACAGTCCTGTTTGTTTGTTTTTTATTTGCTATACCCAAGAAGTTACTAATTAATACCATCCCTATTATCTATGATTTATTCTTAAGCATCTCTAGAATGTACTGAACATAGGTACATTGCAACTGCTGCTGTAGGAAAAACATAATAATGCCACTTGTCATTTGAGGCATTTCATTAAACAAATGAAGGTGATTAAACAAATGAATCCTGGTCTAAATTGGATTAACTGACCTTGGCCAGGATGTTGGTGAAATAACACCACAGAGGCCAGTATCCCATCATTAAGCCACTCTTTAGTTACATATGCATAGTAGTTGACACTGGTCCGGTTTCCTCAGAGCCAACTCTCAGAGTGAACAGAACCTCTGACACACCTGTTTATATATATTTTTTTTCCCCAGCACCCATGTTGTGTGTGTGCAGGTGAGAGACACAGTAGAGACACAAGGTGTACAAATCTTCATTCAATTTCCACCACCATGAAGAAAAGAAAGACCCAAGTGGCCAGTGACAACACTCCTATTTGTTCTTTTTTTCTTTTTTCCTTCTTTACCCCCACACTACCACCTAACTGCGGTAGTGCTTATTTTTTCCCCAGTACCCATGGTGTGTGTGTGCAGGTGTGAGACACAAGGTGCACGAATCTTTATTCAATTTCCACCACCAGGAAGATAGGAAAACACCCAAGTGGCCAGTGACAAGCACTGCCCTTCACAAAAGAGCAATGCTGTGTGATCAACAGTCCTGTTTGTTTTCTTTTTTTCTTTCTTTCTTTTTCTGGTCCAAGGACAGACCCTTTCTCTCAGACATGGTCAAGGAGGAGAACCCTTGCACACACACTGATCCAGCTCCCTAACAGTCTTGTTTTTTTTTTCTTTTCTTTCTTTAGAGTCCTTGAACATGCACACACTGATCCAGCTCCCTCAAGAGCCAGCTCTCAGAGTGAACATGATTTCTAACACTCAAACAGTCCTGTTTGTATCTGTCAGCTAGGGGTCCCTGACTGGCCCAGGTTAACAGCCCCAATTAAGGATCTCATAGTCAATAAGATCCACCTGGTTCCAATCATGCCAGTGACATTACCATGATGCTACCATTTCCCTGATACAGGTAACAGCCAAGCCAGCTGTCATTTGGATGCATTATCAGCGAAACCTGGAAGAGCTCTTGCAAAAGCTATCTGAACCAATTAGCTGAATAGAAAGTAGAGCTTAGACAATTCCAGGACAGATGACTGTCCAATGGCAATTTCTAAGGTTTACAGAAGCAGTTGGTACCATTAGTTATCAGTCTCTCATTCACCAAACTAGGCAGTTCCTACTTTATGATCTGAAATGTAAGACAGTGGCCACCCAGATTTTACATTGCACCTGAAGTAATTGTGATTGATTCTGAAGTTAGTGATACCTCTATGTTTGTGTGGACAGTTAAGATGAATGCCTCCACTATTGCAATATACTTCACAAGAGATGCTGAAATCTATGTAGTAATGATATATTTTCTGAATTACAAGTAGAGCAGAGGCCTAAGTATTATGATCATTTTGTGAATACTTAGGAGTGTGCTACCAAGGGTCACAATTAATCATCAACTTAATGATGTATTGAAGTTCTGTCATGATAACAATGTGCTGTGATTCAACTATAGATGGAATGCATATTCAATAATTATGTTAAGCTGAAATTTAAGACATTTTTAGACATCAATTATATGTGACTAGCATTAAATTTAATGAAGCTTTTCATGTTTATGCCCAATAATGATGAAGGACTGTAGTTGATACAGTTATATGATCAGGTTTAGTATAATAAAAGGCACAAACTGGATAGTGATGCTCACTGATTGTGAAGGGCATCTTTACCTCATCTTGCCTAACAGAAGTCTTCTTATATCATCTAGCACAAAACACAAACCTATATGATTAGCATCTCTCCACCATCTTAAGATTACCCTCCCTCCACCACCAGAACACAGTGACATCTACAAAGTGCCCTCAGCAACTCAAGGCTCCTCTGCAGGAGCTTTCAAACCTATGGTGTTTGCCATCTGGGAGGGCAACGGCAGCAGATGCATGGTGACATCTGAAAGCCGCCCTCTATGTCACACCACCATTCTAACTTGGAAATATGTCAATCTTCCTCTACTGTCTGCAAGTCAAAGTCGTGAAACTCCCTCTCTATCAGTACTGGACTACCAATAGTTATGGACTGTAGGAGTTCAAGAAGGTCCGCCATCCATCATGCATATTATGATGGTCTTGAATGGGTTAATGTTCATGCTACATTTCATTCAGGTCACACCCATCCTGTGGATGTAGACAGGGAGTTCCAGCTTTTGAAAGGAGCTCTGTAACTTTCTAGTCATTATGTCTGACCAAATGTAGATCTATTTCTTCTTACCATTCATAAACCTTCTTGTTATCTAACAAGAGCCCCTTTTGTAGACACTGCATGGTGGTGTATCCTGTACCATGAATCACAACATAGATCCAAGATGAAAAGTGAAATGAAGATTGGTGGTAAACTGCCTTTACCTAGTACCATATTCTGGTGAAGGTGCTAAATGCCACAGGATATCAGGAGGTGTCGTCTGGTTAAAAAAAATCATAAAAACACCTTCTTAAGAGATTTTTGGATGGACAACAAATAGAGTGACATTCAAATGCCAAGAACTAATATTAAAAAAAAAATTCTTTCCATAATTAAACAACCATCCCTACACTCCAGAAAGGAAACATTCTGAGGGAATATCTTGTTAAAAAGAAACTGCTAATCATTTGGTATCAGGATCATTTATTTGTTCAGAGGATATTAATTACGTTCATTATTAAGTGTGTGTTCTCAAGGTTATTGAGTAATTTTGACAAAAGATTATTTATGCAAGGTATGATTTATTTGGTTAGTACACAAAACAACAGTGCTGTATCTCAGTACATGTGACAACAATAAATCAAATTAAACCAAAGATTATGTGGCAGAATTTAGTTATCACTTTCAGTTAGTGAGGTAAACTTTGTCGGAGAACATGTGATGGTCATTAGATTTAGGTGAGGTGAAAGGAGACGTTCCTATAAGCCAATCATGAGTATCAAAGACTGATGCCTGTTTCTTGATATGGTCTGAAGACCTTCATTTGGTAAGCTCAGTTATTCCTTACTCAAACTCAAAGCCACTTTTTCCTCTCTTTTACGAACCCCTCCAGCTTGACGTGTGCTGTGATCCTCCAACAACTCCCTCCTTTAAAAAGGAAAAAATTGCATTTGCATAGCATCTCTCATAATCACCTGACTGACTGAAGTGTTCATATTCAATTAAGTAGATTTTATATGTCGCTATTATAGGAAAATGCGACCCTCAAATTTGGGAACAGCAACCTTGAACGTGACAGAAATCAGATCATTTGCTTTTGGGATCCTGAGACATTGATAGATAATGGACCTGATGCCAGAGATAGCTTCCCTGTTCATCCTCAAAATAGCACCACAGGAACTCTTACATTCACCTGTGAGGTTAGACATGGTTTTCTCATCTGAAATACTGCACCTTAATTTTTCTGTTCAAATCCATGAGGGGACATGAGCCCACTAACATCCAATCCAGTGGTGAAAACATTGCCTACTGAAGCACAGCAAACAAATTGCAACCACCATTTCCTCCAACTTTAAGCAATACCAATGAGTTGCCATGACTCCGTGCTCCTGAGTGGTCACTTGATCTTGCTCTCTCTCTCTCTCTCTCTCTCCCCCTTTATCGCAAAGGCTTTTCAAAGCCTCTCTTTGACTTCACATTTGTCTACTGCATCTAGCTATTTTTTCCATCATCTCTGAAGTGCCTTGCACCATTTCTCAATGTTACTTAAATGCAATGTTTGGTGTAAGATTGTGGCTTTACAAATGCTTAGAGACATATAGTTAGGAGTTCAGGGATTTTTAAAAAAATGCTGACAAGCAATTATTAAACCCATTGCTGAGCAATATTGGTCAAATAAAGAGTAAATCTTTTCTTAATGAGAGCCTTGGCTAATCAGGAAACATCTATAATAAACTCTCACCTCACTTACGTTATGAGTCCTGGACAAAGTGTTTGGCTTAACCTTCATTGGGATACATGCTTGTTATCATTGCCTTAATATGAATCTTGAAATTGGCAGACATACCACTAACCAAACTAAAAACTGAGATTTGTTTCTATCCCCTTTGCAGTATTAGTTCAGTGCAATTCAGTTCGAAGTGCATGTTGAATAAAGGAAAACATGAAGTTATCCGCACTCACTGTAGATTTTCCCATCCAGTAGATTGAATTATTCAATTCTTATGTAAAAACCCTTTCATCCCAACTCTGAATTCTGTTTTGCTCTGTTTCGCTGTATGTGGTGTCATGTTGTACAATCACAATATACGTTCACATATACAGAAATGTTGGCACAGGAAAAGTTGACTCTGCTCAGTTTGCTTGTAAGGAATTTTGTTCCTCTCATGAGCTGATTCCAAACAGTTCAATTTTCCTGCTTTCTATCTTTGGATTTCAAGGGATATGCAAATGGGGTTTGAGGCCTAGATTTGCCACAAATTTATTCAGTCACACAGCCAGCCTTCCATGCACTGACTCTATCTACACTTCCCACTGTCTTGGGAAAGCAGCCAACATTAGTAAAGACCTCTCCTCCCCCGGACCTCTCTTCCACCCTCTTCCATCGGACAGAAGATTCAAAAGTTTGAAAACACATATCAACAAATTCAGGGACATCTTCTTCCCTGCTGTTATCAGACTTACGAATGGACCTCTCGTATATTACAGTTGTTCTTTCTCGGCACCTTCTTTATGGCTGTGACACTACATATAGCAAACTGTTCTATTACTCAAATGTATTGATGTAGGGTACGATTTGCCTGGATAGCACACAAAACAATACTTTTCACTGTTTCTCAGTACATGTGACAATAATAAATCAAATCAAATCAACTCAAAATAGAATTCACTGACAGACCAGGCTCAAGAGGTTGAATGGCCTACTCCTAACATTAATACTTAAAGAAACTGAAAGAACTGCGGATGCTGTAAATCAGAAACAGAAACAGAATTTGCTGGAGAAGCTCAGCAGGTCTGGCATCATCTGTGAAGCGAAATCAGAGTTAACATTTCGGATCTAGTGACTCTTTCTCATAACTAATAGTTATTGGCATTCTGTCATGAAAACCTGAAAATACACACAGTATTTGTTTAACATCATGACTCCATCTACCCGTAAACCTTGATACTAAATCAGCCTGACAATTGATGAAGGGCTTTTGCCCAAAATGTCGATTCCGAAACTCCTTGGATGCTGCCTGAACTGCTGTGCTCTTCTAGCACCACTAATCCAGAAATTGTTTTCATTTGTCCACCTATTTTTTGACAGCTTCTCTATCTGTCACATTGATAGTCATTTATATTTCCACTGATCGGAGGAAATTAATATTTCAGATTAATTTTCTTCACTATTGCAGGTTCAGCACCTTGAATATAACTGTCCAAAAAACAGAATTGTTTAAAAAATGGATATTTATTTCTTTGTGAGCATCACTAAAAAAATGACAGCATTTATGTAATTTGCCGTGTTTGTATGTTAACAGAGTAAATACCAACATTCAGTGGTTATCCTGTGCTTGAGACTTGTTAGTGCAGGCTACCACTATAACTAGTAGAAAGTGAGGACTGCAGATGCTGGAGATCAGAGTCGAGAGAGTGGTGCTGGAAAAGCACAGCAGGTCAGGCAGCATCCGAGGAGCAGGAGAGTCGGCGTTTCAGGCATAAGCCCTTCCTCAGGAATTCCTCATTAAGGGTTTATGACTGAAACATCTATTCTCCTGCTCTTCGGATGCTGCCTGACCTGCTGTGCTTTTCAAACACCACACTCTCGACTGCCACTATAAATATACCATCTGGTGTTGTTCATTCTCTGCATCTCACTGTTCCAGGGTAAATAGCTGCTGGCAGTAATGATGGCCACCAAGATTGCTCTACAGGAGTCCATGGTGTTGTGCAATCGTTGATGTTATTCCAAGGAGCTTGTTTCAGAAATCCTGATCCATTTTTACTTGTAAATGTTTGTTGTTCTTTTCAAACTTCAAGAGTCAAACAAAGATAGGAATACTGCTTATGGTGGTCATAAGTTCAAGATTTATTTTTATTCTCTCATGAGACGTGGATACTACTGGCTGGCCAGCATTTATTGCCCAAGCCTAGTTGCCTTTGAGAAGGTGGTAGTGAAGTGCCTTCTTGAATCATTGCAGTCCATGTACTGTAGGTACATCCACAACAGCAGTATCATAGAGTCATAGAGATGTACAGCACAGAAACAGACCCTTCAGTCCAATTTGTCCATGCTGACCCGATATCTTGGGAAAAAAACACTTAAAAAAGCAGGCTTGGCCAACATTTTTGCATGGTAGCCCACATTTCAATTTTTCTCTCACTTAAAGGACCAATAAGCTAATTTTGGGATGATGAGATTCAACACTGCAGAAAGCATGAAGAATAAAAAAAACTAATGCAACAAATTGATAAAAATGATAAAAGTTGCCTTTTAAAAAGTGCAAAGTAGCAGAACTAACTAAACAATCTTCCTGCCATATTCAGTTAATGAGCCAAAGCTGGAGAGAGAAAGAATAGGTGTCAAGCCCTAGTCACCATGGAAACACAATAGAGTTTGGTTCAACCAACACTAACTTATTTTCACTTCAAGTGGAGCACACTCCCAACTGGCCTCCGTGAAAGTCACGTTGAGTGTCAGAGTTGGGAAGACATGTTGCAGCTGTACAGGATATTGGATAGGCCACTTTTAGAATACTGCATTCAATTCTGGTCTCTCTGCTGTAGGAACGATAGAAAATTATATTAGATTAGATTCCCTACAGTATGGAAACAGGCCCTTCGCCCCAACAAGTCTACACTGACCCTCCAAAAGGTAACCTACCCAGACCCACCCAGGAGGAGGGTGGGAAGATTAGCAATCTATCCAGCTGACTCCCAACACACAGGCCCTCTCTCTCACACATGCATCCTCACACTCCTCTTGTGAAACCACAGACTCCTCTACAACTAGTATATTCTTTCAGAGGTCGGGAGACCAAAACTGTACGCAGTAATTCAGGTATAGTTTAAGCAATTCCCTGTACATCTTCAATAAAACATTCTGACTTCTGAATTCACATTTTCTTACAATGAAGACCAGTTTATCATTTGCCTTGCTAATTGTTTGGTGAATCTGCCTGTTTAATTTCCTTAACTAGTGTGCAAGGACATTCAGATTCATTTCTACATTCAAAGTTCCCAGTGAATGAGCATGACCTCCAGCTTCAGAATCCTGTGTGGTCAGTGGGCTAACAATTGGACAAGCCTGGTTGTGAGATAACCTGATCAAAATAATGGTTTAATTTATCCTGGAATGTGGGTTTCACTGGCAAGACAAGCATTTAAAGTCCATCATAACTGTCCCTTTGTACACATTGGCTGACTGAGATATTGATAGATAACCATATTGCCATGGACCTGTGGAGCACAGAGACAACAGGAACATGGGGAGAGTACAGGGACAAGGGGAGAGAGCAGCAACTTAGGGAGAGAGCAGGGACATGGGGAGAGAGCAGGAGCAGAGGGGAGAGGAAGCAGAAGAATGGGGAGACAGCAGGAGAATGGGGAGAGAGTGAAGAAGCATGGATAGAGAGAACAGCAGCATGGGGAGAGAGAGCAGGAACACAGGGAGAGAATGCAGGAGCATGGTGAGAAAGCAGGAGAACAGGGAGATAGAGCAGGAACATGGGGAGAGTGCGACAATATGGGAAGAACGTGGGAACACGGGAGAGAACAGGAGCACAGAGAGGGAGAGACAGAGCAAGAAGGAAGACACAATGGGAGCAGGAATATGGAAAATGCCGGTGTACTTAGAAAGCCAGGGGAGCTGCATGGCCTGGGTATAGCATGGGTGGCCACCAACCTCCAATGTCCTTGAAGGTATCTGCAGATGTCCATTTGAGAACCACAACCCACAAAAGAGGGTTGGAATATAAAAGCACCGTTGTGCTACTGAGACTTTATAAAGCTCTGGTTAGGCCCCATTTGGAGTACTGTGTCCAGTTTTGGACCCCACATCTCAGGAAGGACATACTGGCACTGGAGTGTGTCCAGTGGAGATTCACACGGATGTTCCCTGGAATGGTAGGTCTAACATACGAGGAACAGCTGAGGATACTAGTATTGTATTCATTGGAGTTTAGAAGATTAAGGGGAGATCTAATAGAAACTTACAAGATAATACATGGCTTGGAAAGGGTGGACACTAGGAAATTGTTTCCGTTAGGCGAGGAGACTAGGACCCGTGGACACAGCCTTAGAATTAGAGGGGGTAAATTCAGAACAGAAATGTGGAGACATTTCTTCAGCCAGAGAGTGGTGGGCCTGTGGAATTCATTGCCGCGGAGTGCAGTGGAGGCCGGGATGCTAAATGTCTTCAAGGCAGAGATTAATAAATTCTTGATGTCACAAGGAATTAAGGGCTACAGGGAGAATGCGGGTAAGTGGAGTTGAAATGCCCATCAGCCATGATTGAATGGCGGAGTGGACTCGATGGGCTGAATGGCCTTACTTCCACTCCTATGTCTTATGGTCTAACCCTCTGCTGGTATAGTCCACTATTCCTGATAATACATTGAGAGGAACAAAAGATGTGATCTATTAAAGTGGCTGACCCTCACTGTTGCTATGGAATTATTTAATCATTTGATACATTGACACATGGAGTTCCTACAGTATGAAAGTAGACCATTTGGCCCATTGAATCCATAGCAACCCTTGAAAAGAATCGCATCCAGACCCAATCCTCACCACCTCACCCCTATAAACCTAGATTACGTATAGCTAACTCACCTAGCCTACGCATCCTGCACACTACGGGCAATATAGCATAACCAATCCACCTGACCTGCACATCTTTGGATTATGGGAGGAAACTGGAGCACCTGGAGGAAACCCACACAGACACAGGGAGAATGTGTAAACTCCATACAGACACTCACACAAGGGTGGAATCAAACCCTGGTCCTTGGTGTTGTGAGGCAGCAGTGCTGTGCACTCAGTTCACAAAAGCATCGAGGATGTTTAAGCCATCCTGTCAGAAAGCAATGCTTGCTCCTTCCTAGCAAGAAACAGCATCCAGCAGAGAGAACAATATCCTTTCTTGTTATCTTCAATTTGGATGATATTGAACGCTCAATGCTACAAAAGTGCTGCCAAGGCTGAGAAAGCATCGAAGCTTTGTGAGCATTGAACAACTTATCCCTTAATATCCCTCCATTAAAAAGAAGATGACCACTCGCAGTTTTTAAATTCGTGACTGACCCTCCAGCACCAGTAGCTTTGAACAGCGTGAGTTTCAGATTTCCTTTTCTGTAGAGAAGTCAAATCACTTTCAAAGACCTTGTACTTTTAACGTAAAATAGCCCTGTTCCAGATTACTTTATAGGCGGGAAGATTTTCTTTCTACCTGTCCTATCAATTACTCTAATCATATAAAAAGTGTCTCAGCTAAACCAACCTTTTAAGTTTTAAGTTTCAAACAGAACAATCTTGTACAGGTAACCTATTCTATAATGTTAAATATATTTGGATTTTCAGAATATATTTGGGATACTCAATGAAATAAGGGCCCATGGTGTTGGAGCTTGTATATGAAGAATGGATAGATTGACTCCCGAACAGAAGACAGAGAGTTGAGATAACAGGCCATTTTCAGGCTCGCAACATGTAATTGGTCCAAACTGAACAAACTGCTGATGCTGTAAATCAGAAACAAAAGCAGAAGTTGCTGGAAAAGCTCAGCAGGTCTAGCAGCTTCTGTGGAGAGAAATGAGAGTTAACTTTTTGGGTTCAGTGACGCTTCCTCAGAACTGTTTGCAGCTAGGAAAATATCAGTTTATACACAGGAGTTAGAGTGGAAGGATGGGGTATAGGGTAAAAAGATCAGTGGTGATTGAGCCCAGAGAGAGAGGAGAACAGCTGCCAGACGAAGGAGTGGATAAGAGATATAGGATATATATCTGAGACAAAGGTGACCTCAATTTCTCTGCACTCCCTTTATCCATTCCAACTTACCCTCCCTGGAACTGACTGCAGTCCATGTTTTCAGATCCAACCCTGACTCTGTATTAATCCTGCTGTTAAAGGTGATGCTGTTTTTGGCTGACGGACTGACTTCTACACTGCAGAGGCTGAGCACCAACTCTCAGATACCTCCTCCTATCTGCCCCTGCACCATGACCTCACCATGGTACATTAGGCCATGATGTCAACAACAGTCGCCAACTTCATTTCATCGAGATACCTCCCACCTCTGATGCCTCTAAGCCAATACTCTTCAAGCCCTACAACAGCTCGCTTCTTCCTCCTTCCGAAAATCCACAAACAGAATAGCCCGGGTGCACCCATTGTTTCAGCCTGCTCCTGTCCCACAGAACACATCCTTTCCTACCTTGTCTCAGTCTTTTCTCCCCTGTCCAGTCCCTGGCCACTTACATCCACAATTCCTCTGACGCTTTACGCCACTTTTGGAATTTCCAGTTTGCAGACTTCCCTTTCCATCTCCATCCCACACCAGGATGGCCTCAGGGCTCTCTGCTTCTTCCTGGAACAAAGACCTGAACTGTCCCATTCACTACCAGGCTCTTCCACCTGTCTGAGCTCACCCTCACCCTCACCTAGCTCCTCTCATTTCCGTCAGGTCAGAGGGGTGGCCATGGGTACCCAGTTAAGCCTGTCTCTTTGTAAGGTACATAGAACATTTCTCGTTCCAGTCCTATTCCGGCCCCCACCCACAACTCTTTCTTCAGTATATCGATGATATCATTAGTGCTGCTTCCCTCTCTCATCTGGAACTGGAAAGCTTTATAGATTTACTTTCAATTTCTACACCACTTGCATCTTCACTTGGTCCATCCCTGACTCCTCGTTTCCCTTCCTCGACATCTCTGTTTTCATTTCTGGGAATAGACAGGCCACCAATATCCACTACAAACCTACTAACTCACTCAGTTATTTCGACTATATATCCTCACATTCTGCTTCCTGGAAAGACTCTATTCCATTCTCCCAGTTCCTCCATCACCATAGCATCTGTTCTGATGAGGCCAACTTCAACAAGGGATCCTTTGAAATGCCCAACTTCTTCCTCAACTGAGGATTCCCCAGCACTCTAGTTACCAGGGCCTTTGGCTAGATCCAGCCTACGCCCTGCACTTTGGCCCTTACCCTTTTGCTCTTGGAGGGTCTTTGTGGATCCCTCATCCTCACCTACTATCCCACTATCCACATCCAAAGGATCATTAGCTGCCATTTCTGCCACCTCCAGTAAGGTGTACCACCAGACACATATTCCCCTCCCCTCCCTTGTCGGCCTTCCGCAGGGATCATTCCTTCCGGGACACCTGGTGTACTCTTCCTTCACTCCGAGCACATCCCTCCAGCCCCACTGAATTTTCCTTTGGAATCACAGAAAGTGTAATGCCTATCCTTTTACTTCCTCCCTCCTCAGTATCCAAGGTCCCAAACATACCTTCCAAGTGAAGCAGCACTTTACCTGCACTTCTCACAATCTAGTCTACTGCATTCACTACTCACAATGTAGACTGGGTGACCATTTTGCACGACATCTGCATTCTGCCTGCAATAAAGACCCTGAGCTTCCAATTGCTGGCCACTTCAACACACCAAGCTGTTCCCCGGCCAACATCCCTGTCTCAGGCTTGCTGCAGTGCTCCAGTGAAGCTCAGGGTAAGCTGGAAGGACAACACCTCGTTTTCTACTTGGGGACCTGACACCCCTCTGGACTTCAATATCGAGTTTAATGACTTTAGGGCTTGAACTCTCCCATGTCCTTATCCCAACCCCCACACATCAGATATCATGAACACATAGTTGGCTGTTAAACAAGACCTATTGTTAGCCACTAACAGTGCCCATTAATAGCTATTCCCCTTTCTAACCAGATTGTTATCCTTTCCTTTTACTGTACAGCTGTTCTCCTTCCCCCCCCCCAACCTCCCCCCACTCTCTCTCTGGGCTCTATCCCTATCTATTGTTTGCTCCTTATCCCCTCCCCACTATCCTATCTTCTGCACAACAAACTGATATATTTTGAGCAGCAATCAGTTCTGAGGGAGGCTTATGGACCCAAAACATTAATTATGATTTCACTCCACAGATGCTGCCAGACCTGCTGAGTTTATGTAACTAGTTGAATTAGGGTAGACGTTAGGGATCAGTGCTGGGTGACAATTAGTTACAGTCTAGAAGAATCACTACAATGTGGAAACAGGCCATTCAGCTCATTAAGTCCACACCGACACTCCAAGAGCATCCCACCCAAACACACCCCCCTACCCTACCCCTGTAACCCTGCATTTTCCATGGCTAATTCACCTAGCCTGCATATCTGTGGACACTATGGGCAATTTAATGTGGCCAATCCACCTAACCTGTACATCTTCAGACTGTGGGAGGAAGCCCAAACATGCACAGGGACAGCATGCAAACTCTACACAGACAGTCACCCAAGGGTGAAGTTGAATCATGTCCCTGTTGTTGTGAAGCAGCTGTGCTGACCGCTGAGCCACTATTTGTATTAATGACTTAGTTGATGGAACTGTTTGTGCCACATCCAGGTTTGTGGATGACATAAAAATAGGTGGGAAGGTAAGCCATGAGGATGACACCAAGCGTCAGCAGAGGGATATAGAAAGTTTAAAAGAGAGGGCACACATTTGGCAATCTGAAAGATCAACAATTTTCCAGGATTCTTTCCAGTGTGCCTTGGAATTAAATAAGAATGTTTAGTTTAAATGCATGAGCCCAAGCTCCCTCAAAACTCCTGTCAGATGTCAAAAGCCTCACATTTGCTATATTACCTCCCAGGAGTTGGAAACTAACCAATAAGTGAACACACATGCAGAATGCTATGTTACTATTGTGCTACACTCAGTTACTGGGTGGGGTCGTCTTTGGAGGAGCGGTGTGGACTCAATGGGCCAAATAGCCAGCTTCCACATTGTAGTGGTTCGATGAAGAATCAGCTGTAACTTTGATTATCACTGTCAAGACAATACAATAAATACATGTATCCAGACTACTCAGTGTGACATAAAACCAGGAAACTGTCTTTTTGGTTCTGTATTATGTTATGGTTTGTTTACACATCAGGTGAAAGTTGGGACTGCAGATGCTGGAGATCAAAATCAAAAAGTGATGTTTCGAGCATAAGCTCTTCAGGAATGATGAAGAGCCTATGGTCAAAACGTCGACTCTCCTTCTCCTCAGATGCTGCCTGACCAGCTGTGCTTTTCCAACACCATAAGTTTTGACTCTTGTTTACACATCAGCAGAGTAAGGGATCTGAGTGAAGCATTGCAACTATAAATGGCATAAATTAACTCAATGGAGTTTTCTTTTAAGCATTCAAATCAAAGCGAAATACAGCATTTTCATTAAAATCTACAACAAGCACAGAAAATACTGGAGAAGCTCAGCAGGCCTGGCAGCATCTTGGAGACAGAAACAGAGTTAATGTTTTGAGTCCATTGGGAAGTTCAGTTCTGAAGGAATGCCATACTAGTGTTGAAATATTAACTTTGTTTCTCTCTTCACAGATACCACCAGACCTGCTGAGTTTCTTCAGAATTTTCTGCATTTGTTCTTTTAAACATTATTTCTCACCGAACTAGCTCCAGACCCTGCAAAGAGCTTGGCACAAATTTTGATTTGGTTCACGGGTGAATGATTCTATTTTACGAAAAGTATTTTCAGGACCTTGGTTTTGGACACTCAAAGGTTACATATTCTCAGCACTTTGACAACCCCAAATTATCATGTCAATTCACCACCAGGCTGCCTAACCAAATGATTTGATTAATTGTAGATAAGTGCTTTGAGAAAGAACTGAACAAATCAATTCCGCCCAACAATTAGTCTATCCTACATATTTCTGGTAATGACAGGGCCCACCACTAACCCTCAGCATCCAACTCAAGAAAACAAAGTAAAGCTCAGATGTGTCAGGGGCTGATTCTCTTGCTCAGCCTAATCATAGTTTTAATTCCTTGCTGCATTGCAGGAGACACAAAGCAAGGAAAGGAGACAAAATCCATTTTAATCCAACATAATGGTGACAACCAATGTGGCTATTTGATCTTGGATTCTGAGCACAGAGTGTTAGCACAAACCAATATGTATTAATGTATTTCAGTGTTATATTCACAGATTGAAGAGGATAGAATTAAATATTAACATCTCTCATTATATTCAATCCTATATTTGATGTTCTAATAATACATTGTAAAATTAATTAAAATATAGATTGAAACCTTATTAAATAGGAAATTATCATCCAGATTTCATACTTTTCAGTAATAGCTGTTGAATAAAAGATCTTCCTAAAGCACATGGACGATAGGAATCCTTAAAAGGACGTATATTGTATACAAGTGCGTGTGTTCAAAAGCACAGCCTAAATTTGTCAGTTTGGTTATTTTCAATATATGGGTGGTGTATGCAGAATTTTGACATGATTTTTCAAGTCAATATGTTGACCAGCATAATATGATGTTTTGGAGAATGAGAGGACATCTAATTGAGGTATGTAAGGAACTAACAGGGATTAAGAAAATAGATGCAGAAATGTTTCTTCATGTGGGCACGCTAGAATGAGAGGTCATAGTCTTAAGATGAGGATTGTCCAGTTTAAAACAGAGGTGAGGAGAAATTACTTCTGTCGTGAATCTGTGGAATTCACTACCCCAGAATACTGTGGATGCTGGGACATTGAGTAAACTTAAGAAGGAGATAGATAGATTTTTAGTTAGTAATGTGAAGGGTTAAGGAGAGTGGGAAAGAAAATGAAGTTGAGGATGAGATGAGATTAGCCATGATCATTTTCAATGGTGGATCAGCCTCGAGGGGCTGAATTGTCTATTCCTGCTCCTAGTTCTTATGTTCTGATATTTTGGACACCTTGCCATTTTCTAAACAGCCCTCTATTTTAGCTTCACAACCTACTTTAAAGAAATTTGTTGCCATTTAGGTGAGATATCATTGCCTTCCAGATGTGGTTGCTTTAGTGACAAAATGTCCACCATCAGCACTGGAAAACAGACACAGCTGCAGGGATCTTGAAAAGATGTTATCTGAAAAGGGATGTGGAAAGACAGTTGGACTTATTTAGAGACAAATATAATGCACCAATTGTTTGCCATAAGAAGTTCATATTCATCATGGTCGACATTGATCAATGTACTCCCAAAATGGTGGAGTGGTTGAAGGATGAGCAACTGGTTGGAGCACATTTTGTGGTCCTTGCTGTAGTTGTGCATGGCGCTACGTAAATGCAGGTGCCATGCTATAAAAAGGGAAGTGAAAGTTTTTTGAGACATATGAAGCTTTGGAACATTTTACATAGAACCACAACAAGCTCATAATTCAAATTTAGGATGGAGAATTTTTAAGTGGTGAACAGATATTAAGTCATTATGGTTGTGTGAAACCTTAAACAATGATTTTAATTGGCTTTGGCTGACAGTCCTATTACAGTCTTTATTAAAGCAATTTTTAGCATTTCCATATTGTGTGGTATGACTGCTTGTGACAGCTTCCAGTGAAAGTAGATTTTTTCTTGTGTTTGGTGTAAATTTGCAACATTCAGTGCAGATGAGGAAAGCTACACTGTCCTCCTCGCTCATGAATTCACAGATACACATTCCTTCCAGCACAGCATTTAACCATCCCCTTGTTTTTGTCCAGAGTTTTTTTGTAAGATTAAAGTGAAATCCTCACTTTCAACCTTTGATTTTATAACATTAATAATTTAACATCAGCATAAAAAGAATGAATTGAAACTGAGCAGGGTTGACCTAAGACTTGTTACCACATATGACGGGGAGGTGGTAGTGCAGTGATAAAGTTGTCATGCTACTCTGCTAATAATCCAGAACTCCAGGTTAATGTTCTGGGGACATTGGTTGAGCCCCATCGTAAAAAATGATGAAATTTCGATTCAATAAAAATCTAGAATTAAAAAGCTAACTTAATGATGTGTTTGGAACTCTGCTACTAACATATATCAAAACAATCTTGTTCACTAATGTACTTCAGGGAAGGATATCTATTCTCTTTACCTGGTCTGGTCTACATGTAACTCCAGACCCACAGCAACGTAGTTGACTCTTAACTGCTTTCTGGGCAGCTAGTGATGCCCAAATCTGCAAATGAATTTTTAAAAAATTACTTTTAAACTTGCTGACATACTAGATTGACTCTGAGACCTTGATTTAATGTCTATTGTAAAATATCGCACCTATGCACAAAATGTTTAAAGATGTAGAAATACAATTGATTTTGTGTTACTTTTTTTGTTTTCACATTGTCCTGTGTCAACTTTTCACTTCTTCTTCCCTCTGATTGAGCCCCATTTACTGGGATGTGGGTCTTTCAGATGTCATTAGGCCACAGAAATCAGTATGTTAAGTTTTCAAATGATTACGTTTCTGTTTGAACTTTGTATGAGTGAATTTCACTGAAATATATCTAAACAGGGCAATTTTCACATCGAACTTATCGCACAGAAGTAAACAATTTGGGTAACCTGTCAGTACTACATTTGTGCTCCCTAAATAACCTCTCACTCTTCAATTTCTGGCTTAGTACTTGTAGTGCCTACTTGTAAATGATCTATATTTGATTATGGTAGTCTATTCACTGATCTTTGTAAATGTACTTGACTGCCTATGCCTACTGCTTGCATTTTGGTCTAGAATCTTTGTACAGCTATGAGATAATTTGGAAAAAGAAAATAAATAAATACTATGAAAGGTGATAGTAATACTAGGGCTTTTCTCATGCTGGTAAATTGTAGTGCAGTTCGGCAGGGGGACAACAGTAAGTTATCCCGAAGAGAATAAATATCATTGGTCCTGTTGTGAAATATCAACGTAGACAATAACTTGATTCCTAGGACCTCTTGAGCATTGAGTGTTTTCTTTTTGCTCTTATTGCAGAATTTCAGCATCGGCAAGTATTTTAGCTTTACCAAAGTTTTCCTGTTCTTTTGACAAACAAGTTATTTCAGTTGCTACTAAGAAATAACCAACATTCTCCTTGCGCTGATAGCTTTTCTTTCATTTAGCAAATTACAAAGGTTAGTTGCCCCCTGGGAATATTCCTGCATTTTAGGGATAGCAAACAATAAAATTTGCCAGGATTGACCTGAGAAAAATAACTATTATTTTTCATTAACAATGAATATAAATCATGCATACGGCTGTTACTTGAAATACATGTCATTACATAATGATCAATATTTAATACACAATCACTTGCAAACTAATAATTTAGGTAAAATGGAAAATCTGCAAACCAGCAAATTAACTTTCTACATTTAAGACAGATGGAGTACTTAAACTGCAGCAGTGAAGTAATTAAAATTGAGTGAATAGAAAGAATGTGAATTGAATATTATCTGCCAGCTAGGCAAATCTTACACAATAATGGTTTGGGTTTTATGATGGCCACATAATTTTTCCTGGTGTGTACGTGGGAGTTTCAAGTGAGGAGCCATAGAGAAATAGAATCTTACTGCACAGAAAGAGGCCCTTCACCCATTCTTTCCATGCTGGTCAACTATCTACTTTTGCCCCATTTTCCAGCACTTAGTCCTTAGCCTATATCCTATGGCATTTTAACTTTTTCACACAGAGGGTGGTACGTGTAAGGAATGAGCTGCCAGAGGATATGGTGGGGGCTCTACATTTGCAACATTTAAGAGGCATTTGGATGGGTATATGAATAGGAAGGGTTTGGAGGGATATGGGCCAGGTGCTGGCAGGTGGGACTAGATTGGGTTGGGGTACCAGTCTGTTTCTCTATGACTCTATGACTCTAAGTGATCATCTAAAGATAGCTTAAAAGTTGTAACAGTTCTCACCACTAACACCCTTTCAGATGGTGAGTTTCAGACACCCACCACACTCTATTTGGAACAAATTCTCCTTAAGTCCTCTCTCAACATCCAGCTGCCCCTTGCAGGAGTTCCTCAGGGTAGTGTCCTAGGCCCAACCATCTGCAGCTACTTCAACAATGGCCTTCCCTCCATTGTAAGATCAAAAGTGGAGATGTTTGCCAGTGATTGCCAAATGTCCAACGCCATTCATGGCCCTTCAAATACTGAAGCAGTCCGTGTTGAAATGCAACAAGATCAAGACAATATCCAGGCTTCTGCTGACAAGTGGCAAGTATCATTCACACTGCACAAATACCAGGTAATGGCCATCTCCAATAAGAGACCCCTAACCACTCGCTCTTGATAGTCAATGTTGTTACCATCACTGAACTTCCTGTGCACCCACCCACTATCAACATGCTTAAGGTTACTATTGACCAGAAATTCAACTGGACTCACCACATAAATATAGTGGGTACAAGAACACATCGGAGTCGAGGAATACTGTGGTGTGCAACTCACCTTGTGACTCCCCAAAGCCTGTTCAATAACTACAAGGTACAGGACTGTGATGGAATACTCCCTACTTGCCTGGATGGGCGCAGCTCCAACAACATTCAAGAAGCTTGACACCTAGGATGAAGCAGCCTTGGCATCATAATCACAACGACTGCTCAGTAGCAGCAATGTGTACCATCTACGAGCATTGCAGAAATTCACCAAAGATTCTTACGTAGCACCTTCCAAACCCATTTCAGTCTAGAAGGACAAGGGCAGCAGATAAATTGGAGCAGCGGCACCTCTAAGCCACTCACCATCCTGATTTGGAAATATACTGTCATTCCTTCTCTGTCATTGGGTTAATATCCTGGAATTCTCTCACTAAGGGCATTGCGGCTGAACTCATAGCATGTGGACTGTAGCAGTTCAAGATGGCAGCTCATCACCACCTTCTGAAGGGCAACTAGGGATGGGCAGTAAATGCTGCTAACCAACGATGCCCATGTCCCGCGAATGAATTTTAAAAATCCCTTAGTATCTTTGCTTAACAAAAATTCACCAATCTCAAATTTATAATCAATGACTGATGCAGCACCCATTGCCATTTGTGGAAGAGAGGTCAAAATATCTACCACTCTTTGTGTGCAGAAGTGCTTCCAAACTTCTCAACTGAACAATCTAATGCTAATTCCCAGAGTGTAACCCTGTAGTTCTAGAATCTCCAAACAGTATATCTTTATCTACCCTTTATTTTTCTGTTAAAATCTTGAAGACTTCTAATGGATCACTCCTTAACTATCTAAATTCTAGAGAAAACAGACTTAATTTGAATAATTTCCTCATAACTTAAATCCTGAAGTCCAGTTATCAGTCCATTACACCTATGTAGTACTCCCTCCAAAGTCAATATATCCTTCCTGAGTGGCAGTGCTCAGATCTGCTCAAAGTACTCCCACTTGTGTCAAACTACAGTTTTGTATAACTATAGTATAATATCAGCACCCTTATACTCCAATCCTCTAGATATAAAGGCCAGCATTCCATGAGGGCTTCGTGGATTATTTCCCGCACCTGTTCATGACATTTTAAAGATCTACTCAACCACACTCCCAAGTCCCAAGTCTCTTTGGGGCTATTGATTAGATTACTAGTGACTACTGAGACAGAGAACTTGCAGCTGTAGTGCTAGAGCACGGCTGTTAGCTCTACAGGGAAATTGCTAGCACTGACTCAGTGGTGAGGTGAGATGAGGGGGTTTTGGGTTAGGGGGTCTGTGGAAGCCCTTTTCCAATTATCTCCCTCATCTGGTTTCAGTATAGCGACTGAGCTCAATAGCCAGCTGCCCCTTGCAATCACTGTGTCCTGGACCCAACTGCCCTTTGGTCAGGATCTGAACTGCTGCTTTTCAGCATTGACAGGTAAGCATTATTCAAAGCCTTTATTTGGTGATTAAGCATCAATGGATCGATATTGGAGATTAAGCATTGTTTGTAGTATGCAATATATTAAGCTACAAGGATTATATTGCTTTCACTGACCGTATAGCTGCCACCAACAGGACTCTGTCCTTTCCTGTTGCAGCATTAATAAGCACAGCTACTAAACCACCAGAAGGTCTCTCTGTCATGAATTAACTCAAAAACCTTTAGGAGGCTGTGCAATCTGCTGCGAAGTTTATTGGATAATCGCTGTCTAGTACATACAGAACTCAGTACAATCAAAGAGATTTAGTACGAGTTAGTTTCTTAACAAAGGATATTACCGTGATAATTCACAACTTTGTTTCCCAACTTTGAATGAAAGAGCCCACGCCTGTTTATTTTTACGATGCCTTCTAAAAGCAGTCACGTCAGAACAATTTAATTTTGTCTTTCCACTTCATGCAAGCACCCCTTCAGTAATTCAGACCACCAAAGTCATGATCTTTCACTTGAATCAGTTTGGAACTATTCTCCTGCAGCTGAGTTTCTGAGAAGTTCAGAAAAGACCTTGGTAAGTTACAGAAATACAGAATGTAAAATCTAAAGGAAAGAAAAAGTTACAGAGTATCGAAGAGTCCAGATCAAACGCCATTCTTAATGAGGAATTGCCTCCAGTAGGCTATTTTTTTGGAGACTGTCAAAAATCACACACCACCAGGTTATAGTCCAACAGGTTTATTTGGAAGCATTAGCTTTCGGAGCGCTGCTTCTTCATCGGGTGGTTGTGGAGCAGAATCATAAGACACAAACTTTATAGCAACGAGATTGCAGTGTCATGGAATGGAATACTAAATAAATTTAGCTTAAGTCTTTCACCTTTTCGAACAATCATGTTAGTTTCGGTTCCTGTTGCTACGAAGTCTGTTGGACTATAACCTAGTGTTGTGTGATTTTTAATGTTGTCCACCCTGTCCAACATTGGTACCTCCAAATCATTACTGAATACTGCAATGCTTATCTCAATGAGTATAAGAACCTAAGAGTGAATGTCATGAAGAGAGATTGTAAAGTTTAGAATTAGAATTAGAACTAGCTTTATTGTCACATGTACTCAAAAGAGCACAGTAAAAAGTGTATGAGTTGGTGCTTACAGCGCCATTTTCAGTACAAAGGTCCTAGGTACAGCTTCTTCTGAGAAAAATGGAGGTGTAAAAAGCTAGTATTGCATATAAGCTCTGTGGTTTCGAAGAATGAGAGAAGATCTAATTGATTTGATTTGGTTGAGGTATATAAGATGGTAAAGAGATTGACAAAGTAGATGTACAGAAGATATTGTGAGGCAATGTAGAATGAGAGGTTATAGTTTTAGGATAAGCGGTGGCAGATCTAAAACAGAGATGAAGAGAAATCACTTCTCTCAAAGGTCATGAATCTGTAGAATTCACTATTTCAGAGTGCAGTGGATGCTGGGACATTGACTAAAATGAAGGAGGAGCTAGATAGGTATTTAATTAGTAATGGATTGATGTGTTGTGGACAATGAGCAGGAGAGTGAAGTTGAGGCTAAGATGAGATCAGCCATGATCATAATGAATGATGGAGCAGGCTCAAGGGGCTGAGTTGCCTACTCCTGCTCCTAGTTCTTATATTCTTATATCAGCTCTTATGTCCTCCTGGGGAGGTGAAGGCCTAACGCTATTATCACTGGACTATTAATCCAGACATCCAGAAACCTAGGTTTGAATCCCACCAAGGCAAATGGTGGAATTTGTATTCAATAAAAAACAAATCTGAGATTAAATGCCTAATGACCATTAAACCATTGCGGATTGTCAGGAAATCCAATCTGGTTCAATCTGAGTCTGAGGAAATTTGCTATCCTTATCCAGTTTGGCCTACATGTGACTCTAGATCCACAACAATATTAGAATCAAAGAATCCCTACAGTCTGGAAACAGACCATTTGGCCTAACAAGTCCACACCGACCCTTCGAAGAGTAATCCACCCAGAGCCATTCCTTTACTACTCTACATTTACTCCAGACTAATGCACCTAATCTACACATCCCTGAATTCTATGGGCAATTTAGCACAGCCAATTCACCTAACCTGCACATCTTTGGATTTTGGGAGGAAACTGGAGCACCCGGAGGTAACCGCGCAGATTCGGGGAGAATGTACAAAATCAAAATAGACAGTCACCCAAGGCTGGGATCAATCCTGGGTCCCTGGTGCTGTGAGGCAGTAGTGCTAACCACTGAGCCACCATGCCACATGCTAACATTAATGACTATTAACTGCCCTTTGGGCAATTAAGGATGGGCAATAAATACTGGCCAGTGACATCTACATCCAGTAAAATACCATGCGTCAAGTGAGCTGATGTAAGATGCAGTATGAGATCTTTACAAGAGATCTTTATGAGATCTTTACAAGATGAGATGATAGCATAAGCATGACTCTCTCTTAAAAGCACAGTGGCATATTAACCATGAAAAGAACAAATCTTATTCAAGTTTTGTGAAGGCAGAATTGAATTGCTCTCATCCAGTGTTCTAATAACTGTTACTCCTGGTAACGTTGCCATTTTCTTCATGTGGCACCACTTCTGCATTTCGAAATAATAATGTTACCATCATATATATCATTTGATAGTGCCCTCATCATCCATTTGCTTTTAGGGGCAGCATGGTGGCTCACTGGTTAGCACTGCTGCCTCACAGTGCCAGCGACCAAGGTTCAATTCCCACTTTGGGTGACTGTCTGTGTGGAGTTTGCACATTCTCTGTGTGGCTTTCCTCCAGGTGCTCCAGTTTTCTCCCACAGTCCAAAGATGTGCAGGTCAGGTGAATTGGCCATATTAAATTTCCCATAGTGCTGGGTGCATTAGTCAGGGGGAATGGGTCTGGGTGGGTTACTCTTTCGAGGATCGGTGTTGACTTGTTGGGCTGAAGGTTCTGTTTTCACACTGTAAATAATCTAATCTATTCAAAACACATCGTCAGAAAATTTTGTTTTGGGTGTTAAGAAAAGAAAATATTTGGAGGGAAAGTAAGAGACTGCAACTTGTTGGAAGCAACTATGGATCTTAAAGAATTTTTTTTTCCAAGGCACCATCAGGCAGCAATAGAATTGTTATCAGTTATTTGATTCAGTTTAATTATTGGGTGTAAGTCTAATAATAAATGGTAGAATCAGTAGTTAAAAATTAATTTTGAGGAATCCAGCATTTGATATGAATCAGTTGCCAAAGGAACTGACCCTTTATTTATCTGCTGTCAATAAATGATGAAGCTCTGTTCTAGATTTGGTCCTCAGCAGATATTAGTTAACTAAATTAAATCAAAGTTGTACTTCCTGTATAAGGAACTTTGAGATTTGTTATCAAAATTAGGCAAATTCTCAGCTACAATTTAAACTTTGTTTTTCTGTTTTTTGTCAAATTCAGATTAGATTTCCTTCTCAGCTTTACATTTAAGTATTGCCGAAAAGGCACATTTTATCCAAGCTTTCTGGTTTGCACTCATCAGGTCATTCATAAGATTGCCAGTGTAAAGCAGAACAATATCTTCTGACATAAGAGTTGAGGTTGCTCATTGGTTGGTAAATCGATTGTGATTGATGGAGGCACTGCCAGGGAGAATAGATCAGTTCAAGCATGACTAACAGTTAACTGCCAAGCTTGGTTTAAACGTAATCCAAGTAAGTTGACTCTGATTGACCAAAGTGTCGTCTTGAGGTTGGGAGAGAAAGTCACAGAAAGGGAAGAAATGACAACTGAGAGGTCTGAAGCTTTGAAACATTTTGGATATAAGTGCAACAATGTCATAAACCAAACTGAGGATAGAGAATTTGTAAGTGGTGAACAGATGGCCTTAAATATTAAGTCAGCACAAGGATTACATGAAATCTTTAACAAAGGCAGTAAATGACTTTGACTACGTTCTGCCTATCACACAGGCTAGTAATGTGACATATGAATTTCAATACAGGAAGGGATTGAATGCCAATATTTGTGACTTTATAATTCTCTGTTCCAATATTACAATTGGACGAAGGACTGAAGAATGAAGGAGAGGTAAATTAATTTGATTACTGTTGACAGATATCAACATTCAGATTATTATTTCTAATGGTTGTAGAAGAACTACGCCTTGATGTTTTTTGCTGAGAGAGTGCAGAGTTGTCATGGTTGCTAGTTTTCTGATCAAATGTTAAAAACGATTCTTGTCTGCTATCCTACAGACATCAAAGTTTTCATGTTTTGAAGAAGAGTAGACATATCTTCTTGACTTGTCCGGACTTGTCCAACCTGCCTAGCTCCTTTTCCACCTATCCACTCCACCCTCTCCTCCTTGACCTATCACCTTCATCTCCTCCCCCACTCACCCATTGTACTCTATGCTACTCTCTCCCCACCCCCACCCTCCTCTAGCTTATCTCTCCACGCTTCAGGCTCACTGCCTTTATTCCTGATGAAGGGCTTTTGCCCGAAACATCGATTTCGCTGCTCCTTGGATGCTGCCTGAACTGCTGTGCTCTTCCAGCACCACTAATCCAGTATATCTTCTTGGTGACCTTATTAACGTTTGTCTGTGAAACAGCAAAAATCAAACAGACTGCTTGATTATTTCTTTGTCGCTATCTGTGAGTGTTCGCCATTCAATTTGAATCAAAAAGTATGTTGCTGGAAAAGCAATCCAGTCAGGCAGCATCCAAGGAGCAGGACAATCAAAGGTTCGAGCATAAGCTCTTCGTCAGGAATCTTCTCAGATGCTGCCTGACCAACTGTGCTTTTCCAGCACCATACTTTTTGACTCTGATCTCCAGCATCTGCAGTCCTCACTTTCTCCCTGTTCAATTTGAATGCTTCATTTCCTACGTTACATCAGTGATTACACTACATTTGTTGTGAAGTGCTCTGGGACGCCCTGAGTTGGTAATGGGCGCTACGTGAATTCAAGCTTTTCTTTGTTCTACCAAATATGCTTGCAGTGATTGTGACAAAATCAGCCAGTTGGACCTCATACAATGTGAGTTCCCTGATTGGGGCTGTTAATCTGGTTCAATCAGGGAGCTCTGACTGATAAATTAAAAGAGGAGTGTCAGAGATTCTGGGAGCTGGCTCGAAAGAGGCAATACTAGAGACTGTTTGTCTGTAAATATAGGGTGACTTGGTGACAAGATTCCAGCCTCTGTGGAATTATTTCAATAAGTCTGTTTTGTGGAGGATTTCAAATGGAAAAATACTTTGATATTTTAGGAAGAAATCTTCTTGCTATCTCGAGTTTCCAATGCATAGTGTTCTGATAAAATGACGTGTGGATGGACTGGATCATCAGCCATCGTTCTTCTCCTGAAAGCCCATCAAAGGGAGATATAAAGCTTGCAATATGGGGAGGTTGTTACATTGCAGCTACCACAAGATTGTCCTGCTCCTACTGCTTGCATTAGATGTATCAGAAGGATTTGCAAGTTGATAATCAGACTGTTTGGCAACGTGGTGAAGGTACCACCCATGGCCCTGGACTGGGTTTTGAAGCTGAAAGCTTTTGGCTCAGCACTAGGGACACTACCCATTATTGCAAAACAAGACCTGGCCTTACCACCTTCTCATGTCTCATTATTGACACAACAGATTTTATTGTCTATACCAGCTGTCATTAATCAATTATCATACTTTGAGTGCAAATTTACATTCTGAAGCCAAAGGTCATCAACAGTCATTAAATATTTTATTATAATCAATAAACTCACTACAATGTGAAAGGCAGGCATTACAAAGCACAGCTAGGAGAGTGAATGTGATATTTCACTATCAGGAACAGTTTAGGTATTCTCTCACTCATGTGAAAGTGCTCAATCTCTGTTGTGCGCTTGCACGACTGGAAACATCTATGGAATGGCTGGGTCACTTGTCGTGGTGAATACTGTTGTGACAGTGTTGCTAGTGATGCTCACCACCACTTCCTTCTCAAGGGTAGTGAGAGGTTGGGCAATAAATGTCACCATTGCCACACTATAAAAAAGGAAAGTAGATCTGAAGTGCATGAAGCAATTTTTTTAGTATGGTCACACCACATACATACATCTGTAATCACACTCCAGTTTTTAGAATTAGAATCCCTACAGTGTGGAAACGGGCCCTTTGGCCCATCAAGTCCACACCAACCCTCTGAAGAGAAACCTACCCCAACCCATTCCCCTACATTTACCCCTGACAAATTTAGTCCTCCATTTACTCCTCCATCGCCAGACCATAGCAACATGACGGCTGGAGGAAGAGCGCCTCATCTTCCGCCTAGGAACCCTCCAACCACAAGGGATGAACTCAGATTTCTCCAGTTTCCTCATTTCCCCTCCCTCCACCTTGTCTCAGTCCCAACCCTCGAACTCAGCACCCCCTTCCTAACCTGCAATCTTCTTCCTGACCTCTCCGCCCCCACCCCCACTCCCACTCCCACTCCCACTCCGGCCTATCACCCTCACCTTAACCTCCTTCCACCTATCGCATTTCCAACGCCCCTCCCCCAAGTCCCTCCTCCCTACCTTTTATCTTAGCCTGCTGGATACACTTTCCTCATTCCTGAAGAAGGGCTCATGCCCGAAACATTGATTCTCCTGCTCCTTGGATGCTGCCTGACCTGCTGCGCTTTTCCAGCAATACATTTTCAGCCCTGACAAATGAACCTAACGTAACTTACCTAACCTGCACATTTTTGGATGGTAGTGGGAAACCAGAGCAACAGGAGAAAACCCCACACAGACACAGGGGGAAGGTGCAAACTCCACACAGTCGCCTAGAGGCTGGAATCGAACCCAGGTCCCTGGTACTGTGAGGCTGCAGTGCTAACCATTGAGCCACCATTCCTTTCTATTCCTTATTGGTGGCTAAGTTGCCTGCACCATAATCCAACATTGTTAATGTTTTTGCCTGCTGAACACAGATATTACATGCATGCAGAGAATTCAAAGCATTGTCCAGCATAGAACACAAGGAACATTGTCAATACTGAGGTATTAAACTGGTGTACCATCCTCCCTCTTAGGTGAATGCAATAGATCTCACGAGGCAATTTAAAGAGTAGCTGACTTCTCTCTGGCATCCTGGCCACTATATATACCTGAGTCATAGAAGCACACAATCTTACCAACATCAGTGAGGACAGTTCAGCCTATCATATCTGGACCATCTCTTTGAAACAGTTATGCAAACAGCCTATCCCCATAGCCTTGCAAGTAAATAATCAACTAACTTCAGAAAGTCAAATCCCCCAAATTCCTTTTAAAAATTTAATCTGCTTTTGACCACCCTATCAGGCAGTGCATTTCAGACCCCAACAAATCATTGACGTAATTTTTTAAAAAAATCTCCTCATCTCATTCCCCTGGCCAATTATTTTTAACCTGTTTCTGCTGGTTACTGTCCCTCCTGCCTGTGAAACAGTTTCCCCCCATCCACAATATTGAATGTTATTTTTCCTCTGAAGCCCTCTCAAAGTGTTTCTTGTCCCAGCTTCAAACAATAAGGAGTCAATCCATGTTGAGTCAATCATCTCTGGACTGTTCAAGGTGGTAGGAGAAGTAAGGATTCTCTTCCAAACTAAGCGTTGATGGTTTGTCAAGATGTTATCGTTTGTCAAGCCACTTGAAATGCTCTTTGTTAATGACTTAACGACAAACATTCTCAGTGTCACTGGAATTGCTGTCACAGTTGTGTGAAACCCTATACACCTTGTTATGGATGCTCTTCTCTGCAGGAAAGGCCTTATAGGTTTCAGATACTATGGAAACATGACTACTGATAAATAAACTGTGCACATGGCTTCCTCTTCCCTAAGCATAGTCTTATCAGTCATCACAGTACATTTCAAACTCATTTCTCCCATTCACTTCCTGGATGCCTCTGTACACTACACTGTGAAAAACAGAAAATGACAGAGATTTTAAGGAATTACAATCACTTCATGCTGATTTTTAGATTCGGTAACCCAACAGAAGTTAAACAAAAATTTGTTTTTGATTTGCTTTCTGGTTTTGTTTATCCTGGCACAGAATCAATGGTAATGGCTAGCATTCACGAACTAATCCCTAATCATCGTGAGAAGTTCATGGTGTGCTATCCATTTGAAGGCAGCTGAATAATTTACAGGGTCATTGCAGGGCTATCTAAACTCCAACAACATTGCTAGAGACACAAGGCAGGTCAGGCAGCATTTATGGAGGGAAAAACAGTTTAGATTTCAAGCCCAGCATGAAGGTGAGTCACACTGGACTTGAAATGCTAATTTTTTCTCTCTCCACAGATGCTGCCTGATCTGCAGAGTTTCTCCAGGTACTTCCTGTTTTTGTTTTGATTTTTAGCATTTTGCTGTGTGAAAGCCACTGCTCATGAAGGTTACTGCAACTATTCTCTTTAAGTGTAGGAATCAACAGGGCTTGCTTGTGTCAAAGAAAAGCACATCTGGGATAACTGGAAGAGTGTCTTGCATATTTGATTATATGTTAAAAACTACTCATATAATACATTGGTATGATCAAGACTGTGACAGAGACATTGAGGAGGACTTGATGTAAGGTGTCACTCCTTTGAGATCCTCATAAGTCCATTTGAAATGCAGGGTGATGCTTATGACACTCCTTGGTTTTAACCCCTTCAGACCCAAATACAATAATGGGATCCTGTTAGTTTCTACGTTGTTCTTTCCTCATTGCATTTGGCTCTGTCCTTTCACTTGTAAATGACACCACTATGGGAAGGGGGCTCACTGGGTCTAACTCGTTCCATTGCACTGTACAGTACTTTCACCCACAATCACGAGCCAGTGTCAGAGATTCTGTTGCAGATTCTGGCTGAGGAAGGAACGTTGTTAATAATAGCAGTCTGTTAGCGAGTATTACAAATCTGTTCAGCAGGAATATTTTCGAAAGGTCATGTTGTTTTTATTTCTCTTTCACAGGATGTGGGTATCACTGGTTAGGTCAGCACTCTTTGATTTTATTTTTATTCATTCAAAGATTGTGAGTTTGTTATCTGGGCCAGCATTTATTACACATCCCTACCTGCCTTAAATAATCTAATTTTGAAAACAATCGGACACTCTGATGCAACATTTGGTAAATTATTGGACAGAGTGTATTGTAGCAGCTGATTTACAATTACTTTATCATTGATCTCATTAATTTTATACGACCACTTGCTTTTTGTAGCACCACTATGGTAGTAAATAGAATAGTGAAGGATGATTTAATTGAAGCTTGTAAGATCCTGAATGGTCTTAATAAAGTGAATGTGGAAAAGATGGTTAATCTTACGGATGCGTCTGGACCTGGGGACATAGTTTAAAAATCAGGATCACACTTTTAGGAGAGATTTGCGGGAAAGCTTTTATCTCTGAGGTTGTGCAACTTTGGAACTCCCTGACTCAGAATGTGCGGAAGCTTCACCTTGGTCTTATAGATTTATTTTATTCTAATTAACCTGTTCAGATTTTATTACACATATCTGGAGCAGGTGGGACTTGAACTCAATACTCCTGCCCCAGAGATATGGACACCAGGTAGGCTGTAGACCAAGTGCAGGGGTAGTTAGTCAGCATAGACATGGTAGGCTGTTTCTACACTATATGATTCTATGACTGCCACTGCACCACAAGACCCCTCATTCATGGTTTTATATTCATTAACAATGTGACCAGAATCACTAATTACCCAAGGATACTTGGTGATCACATTGCCTTATGTTGTGGGTTTCACTTCTTTGAGAAAAATCTTGTTTCAATTTAAATTCAATGCTCTTAAACAGTTCTTTCCAAACAACGTTTGCTTCTGACCATTCATTACCCAATTGGGGAATTTGCCTTGCCCATTGAACAGGATTAGAGCTATCACCCGTCCATTATAAGAATTTTCACATCTTGTCACCAAGTCATCCTTTGTTTCTGCATTCATGGCTGAATCCCTGTCACCCCTGTTCATATCTGTCAACTAGGGCTCCTTGATTGGACAGGATTAACAGCCCCAGTCAGGGAACTCATATTCTAAAATATGGTCTCAAATAGACCAATAGCCCTACGTTAACTTTGATGTCTGCTGGGTTTTCCTCCAATGTTGCTTGACAGCGATGCCCTGTGTTTTTACATTAGGAGAACATGAGGACTGCAGATGCTGGAGATCAGAGTTGAGAGTGTGGTGCTGGAAAAGCACAGTAGGTCAGGCAGCATCTGAGGAGCAGGAAAATCGACATCTCTGGAATCAGCTTATGTGTTTCCTTTGGACATACTTGTCCATTTATTGCATGGGCTTCAACTGATCCCCCATTCACCTCCTGCAGATCGACAAGCAACTGCAGTGACTGTTGTTTCCTTCCACCAGCTTTTTCTCCATGTGTTGGCAAGTTGACTTCCTTCTTATGCTGCTAATGATGCCATTGAACCTGACTGAAATTTTAACTCTGGATGTTCACACATCCATGTATCTGAAGCAGTTATAAATAGACTTCCTTTTCATTGTCCCATTTTCAAATGCAAAATCATTTAACTCAATTATTTGTCTTCCCAGCAATACCGATCTTTGTGCCTATTTTTCCTGGCCTCCCTAACCACATTATCACGTTCATTTGTGTCATTTCACTTCCACATCATTTTAAACTGAGGATAACTGTTTTTGTTGTCCTTGTCTCAGTACTGACCTCCTTTCCCACACTGATCTTTTATCCTAATAGATTTCTTTTAGATAATTGATGATACGGTTGGAAATCAGTCCCAAGTTCATTTATCTTTCAACTTCAGAGCAAACAGAAAATCTCTGTTCTTGAAGTTGTATCATGCTACCTTGACAAATAGACAATTTTGAGTCCAGTATTGGTCTAAATGTCTATAAAGGGCTTGTAACTGCTTACGTTAGTGTCTTCAGCTTACACTGCTGCAGCGTATTTAATTCACAGAATCACAGCACAGAATAAGGCCATTAAATTCATTCAGTCTGTCCCAATCCGTATCATGAATTAATCTTATTTCTTGTCATTTAGGGGATATGTGCTTTACCAGCGCAGCCAGTATTTAATGCCTATCCTTAAATACTATTGAAAAGATAGTGAAGAGTTGCTGTTTGGAACCACTCCAGTACATTCAGTGTAGGTAGACCAACAGCATCATTAAAGAGGGAGTTGCAGATTTTTGTCCTTCCAGGTGGAAGTAGTCACGGATTTGGAAAGCACTATCTAAGGAGCCTTGTGAATTCCTGCAATATATTTTGGTGCTGGCACACACAGCTGCTACTGAGCATCAGTGGTGGACGGAATGAATGCTTGTGGATGTGGTGACAATCAAGTGGACTGCTGGATGGGGTCAAAGCTTCTTGAGTTTTGTTTGAACTACACTCAACCAAGCAAGTGCAGTGTATTCCATCAGGCTTTAGGAACTCAGTAAGTGCGTTACTTCCAGCAATATTCCTAGCATCTGACTTGGTCTTGTAGCCATTGTATTTATATGGGTCAACCAAATCAGCTTCTCCGGTCAGTGGTAGCCCAAGAGATCCTGATGGGTGGGAAGCAGTGATGGTAACACCATTGTATATCAAGGAATGATGGTTAGATTCTCAACTGTTAGAAATGTTCATTGCTTGACTTAGTGTTTGCTCCTTGCCATTTTTCAGCTCAAACTTGGATGTTGTCCATGTTTTGCTGCATTTGAACATGGACTACTTCAGTTATGAATGATGCTGAACATTACTCAGTTATCAATGAAAATCTTTAACTTCTGAAGTTATGATGAAGAGAAGGTCATTGAAAAAGCAGCTGAAGATGATTGGTCCCAAGATTCTCCACATCTCTATTGTGCACAAAATATAAACTTGAGGCAATTTGGCTTAACATGTCTACTACAGCACAGAACATTCAAAGTTTGGTAGAAGATTTGTAGCTCGGGTGCTCGTTGTTGTGGTTCTGTTCGCCGAGCTGGGAATTTGTCTTGCAAACGTTTCGTCCCCTGTCTAGGTGACATCGTCAGTGCTTGGGAGCCTCCTGTGAAGCGCTTCTGTGCTGTTTCCTCCGGCATTTATAGTGGCCTGTCTCTGCCGCTTCCGGTTGTCAGTTCGAGCTGTCCACTGTAGTGGCCGGTATATTGGGTCCAGGTCGATGTGTTTGTTGATAGAGTCTGTGGATGAGTGCCATGCCTCTAGGAATTCCCTGGCTGTTCTCTGTTTGGCTTGCCCTATAATGGTAGTGTTGTCCCAGTCGAATTCATGTTGCTTGTCATCTGTGTGTGTGGCTACTAAGGATAGCTGGTCGTGTCGTTTCGTGGCTAGTTGGTGTTCATGTATACGGTTCGTTAACTGTCTTCCTGTTTGTCCGATGTAGTGTTTTGTGCAGTCCTTGCATGGGATTTTGTACACTACATTAGTTTTGCTCATGTTGGGTATTGGGTCCTTTGTTCTGGTGAGTTGTTGTCTGAGCGTGGCTGTTGGTTTGTGTGCGGTTATGAGTCCTAGTGGTCGCAGTAGTCTGGCTGTCAGTTCAGAAATGCTCCTGATGTATGGTAGTGTGGCTAGTCCTTTGGGTTGCGGCATGTCCTCGTTCCGTTGTCTCTCCCTTAGGTATCTGTTGGTGAAATTGCGAGGGTATCCGTTTTTGGCGAATACTTTGTATAGGTGTTCCTCTTTCTCTTTTTGCAGTTCTGGTGTGCTGCAGTGTGTTGTGGCCCTTTTGAATAGTGTCCTGGATGCAACTTTGTTTGTATGTGTTGGGGTGGTTGCTTTCATAGTTTAGGACTTGGTCTGTGTGTGTGGCTTTCCTGTAAACCTTTGTGGTGAATTCTCCGTTCGGTGTTCTTTTTACCATCACGTCTAGGAATGGGAGTTGGTTGTCCTTTTCTTCCTCTCTAGTGAATCGGATTCCTGTGAGTGTGGCGTTGATGATCTGGTGTGTGTTCTCTATTTCTGTGTTTTTAATTATTACAAAGGTGTCATCCACGTATCTGACCCAGAGTTTGGGTTGAAGTTGTGGTAAGACTGTTTGTTCTAACCTTTGCATTACTGCTTCTGTTATGAGTCCAGAGATCGGTGAGCCCATGGGTGTTCTGTTGATTTGTTCGTATATTTGGTTATTGAATGTGAAGTGTGTTGTGAGGCACAAGTCCTGGGTGCAATAGGTGGATGAAGGTAGGGATGAAGATGATGGGTTGGAGAGGTGGGAAGGAAGATTGGCAGGTAGGACAGGTCCTGAGGATGGTGCTGAGCTGGAAGCTTGGAACTGGGGTAAGGTGGGGGGAGGGGAAATGAGGAAGCTGATGAAATCCACATTGATGCCCTGGGGTTGAAGTGTTCTGAGGCGGAAGATGAGGTGTTCTTCCTCCAGGCGTCAGGTGGTGAGGGAGCGGTGGTGGAGGAGACTCAGGATCTGCATGTTCTCGGCAGAGTGGGAGGGGGAGTTGAAATGTTCAGCCATGGGGTGGTGGGGTTGTTTGGTGCGGGTGTCCTGGAGGTGTTCCCTAAAGCGTTCTGCAAGAAGGTGCCCAGTCTCCCCAGTATAGAGGAGATCGCATTGGGAGCAATGGATACAATAAATGACATTTGTGGATGTGCAAGTAAAACTTTGACGGATATGGAAGGAACTTTTGGGGCCTTAGATGGAGGTGAGGGAGGAGTTGTGGGCGCAGGTTTTGCAATTCCTGTGGTGGCAGATGAAGGTGCCAGGAGGGGACGATGTGTTGTTGGGGGGCCTGGACCTCATCAGGAAGTCATGGAGGGAACAATCTTTGTGGAAAGCAGATAGGGGTAGGGAGGGAAATATATCCCTGGTTGTGGGGTCCGTTTGGAGGTGGTGGAAATGGTGGAGGATGATGCGACTTATGCAGAGCTTAGTGGGGTTGAAGGTGAGGACCAGGGGGGTTCTGTCCTTGTTGCGGTTGGAGGGGTGAGGTCTGAGGGTGGAGGTGCAGGATTGGCACCTTCCCCTGATGAAGGGCTTTTGCTGAAACATTGATATTCCTGCTCCTCAAATTCTGCCTGACCTGCTATGCTTCCCCAGCACTACTCTAATCAAGCCAATTTTTTATCCAACTTACCAATTTAACATAGATCCCATGTGACTTAATCTGCTGGACAAGCCATGCTGGACCTTGTCAAAGGTTTTAGTAAAGGCCATGTAGACAACATCCACTACCTTACCCATCACTTCCTCCAAAAACTCCATCAAATTTGTGAGACAAGACCTCCCCTGCATGAAGCCATGCTGACCATCCCTAATAGGTCCATTCTTTTCAAAATATGTGTAAATCCTGTCCCTACAAATCTTCTTCAATAATTTACCTTCAAGGATGTAAGGCTCAGTGGTCTATCGTTTCATGGATTATCCCTATTTCCCTCCTTAAACAAAGAAGCAACAGTAGTTATTCTCCAGTCATCTGGGACCTCCCCTGTAGCTAAAGAGGATACAAAGATCTCTGTCAAAGCCCCAACCATCAACCCCTTGCCTCCTTCAGTATCCTGGGATAGATCCCATCAGGTCCTAGGGACTTAACTCCTTTAAAGATTTTCAAGACGCTCAACATGTCCTCCTTCTTAAAATCAACTGGCCCTTCAACATACCCTTTCCTAATCTCCTCATCATCCATATCTTTCTCACTGGTGAATACTAATGTGAAGTACTCACTCACTTTCTCCAGCTCCTTTGCTGTGGAGTAGACTACCCTTTCCCGAGCTGCCTTCTTACTCCTAAAGTAGTTAGCTATGCTTGATTTTTGTTTAGGTATTGTGATCATACCATATTAAAGGTTAAATTATTTTCTTTTTGCAGGATGCTTCGAGTGTTGCATCAAGTGCCTGGGTGGTATTCCGTACGCATCGCTGATTGCCACAATCCTTCTGTATGCTGGGGTGGCACTGTTCTGTGGCTGTGGCCATGAAGCGCTCTCTGGAACAGTCACAATCCTGCAGAATAACTTTGAGGTGGTAAAAGGTGCTGGAGACGCCTTAGATGTTTTCACTATGTAAGTAATCCTGCTTCTTATCTAATCTATGGTCTTGGTGCTGCAAAGGCCTCAGATTCATCAGGTCAATGGCAGCTCTTTCTTGGTTCTGAGTCAGGAGAGCTTGTGCAATATTAATGCCCCATTGGTCTAGTAATCCAGAACTCCAAACTATCTATTCTGGGAGCATTGGTCCAATTCCGCCAATGGCATGTGGTGATATCCGAATTCAGTAAAAGTCTGGAATTTGTAAGTGAGCATAGTGGTGACTATGGCAACCACTGCCAATTGCCATACAAACCCAGCTAGTTCACTCATGTTGCCATCTTGACCTGTTCTGGCCTATATGTGACTCCAGGCCCACAACAATGTGGTTGACTCTTAACTGCCCTCTGGGTGGTTAGGGATGGACATTAAATTCTGGCCTCATGAGCAGTGTACATGTTTCTATTTTAAAGAAAAAAAAAACAAGGATGTGGGTTCAAGATTTCTTTTCTTCGGGGATTTGAGCATATCATTCTGACTCATAAAGCAGCACTGACCAGAGGTGCAAAACCCTGGATATGTTAAATGAAGGTCTGTCTGCATTAATTCAAAGAAGAATGGCTAATTATTCACTGTTGGCCTAGTACTCATCCCTAAGTCAACATCATCAGGACAGGTTATCAGATCAGATCAGTGTGGTGCTGGAAAAGCACAGAAGGTCAGGCAGCAGCCGAGGAGCTGGAAAATCGACGTTTCGGGCAAAAGCCCTTCATCAGGAATAGAGGCAGGAAGCCTCCAGATCTCTCCACACTGGAGGCTTCCTGCCTCTATTCCTGTTGAAGGGCTTTTGCCCGAAATATCGATTTTCCTGCTCCTCAGATGCTGCCTGACCTGCTGTGCTTTTCCAGCACCACTTTGATCTAAACTCTGGTTTCCAGTATCTCACTTTTGCCTAGATTATCAGATCAGTCCAACAGTAGTTCAAACATGCTTAACTTCTGAAAAGACAGGGAGTTGGTGGGGTGTTGTGATAATGCCACTGTGCCAGTAATCCTGAACCCCAAATTAATGTTCTGAAGGCAAGGGTTTAAACTCCACCATGGTAGATGGTGAAATCTGAACGCAATAGCATTCTGGCAGAAAAAAACTAACCTAATGGTGACCATTCTCAATTGTTGTTTAAAACCCATCTGGTTCATTAATGTCCTTTAGGGGATGAAATCTGCCATCTTTACCTGGTCTGGCCTTCATGTGGCTCTAGACCAACATCAAAGTGGTTGACTCTTAACTGGCCTATAGGTGATTAGGAATTACATAAAGTCAGCAGTTTTATTCCTGATGAAGGGCTTTTGCCCGAAACGTCGATTTCGCTGCTCGTTGGATGCTGCCTGAACTGCTGTGCTCTTCCAGCACCACTAATCCAGTCACACAATACCAGGTTATTGTCCAACAGGTTTACTTGAAATCACAAACTTTTGGAGCACTACTCTTCGTCAGGTGAAATGACCTAATGAAGGAGCAGTACTTTGAAAGCTTGTGATTTCAAATAAACCTGTTGGACCATAAGTGGGTGCCATACAACTTTTGACTTTGTCCACCCCAATCCAAAACCATAGCACCTCCTTATCACGGAATTAGACAGATTGGGCAGAAAGTCCTGAC
Organism: Chiloscyllium punctatum; assembly: GCF_047496795.1. Classification (NCBI taxonomy): domain Eukaryota; kingdom Metazoa; phylum Chordata; class Chondrichthyes; order Orectolobiformes; family Hemiscylliidae; genus Chiloscyllium; species Chiloscyllium punctatum. Next base: position 24,179,161 of record NC_092740.1, on the reverse strand, counting down.
CTAGCCATCAATGCTTACAGCCTATGAATTAATTTTTAAACACATACACTAAAGCCATGAAAGAAGCTATCTAATGATAAATCTCACTATTGCTCTAATGGATTTCAGTTTTATACAAAACTGCTTGACGAAAAGTCAGTTAATACTGTCTTAACAGTAGTTTGCACTTTGAGCTGTTTCATTTCTTTCAGGTATTCAGTTCAGGAAAAGATTACAACACAAACCATATTGTTACAACACGAGCTGAAAGCTGCTCTCAACATACAGCCCAATAGGTCTTAGGTTTGATTTACAGGTTTAGTTGATACCTTCCAAGGGAGTTTTGGGCACAATGATAAGACTGATGTCTCACAGTCCTGGAGATGGGAAATCAATCAAGGTTATTTCATGTGACCACAGTTCCTAAGATCTATTGGAGTCAGAATAGGGATTGATGTTATGACATGCTTCTATGCCTCTCTGATAATCACTGTTTAAATATCACACTATTGTTCTGACACGTGAGATGGCAGAAGGCAACTGGTTCCTGGGGAATTATCTCCTCAGCGATAGTCTATATCATTTTGAGAAGAGGAGGAATAAAACAGTCTTATAAATAAACTGAATGTGAATAACTGATTTGCCTAATTATTAAACAAGATCTTCTCTCAAACTAGCAGCAAAGTCCAATTTCTGAAGACCACGTACACCTCTGAGAAGATAGATACAAGGCTATTGTGTTAATGGACACCTGTGAAGAGTCATAGAGCCTTAGAGATGTACAACACGGAAACAGATCCTTCGGTCCAGCTCGCCTATGCCAACCACATATCCCAATCCAATCTAGTCCCACCTGCCAGCACCTAGCCCATATCCCTCCAAACCCTTCCTATTTATATACCCATCCAAATGCCTCTTAAATGTTGCAATTGTACTAGCCTCCATCACTTCCTCTGACAGGTCATTCCATGCATGTACCACCCTCTGCGTGAAAAGGTTGGCCCTTGGGTCTCCTTTATATCTTTCCCCTCTCAACCTAAACTTATGCCCTCTAGTTCTGGACTCCCCCACCCCAGGGAAGAGACTTTGTCCATTTATTCTATCAATGCCCCTCAAGATTTTATAAACCTCTATAAGGTCACCCTTAATAGAGGGATCAAGTTCCGGAACCATGAGGTTATGCTACAGCTGTACAAAACTCTGGTGCGGCCGCACTTGGAGTATTATGTACAGTTCTGGTCATTGCATTATCAGAAGGATGTGGAAGCTTTGGAAATGGTGCAGAGGAAATTTACTAGGATGTTGCCTGTTATGGAGGGAAGGTCTTACGAGGAAAGGCTGAGGGACTTGAGGCTGTTTTCGTTAGAGAGAAGAAGGTTGAGAGGTGACTTAATAGAGACATATAAGATAATCAGAGGGTTAGATAGGGTGGACAGGGAGACCCTTTTTCCAAGTATGGTGACAGCGAGCACGAGGGGACATAGCTTTAAATTGAGGGGTGATGGATATAGGATCGATGTCAGAGGTAGTTCCTTTACTCAGAGAGTAGTAAGGGTATGGAATGCTTTGTCTGCAACGGTAGTAGATTCGCCAATTTTAAGTACGTTTAAGTCATCATTGGACAAGCATATGGATGTACATGGAATAGTGTAGGCTAGATGGGCTTCAGATTGGTGTGATAGGTCGGCGCAACATCGAGAGCCAAAGGGCCTGTACTGTGCTGTAATGTTTGACATTCTGTGTTCTATGTTCACCCTTCTGACACTCCAGGGAAAACAGCCCTAGCCTATTCATCCTCTCCCTATAGCTCAAATCCTCCAAACCTGGTAACATCCTTGTAAATCTTTTCTGAACCCTTTCAAGTTTCACATGCAATATTCCAAAAGTGGCCGAACCAATGTCCTGTACAGCCGCAACATGACCTCCCAACTCCTATATTCAATGCGCTGACCAACAAAGAAAAGCATATCAAATGCCTTCTTCACTATCCTATCCACCTGTGACTCCACTTTCAAGGAGCTATGAACCTGCACTCCAAGGTCTCTTTGTTCAGCAACACTCCCTAGGATCTTACCATTAAGTGTATAAGTCCTGCTAAGATTTGCTTTCCCAAAATGCAGCATCTCACATTTATCTAAATTAAACTCCATCTGCCACTTCTCAACCATTGGCCCATCTGGTCAAGATCCCGTTGTAATCTGAAGTAACCTTCTTTGCTGTCCACTAATTTTGGTGTCATCTGCAAACTTACCAACTACACTTCTTATGCCTACATACAAATCATTCATATGAATGATGAAAATTAGTGGACACAGCACCGATCCTTACGGCACTCCGCTGGTCACAGGCCTCCAATCTGAAAAACAACCCTGCACCACCACCCTCTGCCTTCTACCTTTAAGCCAGTTCTGTATCCAAATGGCTAGTTCTTCCTGTATTCCATGAGATTCAACCTTGTTCACCAGTCTTCCATGGGGAATCTTGTCGAACGCATTACTGAAGTCCAAATAGATCATATCCACTGCTCTACCCTCATCAATCCTCTTTGTTACTTCCTCAAAAAACTCAATCAAGTTTATGAGACATGATTCCCATGCATAAAGCCATGTTGACTATCCCTAATTAGTCTTTGCCTTTCCAAATATATGTACATCTTGTCCCTCAGGATTCTCTCCAACAACTTGCCCATCACCGACGTCAGGCTCACTGGTCTATAGTTCCCTGGCTTGTCCTTACTACCCTTCTTAAATAGTGGCACCACGTTAGCGAACCTCCAGTCTTCTGGCACCTCACCTGTGACTATCGATGATACAAATATCTCAGCAAGGGGCCCAGCTTCCCATAGAGTTCTAGGGTATACCTGATCAAGTCCTGGGGATTTATCCACTTTTTTCCTCCTCTGCAATACGGACTTGGGCTTTCAACTTGGAATTTGTAGCTGAAGATATAGCACAGTATAAAAACCCTAGATTGATAAGAGATTTGCGATACCTTAAAAACAAAACAATACATTTTAGAACAAGTTTTCTGTCGTTTACCTACTGTGAGAGAAGTGTTGCGCTGAAAAAAGCACAACAGCACCTGAGGAGCAGGAGGGTTGACGTTTCGGGCATGAGGAATGTGATGCCTGAAATGTGGACTTTCCTGCTCCTCGGATACTACCTTTCCAGCATCATGCTTTTTGACTCTGATTTCCGGCCTCTGCAGTCCTCACTTTCTCCTACTGTGAGAGAACCAGAGTGAGAGCACAAATCTCCATACACACATATGTGATGAAAAAATATAACTTCCCACTTGTTTTAGAGTAATGTCAGTGTCGGCATTAGAAGATAAAATCCAGAATAACAAACAGCTTTGTGCTTTCATCCTCTATGTGCACTGAAATTATATTATTTTCTGTATTGATGTTAGATATGCTAAAGCCAGGACAGAAATGAACCAATCATACCCTCATATCTTTTTTACCAAGCAGATAGATCACAACAGATCTCTGTCTTGAACCCATCTGCCTGCCTTTGGCTCTGTATCTTACTATTCTTGCATAAAACTCTATCGCTGTCAATTTGGAATTTTTAAGTGACTCACTCTACCCCCAAGCCTGAAAAGTCTTTTGGTGGAGGCAGGGGTTTTCAGATTTGCACTCACCGTTGTGTGGAGCAATACTTCCTGGTTACAGCCTGGAATATTTAGCTCAATTTTTAGGGTTGTTCCCTTTTGTTTGAGACTTGCCTACCTGAAGAAATAGTTTCTATCTATTATACCCTTTCAATCCCCGAGATTTCCTCAAATGTCTCGATTTCAGTCATCCTTCTATGCTCAAGGGAATGTACACTTCGCCCCAGAATGTTCAGCAAGGCATCGTTGTACTGCACTCATGTCACATCCTTCCCTAATATATTCTTTCTGAGATGTCATGTCTAGAACTGAATATCATGCTGTAAATAGGGACACACCCATCATCTCCAATCTACAACCTCAAAGGAACACAGGCATCTGTCACCATGAGGAGAGAGAGACAATTTGATTCCCAATAGTCAGAGGGTAACTCTCCACACTTGTAGGGTATCATTAACACACATGACCTCCATAAAGTACAGCAACTGGTTCCTCAGAAGATAAAGCCAGTAAGAACTGGCAAGTCAGACATATTAGAAAGACTCATCCTGTACTTTCAAATCGGCCCTATTTCTCTGATACATTCATTTCCTTTTCCTCTCTTGTGCAGGAATTGAACCAGCACCATTAGCATCATTTTGCAATACTGTCTTTCCATCTGAGCTAACCACCCTGAGGGACTTGATATATGTGTAACATAATAGCAAGTCTTATCTGTGAATACCAAGTGGAACTAAATTGAGCACTCTTGATCCATTGTGTATCACTTACTTAGTGAATGCTGTTCATTTAATTCAGTTAAATTGATGCAATGAGATAAACTCTTGGATTCTGTTTCCCCATCCACAGGAATTCAAACAATCAATTGACACAGTGAGGGTATTATTTTCTTTCATTCATGGGTTGTGGACTCAGCGGCAGGGGCCAGCATTTATTGTCCATTTCTGTATTCCCTTGAGAGGGCAATGACAAGCTGTCCTCTTGAACTGTGGTGTTCATTTGGTGTAGGAACATTGTTAATGTCTTTAGGGAGGAAGTTCTAGGCTGAAAGAAGCTGGATCAAGGCATTGGAGGAACATTGTGGTCTGAATAATAGCATTTTGTGCTCATTGATTGAACAGTTTAATCATTTGATTTTGATCTTTGCAATTTGCTGACGCAATCTGAACATTTTTGAGTACTTTTTAAATCTGTTTAACAAAGGTAATAACAGGGAATCCAGTTGTGTAGGTTGGAGTGCTGATTAAGAACATAGGTACTCAATAATACTTTGTTTCCTTTTGACATCCTGTTTACCAGAAAATCGTGGGTTCAAAACTTCATGCTAGAACATGAGAATATAATTCCGGGCATTGCTGAAGGAGTCTGGCAGTTCCAGAAAGATGGTGCTGTCCACATGAGAAATTGATGCCCTTTCTGGTGTTTCAAATAATGGCCACATTATTTGAAGCAGAACAGTGAAATAACACCACAGGGGCCGGTATCCCATATCAAGTCATCCTTTATTTACATCTGCATAATATGTGACACTGAATCAGCTTCCTCAGAGCCAGCTTTCAGAGTGAACAGAACCTCTGACCCATCCATTTGTATCTGTCAGCCAGGGCTCCCTGAATGGACTAAATTAACGGCCTCAATCAGGGAACTCATATTCTGTGCAGTCCATCTGGCTGACCTTGTTATAATCACTACAGAAAGGACAAAGTCAATTGAAAATTTTGGAAAGGAAATTTTAAGACTTTTTAAGCTTGAAGATTTCTTTAGACCCAAGGCAGGCAAATGGAGACAGGCCATCTATTGACCCGAGAAGTGCACGTACAGTCATTGAGCTGTACAGCAAGTAAACAGACCCTTCAGTCCACGACATCCATGCCAGCCAGATATCCTAAATTAATCTAGTACCGCTTACCAGCAGTTGGACCATATCCCTCTAAACCCTTCCTATTCATGTACCCGTCCTGATGCCTTTTGAATGTTGTAACTATACCAGCCTGCACTACTTCCTCTGGCAACTCATTTCACCCTCTCCATGAAAAAGCTGCCCCTTAGGCCCCTTTTAAAATGTTCCCCTCTCACCCTAAGCCTATGCCCTCTAGTTCTGGACTCACCCACCCCAGAGAAAAGCCCTTGTCTATTTACCCTATCCATGCTCCTCATGATTTTGTAAACCTCTATAAGGCAACCTCTGATGCTCCAGGAAAAACAGCCTCAGATTATTCAGCCTCTCCCTATAGCTTAAAACCTCCAACCCTGACAACATCTTTGTAAATCTTTTCTGAACCCTTTCAAGTTTCACAACATCATTCCTATCAGAAGGAGGTCAGAATTGCATGCAATATTCCAAAAGTAGCCTAACCAATGTCCTGTACAGCCACAACGTGACCTCCCAGCTCCTGTACTCAATACTCTGACCAATAAAGGAAAGCATACCAAACAGCTTCTTCACTATCCTATCTACCTGCGACTTCACTTTCAAGGAGCTATGAACCTGCACTCCAAGGTCTCTTTGTTCAGCAACACTCTCCAGGATCTTACCATTAAGTGTATAAGTCCTAACCTGATTTGCCTTTCCAAGATGCAGCACTAATATTTATCTAAATTCAACTCCATCTGCCACTCCTCAGCCCATTGGCCCATCCAGTCAAGATCCTGTTGTACTCTGCAGCAACCTTCTTGCCTGTCCATCACACTTTCAATTTTGGTATCATCTTTCTTACTAACTAACTATATCTCCTGTGTTCACATCCAAATCATTTATTATCAGTACTGTTACAAAGGTCATTAGTTTGAAACTTTAATTCTTGATGAACCACGAGCCTGTGGTCTTTATTTTAAAGGAAATAGTGCAATTTTCAGATTAGACCACCTGAATTGCCTATCTTTGTTTATGGATGATGATATCATTCTAATGTATTACGCATGATCTTGCAAGAAGGATGGCTCAAAAATATATTAAAGTTAATTATGTTAATGAAAGCTTTTCCATGCCTGCCATAATAAACTCTGAGAATGGTCTTAACTATGCTTAACAAGAACATTGTTGGCAATACTCAAGTCCTGTTATACCAAATGACTAGTCATATTCCTGGTGATGGTATTGCTTAATTTGTCAAGCTGCCTGACATCCTGAAGCACTATCAGAGCAGGCAAAACATCCCCATTCGATGCATATGTTTCTTCTTCTTAGCCTCTTTTGCTGTTGTATTTTCAAGTTGGCATTTCAATTTTCATGAATGACTGAATGCTTTTATCTGTTTTTTGAAAGAACCAGGCTCCGAACTGTTTATATGTTGATGTGTGGGCTTGAAAGAGCCTGGTTTATCAATAAGGTAAAACTAAATATGCTTTATTTATTTATTTATCAGAATTGGGTGTTACTATTTAATTCTCATCCCTTTTTGCCTTGTGCTTGAGACACTTTCTTCAACCACTACAGTTTGCATTGCGAAATACCCACAGTGCCATTATTTTATAATTTTATGACTGAGTGTTTCCCATAGTGGAAATTTATAGCTCATGAACTCGTTATGCATGAACGTAAATATTTTACTGCATATGAGGGAAAGGCTGATTCAGAGGGTAGTGAATGAGCTCTGGTCTTTTGTTGAAGACACGGTTAAATTATTCTAAAATCTATCATGCCACTGATGCAGTGTAACAGCAGGCTAACAGGACTGGTAATGTTTTTGATGGATGTGAAGAAACCTTTGAAGAGCAATATTGTTTTGCCAGCCCGATCATGAGAGAAAATGAAGGTTTTTTTGCTTCTTCCTCCAGACCACTTGACTAAATTAGCAAAATCTGAACGAGAAAGTGGATCAAACTTTCAACTGAAGAGAAAATGATAAATGAGTCCCAAGTTATTATGGCTTTGAAAGAAAGTTTGCTTCTATTTCCCTTCACTACAGATTAAACCTCCATTCTAAATGGAAGGAAACATACTCCCTTGTTTAAATGTTAGCTTCCTATCTTCCGTGCTCATTAAGAATACACCTTGGCCTAGGGAAAAGTATTTCCAAAGGCAGAGGGATAGGATGGGTTCTAAATCATTTGATGTACTCACCTTGACTCCCCAAAGCCTGTCCACCATCAACAAAGCACAAGTCAGGAGTGTGATGGAAGACTTCCCACTTGCCTGGGATTGATGCAGTTCCAACAACACTCCAGAGGCTTGATACCATCCAGGACAAAGCAGTCCACTTGATTGGCACCACATTCATACGCATCCACTCCCTCCATTTCTGAGCTCAGTACTATCCACAAGATGCACTGCGGAAATTTGCCAAAGATCCTGAGACAGCATCTTCCAAACCCATGACCGCTTCTATCTAGAAGGACACGGGCAGCAGATAGATGGGAATATCACGAACTTCAAGTTCCCCTCCAAGCCACTCACTATCCTGACTTGGAAATACATCACTGTTCCTTCACTGTCGCTGGGACAAAATCCTGAAATTCCCTCCCTAATAGCATTGTAGGTCAACCCAGACCAGGTGGACTGCAGCATTTCAAGAAGGCAGCTCACCACCACTTTCTCAAGGGCAACTAGGGACGGGCAATAAATGCTGGCCAGCCAGCTACACCCAGATCACACAAATGAATAATATTAACAAAAATAAATTAACTCCTTTCTCTCTCTTCCTTTAGGTAAGAAACTGTAATTGATCAGTGAGAACTGAATGCGATAGAGCATGTTGGTGATGCCAGTGCAAGTACTATAACCTCTGTGAAATAACACTCGTACACTTGTATCTGTAGGATTGATATCTTCAAGTATGTCATCTATGGTGTGGCTGCTGCCTTCTTTGTCTATGGCATTCTGCTGATGGTTGAAGGATTTTTCACAACTGGTGCAATTAAGGATCTTTATGGAGACTTCAAGATCACTACCTGCGGTCGATGCGTTAGTGGCTGGGTATGTATTGTTTTAGTAAAAATCTGAACTTCGATCCATACTGAACACATTTGAAAGCTGTTTGCATGTCACCTATACACGATGCTTGGCAAAGGCATTGGTTAAAATTCTTTCCTTGGTATCATGGGCTAATTGTCAAATGCCACTAGCATTTTTAGCTCACTCTAAGGATACAGTGAGTGCTACTAAGGCCAATGTTTATTGTCTATCACTAGATACCCTTGAGAAAGCTGGTTGTCAGCAATAAACCAGTTACAGTACAGAAGTCCATGTGCTGTGGGTCCTCTTCCAGAGGATAGGGAGTCAGATAGCGAGTTTCACAATCTTAATACAGTGACCCTGAAGAATTGCTTTTTATTGCAAAAATATACTTTATTCATTAGAAATCTTTATCTACATTCACAGGTGCCTAAAGTAGTACAGTCTTTGCATCTCAAAATAAAAACAAAACATTGGAATTTGACATTCCCTGTAGTTGCAACAAATCTTGAGGAAAAATGGTATGTATCCAAGTCCACTTCTGAATTGCCACTTGGCTCCAGACCTTATTAGAGCCTTGGGCCAGAGTCTGAGCACTAAAGGTCAAGTGAGAGTGACTGTCCTTGAAAGTAGTACTAAGCACAGATCGCAGCACCAAGGAGGTCAAGGAAAACTACAGCCATTGGAAATTGAGGTGATGAAAGGGGGAAAGAGGGGGAAGGAAAAGGTGTGAGGGCTGGAGAAGGGCAGATGATGCTTTGTATAGACCTCACCCATTATTGTAATCAAGCCATTGTAAAGGAACGTGCTTGTTTGAGGCCAAGCATCTCAGTACCAGACATGAGTGCAGGAATTCCTTGCAACAGTACCTTGGGCGTGCCTTTAGAACATACAAGCATCTAAATTAGGAGTAGAAATAGAGCACATCATACCTCAAGCCTGCTCTACTATTCATACGATCGTGGATGATATGATCATAGACCCAACTTCATGTTCTCAGCTATCCCTAAGAATCTTTAACTCTGTATCAAAAATCCAATGGCCCAACCAGCATCAATGTTATTTCCTCCATCATATGGCCAGTTGTGTGGCTGTTTGCTGACAAATGTACAACATTCAGTTCAGTTAACAATTCCTCAGACAAGGAAGAAAGACCCAGACAAAATACTGGACCGGACACATAATTACAGGGACAACAAAAATAGATCAGAGGTTGGGAATTCTGTGTGGAATATCTCACCTCCTATGACTATAAGATGTGGGAGCAGCAGTGGGACATTCAGCCCATTGAGTCTTAGCTGCTATTTTTTGGGATGATGGCTGAAGTGGAAATTCTCAACTCAACATTCTTGCCTTTTTGCAATAACCTTTTAAAAATCTGTTTATCTCAGCCTTGAATATACTTAATGACTCAGCCTCAATAACCCTGTATGGTAAAGAATTACACAGCTTCAAGTGAAGAAGTTCCTCGTTATCTCTGTCTTAAATGTGCAACCCCTTATTCTGAGACACGTCCTGTGATCCCACACTCTCCCAGAAAGGGAGACAACCTCCCTGTGATTTGTTCTGTGAAGCCCCTAAAAAAAACTTGTACATTCTAATGAGCCCATCTCTCAATCTTCTAAACACCATCGGTTACAGACCCAACTTCCTCAACCTCTCCTCATTAGATAGTAACCCCACGTGTAGGAGCAATCTTGTGAACTTTCTCTGGATTGCCTCCAAAGTCAGTATTTATTTCCTTAGATAAGGGGCCTCAAACTGTTTACAGTATTCCTGCTATGTGGGCTGATGAGAATCTTATACTGTTTTAGCTCAACATTCCTGTTTTTCTGCTCCATTCCCTTTGAAATAGAGGCTAGGCTAACATGTCTTTCCTTCCTAATTTCCTGCTGAACTTGTGTGCTGTTTTTTATTATTTGTGCATAAGGGTTCCCAAACCCTCTGTACTGTAGCTTTCTACAATTTTTCTGCATTTATTGAATGAATATTCAGCTATTTTATTATTCCAAGCCAAGTGCATAAAATCGCATTTTCCCACCTTAAATTCCATTTCTTGAGTCTTTGTTAATCACTTAACCTGTCCATTTCCCTCGGTTGACTCTTTGTCTCATCCTCACCATTTGCCTTCCCACCTGTTGTTGTGTCATCTGCAAATACAGCTACAGTACACTGTAATTAATATATATTGTAAATAATTGTAGACCCAACATTGGTCTCAGTGACACTCCATTAGTTTCACATTGCTGCCTTAGTGCAAGTCTCTGTCATCTTTTAATTAATCAATTTTCTTTCCATGTGAATGTACTACCTTCAACGCCATGTACTCTTACTTGGTAACCATGATCGCTGGTACCTTATCATGCATGTTCTGAAAATCCAAATACATTACTCTTCCCCCTTTATCTACACAATATATTACCTCCTCAAAGGATTCTACTAAACTATTAGGCTTGCTTCTGTCCACAATACTTGTCCACCACATACAAGGCATTAGTTAGGAGTATGATAGATTGCACCCCACGTACCTGGATGAGTACAGCTCCAACACTCAAGAAGTTAAAAATCATTCAGAACAAAGTCCACTTGATCAGAATTCTAACCACCGCCTTGAGCATTCACTTCTTAACCATCCTTCAAGTTGCCTTTAACATTTCATCAAGGGTTACGTCAATAGAGTTCCAAACCTAGATACATAGATCATAAAATACTTATAACAGAGAAGAAGGCTATTTAGCTCATCAAGTCTGAGCTGTCTTTCTGCAAGATGAACTGAACTAGTCTCACTGCTCTACCATTTTTCTGTGACTCTTCAAACCTTTTCTCTTCGTCTGTTTTCTGAACCTCTTTTGAAAGACACAGCAGATTCTGCTTTGACTGCTCCCTCAGGCATCGTGTTCCAGATCCTAGCCACCCTGGGCATGAAAAGGATTTTCCTCATGACACCTCTGGTTTTTCTTACCAATCAACAATCACTATCCAATGGTTCGCAGTCCTTCCGCCAAAATAACAGTAACAGTTTCACCCCATCTACTCTATTCATATCCCTAATGGTTTTGAACACATTGATTAAATCTCCTCTCAACCTCGTCTTCTCTGCAGTCACCACTTCATCAAGCTCTTAAGAAAAGCTGCAGGAGAATAGTTCTGTCGATGAATAGTTCCACCTTAAGAAAGCTAGCCTTTATATCTATAGGGCTGGAGAACAAGGATGCAGAACGTATGCTGCAATTATACAAAACTCTGGTTAGACCCTATAAGAAGTACTGTGAGCTTTATTTACACTTTAAGGAGTACAATATAGATGGACAAGAATGATACCTGGACCACAAGGGTTAAGTTATGAAGATAGATAATACAATTTAAACCTATTTTCTCTAGAAGTTAGAAAGTTGAGGGGTGACCTGATTGAAGATAATAACATCAAGATAATAACAGGAAAAGACAGGATAGAAAAAATAAATGATTTTCACATCTTGAGGATTTTAGAACCAAGGGGCATAGTCTGAGAATTAGGGCCAGAACATTCAGGTGAGATGTTAGGAAGCATTTCTGCACACAGTGGGTGGTAGTTGTTTGGAACTGTCTTCCACAAATGGCAGTGGATGCTGGATCAGCTATTAATTTTAATCTGAGAAGGATAGTTTTTGTTAAGCAGAAATATGAAGGGATATGCGCCAAAGACTGTTAAATGGAGTTAGGGGCCAGATCAGCCATGATAACATTAAAACTTAAGAAATAGGAGCAGGATTAAAAACCAAAGGAACTGTGGATACTGTAAATCTGAAGCAAAAACAGGAATTGCTGGAAAAGCTCAGCAGGTCTGTCAGCATCTGTGAATAGAAATCAGAGTTAACATTTCAGGTTGAGTGACCCTTCCTCAGACCTTCCTCAGAAATATGACCAGTCGTAGGCCATCTGGTCCCTCGAGCCTGCTCCACCATTCAATAAGATCATGGCCAATCTTTTCATGGACTCAGCTCCACTTACCTGCCCCTGTTCAACATAAACCAGAATTCCTTTATTGTTCAAAAATCAATCCATCTTCACCTTAAAAACATTCAACGAAGTAGCCTCAACTGATTCATGGGGCAGGGAATTCCAGATTCACAAACCTTTGGGTGAAGAAGTTGTTCCTCAACTCAATCCTAAATCTGCTCCCCCTTATTTTGATCTCATCGAATTTTGGAACAGACCCGATGGGCTGAATGGTCTATTCCTGTTCCTATGTTCGTCTCCATCTGACAGAATCTCTCATCAATGGAACTATTTTCATGAATATTTTCTGCCTGTTCTCCAATGCCTTTACATCCATCCTAAAGTGTTGTGTTCAAAATGTTATCACTATTCCTTTGTAGATTGAATCAGTACTTTATAACTTTGTCATAAGTTCCTTATATCAGTGGTATATATTACTGTTTACAAAGCTCAGCTCCACATATGTTTTATTAACCACTATCTCAACCTGCGCTGCCAGGTTCAAAAACCCAAACCAAGGTCCCACTGCTCCCACTTAGAATTAAATCCTTCAAAACCTATTCCTTCGTCTTCCTGCCAAAATGTATCACTTCACACACTGCTTTCAACTTCATCTTCCACATACCACACTGTAACTAATCTAATCTAATCTAATCTAATATCTGTTCCTTCCAGCCTCTTGCCTCATCTTTTCCCACTCTCCTCAGAATTTGCAATCCTACCAAGTACAGTAGGAGCATTGGAGTGTCAACACTTGCAAAGGGCAAGGGGGGAGGCAATTGTGCGATAATTCTGATCAAATAATAAACACTCAGAAACTCTTCCAAACCCTAGCACCATCAATGATAAAGTAGTTGGGGAATTAGCAATGCAAGCATTAAACTTGCTCATCTATCAGAAATTACTGGAGGAACTCAGTGGGTCTGGCAGAATCAATGGTGAGGAAACAAAGTTTCAAGCCCAGCCTTCGTCAGGACCAACTCTCAACAGCTGCTGCCAAACACACTGATTTTCTCCAGCAATTTCTCTTTCCATTTGTTTCAGATCTCCAGCATCTGCAGTTCTTTGTTTCATTGTACTCCTCTATCTGCTTCTGTTATTATTGATAGAACATAACATGAAGCTGCCATTAAAATCCTGCTTCAGAAAAACTGCTCATTACTCATAGAGAACAAAAGACAAGGAACAATACAACACAGCAATAGGCCCTTTGGCCCTCCAAGCCTGCACCGATTCCTCGTTCCTCATTCAATATGTCATTCCATTTGTTTCAACACTGCTCTATCTTTTGTGAAAAGGGACTCAAGCATCCTGCCTTGTAACAGATTTAACAAAGCAAAACAAAAACAGAATCCCAGAAGGCTACTCATTTCAGTCATGCAGCCTCTAAAGATTATTGCTGCGAGGCATAACCTGTTTTGATCACACCTTTGTAAGGATATGGTGAAAATCTAAAGTAACAACCATTTGATACGTGACAGATTGTCCACCGGCATTGCCAGTAGTACACAGTGTCATCACCTGCCAAAGAGAAAATCACTGCCATTATTCAACCTTGACAAAGGCACAGTACTTCAACTGACATCCTTCTATTCTCTGTCTATTCTTCTATTATTCACACCCTCTTTCACTGCATGCCTCATAATATTCCATTCCTGTTTGTTTGACCAGTTGTGGAATCTATCAGCTAGTCTCTGGGGGTACTACATTTAAGCAGCATTGCTTTTTTTCTGGCAATTCCCAGTTCATCAATACATACTATTGATTGAAATCAATAGCAGGAAACTGAGTAAGGGGTCCTTCAGCAAAAGCATTGTGCTGAAATTAAACACAAGAGTAAGGTCACCAATAAGACAAAGAAAGCAAAAGATTTTGCAGAATATGTAACAGTGCAACATGTCTGCAATACCTGATAAGTACTGAATTGCTCCCACAACAGCCAGACCTTTGAGTACAGGAGTTAGGACACCATGTTACAGCTGTACAAGATATTGGCAAGACCACATTTGGAGTATTTTGTATAATTCTGATCAATGTGCTATAGGAAGGATGTTATTAAATTGGAAACGGTGCAAAAATTGATTAAGAGTCAGAGAATCATAGAGATGTACAGCACGGAAACAGACCCTTCAGTCCAACTTGCCCATGCTGACCAGATATCCCAACCTAAGCTAGTCCCACCTGCCAGCACCAAGTCCATATCGCTCCAAGCACTTCCTATTCATATACCCATCCAGATGCGTTTTAGATGTTGCAATTGTACTAGCCTCCACTACTTCCTCTGGCAACCCATTCCACACATGCACCAACCACTGCATGAAAAGGTTGCCTCTTATGTCTCATTTATATCTTTCCCCTCTCACCCTAAATTGATGCCTTCTAGTTCTGGACTCCCCCACACCAGGAAAAAGACCTTGTCTATTTATCCAATCCGTGCCACTCATGATTTTATAAACCTCTATAAGGTCAACCATCAGCCTCCAATGCTCCAGGGAAAAGAGCCCTTGCCTCTTCAACCTCTCCCTATAGCTCAAATCCTCCAACCCTGACAACATTGTTGTAAATTTTTTCTGAACCTTTCCAAACTTCACAACATCCTTCCAATAGGAAGGAGACCAGAATTGCACGCAATATTCCAAAAGTGGCTTAACCAAAGTCCTGTACAGCCGCAACATGACCTCCTAACTCTTGTACTCAATACTCTGACCAATAAAGGAAAGCATACCAAATGCCTTCTTCACTATCCTATCTACCTGTGACTCTACTTTTAAAGAGCTATGAACCTGCACTCCAAGGTCTCTTTGTTCAGCAGCACTCCCTAGGACCTTAACATTAAGTGTATAACTTTTGCTAAGATTTGCTTTCCCAAAATTCAGAACCTCTGTTTAATTTAAATTAAACTCCATCTGCCACTCCTCAGTCCATTGACTCATCTGATCAAGATCCTGTTGTAATCTGAGATAACTTTCTTCAGTGTCCACTACACCTCCAATTTTGGTGTCATCTGCAAACTTACTAACTATACCTCTCATGCTCACATCCAAATCGTTTATGTAAATGACAAAAAGTAGTGGACCCAGCACCGATCCTTGTGGCACTCCACTGGTCATAGGCCTTCAGTCTGAAAAACAACCCTCCACCGCCACCCTCTGTCTTCAACCTTTGAGCCAATTCTGTATCCAAGCGGCTAGTTTTCCCTGTATTCCAAGAGATCTAACCTTGCTAACCAGTCTCCCATGGGGAACCTTGGCTGTTCCTGAGACTGGAGGTTTGAATTATAAGGAGAAGCTGGAGATTGAGCTTAAACCTTACAGAGGTTTATAAAATCATGAGGGGCATAGATACAGAGAATAGCCAAGGTTTTTTATTCCGAGGAGAAGGGAGTCGTAAACTAGAGGGCATAAGTTTAAGATGATAGAGAAAGATTTTAAGGGAACTAAGGGCAACATTTTCATGCAGAGGGTGGTGCATGCATGGAATGAGCTGCCAGAGAGAGTGATGCAAGCTTGTACAGTCACAACATTGAAAAGGCAACTGGATGGGTACATGAATAGGAAGGGTTTAGAAGGTTATGGGCCAAATACTAGCAAATGGGACTAATTCAGTTTTGGAAATCTGAGGGTGTGGACAAGTCAGGCCGAAGAGTCTGTTTCCATGCTGTGTAACTCTATGCCTCACTGGCAGCATGGAAGTGTAATACATTTTGAGAGCAACAGAAATCTCTTCTTTCAAATGGCCATGAATCTGTGGAATTCACTACACAAGAGAATGCCAAGGCATTGAGAAAACTTACGGAGGAGTTAGATAGGTTTTTAATGAGGAGAAAGTGAGGACTACACATGCTCCACAGCGCATTCCATCTGACATGTTTTTGCCCACTCAGTTAATATATCCGTATCCTTCCATTGACTTATTACACCATCCTCACCACTTGCCATCCCACCTATTTTAGTATCATCCACTAACTTGTGACAGTAAATTTACTTCTGTCATTCAAGTCATTGATATCTATTCTAATTATTGGTGGCCCCAGCACTAATCCTTGTGGCATTCCACTAACAACAGGTTGCCATCCTGAAGCCGACCCCTTTATCCTAACTCTCTGTCCAGAGCTCTGTCCTTTCTAAAGCTTTATCCGAACACATTGGCTCTTGTCTTATTAAGTACGGCATATAAGGTGCATGCTGTACCTTACTGGAAACTTTTCAAAAAGTCGCGGATACATTTCTAACTATTCTAAGCTGTTTCTTACAGGATCTGGTTCTCTCACGACTCTTAAAGTCAACACTGCACTGATTGAGTCATCTCTATTTCTTGGTGCCTTCACATTTGCTTTGATGCAGCTTCCTTGACGCGCACATCTTATATTTTACATCTTGTGATCATCAGGATAAACACAAGCATGCCAAATTTGAGGGCGGCATGGTGTCTGAGTGGTTAGCACTGCTGCCTCACAGCACCGGGGATCTGGGTTCAATTCCAGCCTCGGGCGACTATCTGTGTAGAGTCTGCACATTCTCCCCACGTGTCATGTGTTTCCCCTAGCTGCTCCAGTTTCCTCCCACAGACTAAAGATGTGCAGGTTAGGTGAATGCCCATAGTGTTCAGGGATGTGTCGGTTAGGTGCATTAATCAATGGAAATGTGAAGTGATAGTGGAATGGGTCTGGGTCGAATACTCTTTGGAAGCTTGGTTGGACTTATTGAGCCAAGTACCCTGTTTCCAAACTATAGGGATTCTATGATATTTCAGGAGAGCAGGATGCTGATCAGTTTGCAAGTTAACTCTAATTGGCTGAAAAATTGCCACGAGAAAGCTAATAAGGACTGAAAGATGTTAAAACTCCTGGGCAATTCAAAAAGTTGTAAGATTTGAACAATTTCTTTTTTCTTGCCAAGAGAACAGTTGATTATTAAACAAAAAATGTTGCACCATGTTCATTTCAGTTTCCCACCACCAGTAATTTATATATTTCAAGAGGAGAACATCAATGTTTACCTTGACTGGCTCAAAAGCAGCCAACCCAAATATTTAAATCTCTTCTAAGAGAAAGTGAGGACTACAGATGCTGGAGATCAGAGCTGAAAATGTGTTGCTGGAAAAGCGCAGCAGGTCAGGCAGCATCCAAGGAGCAGGAGAATCAACGTTTCGGGCATGAGCCCTTCTTCAGGAATCAGTTTCCTGAAGAAGGGCTCATGCCCGAAACGTCGATTCTCCTGCTCCTTGGATGCTGCCTGACCTGCTGCGCTTTTCCAGCAACACATTTTCAGCAGTATTTAAATCTCTTCCCAGAATCAATGAAAAGATCAAGCCAATAAAGAATAATTCTTGCTTATTCCTCAATATGAAGAGTTAGAAAATTTTTACTCATCTTTCTCATATCTTGAATAGCTGCCACAGTAAATTTCAGGCAGTTATCATTCACAACCATTTACTGAACAGCAGATGCACTGCAGCTGTACAGTAAGAACAACGACAGAAGAATTTCAGAACTAGCACATCCTCTTTTAAGTTAAAATGCCCTGCATTGAGTTGCTCATAATTCAAAACAAACTCTGCTGGGCAAACATGTTGCTGATAGGCCAGGCACCAGACTACCAAAGCAGATATTTAACTTTAAACTTGATTGCAGCAGGAGACTTCCAAGATGACTACAGAAACATTTTGGGGATGTTCTCAAATCAGTGCTGGAGGGATCAAACCTCCTCACTATGACATGGCAGGACCTGCACTGAGCAAAATGAAGCAGTTCCCTTTGGGAAGCCAAATAACACATTGAAATCCTTGATCTTGAGCATGTAGAGGCACAGTTAAGGCTTTGTAGGGAACAACACAGACCTCAAAACACTTCATCTGCTCAACCCTTCAAGCACCATTTCATCCCCAGGTTACTGTATCTACTGATCAAATGTTGGACCTACGAACGGTCACAGAACCCACTGAAGAAGAGGGAAAACAAATCCTCCTTAAAGCGGAGAGACTGGCCAATAAGAATACAAATGTACTCTTTCAGGTGTTAATAAAAATGAAATAGTATTAATAAAAATGAAGCTCTCTCTAGTTTTCATTATTAATCAAATGAAGCTACTCTTTCACAAATCATATTCTCTATTGTTTATCCCTCTAGGCCATGGTCCAGTGAAAGTTGGATTGCAGCAATTGGATTTTATTCATTACCCTGTAACTGCAGAGTATTATGTCAAATCTAAGGAAGCATATCTGCGCCTTAAGGATTTGGACATTTACAATTCTATTTTACACTGTAAGGTTTTCCACTGCTCCCTTTTTGAGAAGGCAATTTTGGAAGAGAGCTCTCTCTTTTTCATATTGTGATGCAGTGCACAGCATATTAAGTGGGAGTGTGACCTGCTTTCAGTTCAATGCCCAATGTACCATATGCAGCTTGCTATGCGGATATCAGCAGCAGCAGGCACTGATGGCTCTTTAGTTATCTGTTCCTCCCTCAACCATTCAACACCTGTCCAAGAGCACGGTTAACACTGGGAACTTGGTCATGTAAGAATGATGGCCTCATTCCAACACTTGGCTAGGGTATAACTCTTCCTATTTAAAGGCTATTCCACATACAGGGGGCATACTCATATACTACACAATTCAAATCTTAGAAAGGCAGGTGCTTTACCCGTTGCATTCACAAAGTAAGACCAGGACAGTAGCAAAAGAATTGACTTCCCAGCTGAAAAGTTTGTGCCAGTATCAGCACAGTAGCTCAACTAACCTTTGTCACTGAATTCACAGCAGAGTACTAGGCCAGTCATCTCAACTGATCTCTGTTGGTAATTACGTCCCCCACACACTATATTATCTTATTCTGTGTCCCCAAGTATTTTTACTCACTTTTTCATTATGTATGCATCAAGCCTCTTTAAATACAACCATAAGCACATGGAAATTAGATCAATATTTTAACATTTCATTGTCCAAAGGGGCTTCCAGTAAATTCTGTATTTGATTTGTTATTGGCTGTCATATTGGGAGTAGATGGAAATGAGGATTTCACAGCACAAACAGATTAGCCATTATCCCATTGAATAATGAAGCAGTTTCAAAGGGGCCTACTCTTATTCCAGACTCAGATGTTTGTATTTTAAACTGTGACCCATATTCTAGGCTCACTCAGAAAGGGACAAATTATTAGAGATGAATCCAGGCAAAATACTGTAAGATGCTGAAAATATGAAACTAACAAAGAAAATACTGGAAAAAGCTCAGAAGGTCTGGCAACATTAGACAGCAGAGTTAATGTGGAGAAAGTGAGGACCGCAGATGCTGGAGATCCTGACCTCTTGGAGATTTCTGATGAAGACCGTATGCTCGAAACGTCGTCTCTGTTGCTCCTCGGATGCTGCCTGTGTTTTATCGGCACCACAACAGGGTTAACGTTTCAAGTCTGGTACAACTCTTCTACAGATTGAATCAAAAAGTAAGAGATGAGTCTTGGGGAGGTTTAAATAGCACCAACAAAAAAATTGCCAATGGTTGCATTCTGGAAAGGAGCAAGTGGTTGTTATGCTTTGAAATTGTTGAAACCAATGTTGAGTTCAGAAGTGTGTACAGTGAATCACATTGTGAAGATGGGTTCCATTAAGGTCAGCTAATCTTCCATTGTATATAAACAATTAAAGTAGGGGGTCACGTGTCACAGTGGTAGTGCCAGTACCTCTGAGCCAGGAGACCAGGGTTTAAGCTGCACTTGCTCCAGAGGTGTGAAATAGCAACTCTAAAGGGGTCAATGAAAATGTGTGCACAGCTTTCTTGGTGCTATGGTAGTGTCACTAACTCTGGACCAGGAGGCCCAGATTTGAGTCTCACCTGCTCAAGAAATGTATAATGGTATCTCTAATATCTATAGAAGAATGAACCAATTGAAATGCTGACAGTGGTTAAAAGTGATGGAAAGAAATTTCCTCTGTTCAGAGTGTTCAGGACAGGGGGAACCAACACCAAAATAAAGGCTGGATCTTTCACTGGGACAACACATAGTAATGGCAATCTGGAACTTTCTCCCCAAATATATATTTTAGAGGTTAGGCCAATTGTAAATGTAAAATCTGATATTGATAAAGTTTTTGTTAGGCAGTGGAATCAAGGGAATGGAATCAGTTAGTTATGTTGTGTCAAAATGCCAGGTATTTGCATTGTCACAATGATTGTCACATTCTTCTAAGTATTTTCTGCCCTTTCTCCATTGTTGCAATGTCATCTGCTGCAAAATTGCATCAAAGTGGCAGGTAGTATTGCTCCATTCAGCTGAGTTTTTTTATGGATGGTACTCTGATGGAGCAAGACAGAACCAGTTTTCAATTCCTTCCAGTTAGCTTTTGAATGATTGGATAATTTTCTCTGCCAGATTACCCTATTAGCAATGGTCAAGAAAAAAGCCCATTTGGTACATGACTTCTTACATTCCAAACGAAAGGGAATAGGGATTGGTTTAAGGTGAGAAATCAGTTTCTTCTTCATTAGCTAAGAGCAGATGTGAACTGGATTTTTATTATGATTCTGTTTCTCTGACTTCTTAAACTGATGTTTACAGTGAACCTTTCAACAAATTATTTAGGTACAGCCTGTGACATGCAATGTTAGGGAGCTGCGAGGTTATAACTATCAGGAGAGACTAAACAGCCATGAGCTGTTTGCTATAAAAATGAAAAGCTGATGGGTATATGAGTAGACATGTTTAAAATTATGAAAGTGCTTGATGGTATAAGCATGAAAGAAATGTTTCGAAACAACACAGATTCTAAAAATATGAGTCTTTAAGGATGGAGTCTGAACAGTAATTATGTTGTGAGAAGCAACCTGGCAGAATGATTTAGAGTAATGCTCTAGAGATTATAGTACCTGCACAAATATTCCTCCTAAGGATGAGAAGCATCCTGTGTAGAAAACGGGAATCAAATTCATTAAAGTTCTGGAGAAATTTTTAGTTTGCTTCAGAGAGTGGCTAGCATATGGAGCAGTTGAGTAAAATTGCTTCGTTGCCCTTAAGAGGAAATTAGACATGCACATAAAAGGTAAAGGAATGGAAGGATGTGCTGATAGGAGAAGATGAAGAGAGGAGGGATGTAGTTCATTTTGAGCATAAACACTAGCTGAACCAAAAAAAAAGCCCATTTGCTGTGTGGTGAAATTCTGGATAAAATGTTTGAATTAAAAATAAACAATACAACAGAAAGAATGTTGTGGTAGGAATATAATAAATTCTATTGGATAAAATTGAGGTGTTTATACATTTTAAGAGCTTGGAAGACATACTTCATACAACTGGTGATATGTTGCAGACTGCGGTAAGTGGGAGCTCACGGACATCAATATGACCTAAGACATTTGCAGTAAGTTCCTGCATCTTGAGGAACTTCCACACAGGGCTGTTAAGCTGGAGGCAAAGCGACACAGACTGCAATGCATCAGGAAGAGGAATAGAATATGTAACTGTGAATATAACATAAATTAGCGATTTATGCTAATTGAATTGTGAAATGTTTATCTCTTAAATTTACCAGCTTGTCCTTCAAAATGTGAGCAACTGTGGAACCACAGACAATTGCAGCACAAAAAAGGGGCTATTCAAACCATTGTGTCTGTTGCAGTCAGTAAAAAAGCGAACAACAAGCCACCCATTCTAATCTCAACCTCCTGCACTTGCTGCATAGTCTCACAGGTTACAGCACTTCAGCTGCGGATCATGCTAACTTTTAAAAGAGGTGGATGTTTCTGCCTCCACCACTAAATTCCTAACACCCGTTAGACAGAGGAGAGGTTGAGTAAATTGGGCCTGTACCTGTTGGAATTTAGAAGAATTATAAATGAGACCACAGGATGGTGAGGGGGTTTGACAGGGTAGATGTGGAGAGTAGGACAGTTCAGGACCACAGGGCATAATCTCAGAATAAAAGGTCACCCACTTAATATAGAGTCAAAGTGGAATTTCTTCTCTCTGTCGTTTGTGAATCTATGGAATTGATTACCACAGAGGGCTGGGTCATTCAAGGCTGACATTAATAGATTTTCAATCATTGATTGATATCAAACAGTTGACTGGTTTCATTCCCCTAATGAAATACTATGAAATTACTCAATTAATTGAAAAGGAAATTGGATAACTGTTATAGAAAGAAGAATATTAAAGAATGATGGCCAGAGAGGTGTGGGAAATCAGATATATGTAGCAAGTGCCACTTAAAGTGCAGCACAGGCACAATGAATCTCCTTCCTAGATGTGATTTTCTTTTTTATTCATTCATTCACGGAATGAGGGCATCACTGGCTAGGCCAGTATTTATTGCCCGTTGGCAATTAGGAGTCAACCACATTTCTGTGGATCTGGAGTCACATCTAGGCCAGTCTGGGTAAGGACAGCAGTTTCCTTCCCTAAAGAACATTAGTGAACCATGTGGGTTTTTCCAAAAATTGACAATGAATTCATGGTCATCATTAGATCCGTAATTCTAGATTTTTATTGAATTCAGATTCCACAACTTGCCATGCTGGGATTTGAGCCTGAGCCCCCAGAACATTCCCTAAGTTTTAGTAATAGTACCACTGGGCCATCACCTCCCCTTTCTGTAATTGAGGAAACACATTGTCAATGATCATTTAGTCTCCTTCAGTATTATGGCCTCCCATGTGGATAGCTGCACAAGTTATTACTTTCAGAATTTCACAGATGTGAGAACTAAATTCAGTCATAGAGTATGTTCATAATTCTACTTCATAATCCAACTGACTGATTGTTGTTTCATTTACAAAGGAAAGGACAATTCAATGAGAAAGATTAATCAGAGCAAGTTATTAAAACATGTAATCTGTATTTGTAATTTAGGAAATTAATCCTTGGGATATTTATGTACGGGTGCAAATTTCTGTGCCATGCTTGCACCAAACTGAAGAAAGCAAAACAGTGTTAGAAGAGTCAATTCCTGCAGAGCAGATAGAAGCATTCACCTTCTGAGAACTTGTTGGTTCCAGTGGAGGTGTTTGGAACATAGGAATCACTAAACAATGAAAAAGACAAGGCCTACCTATTTCACTCCCTATTGCTAGATTCCTGCAAAGTCAGTTGCTCAGTAGTTCTAAAAGTGACTATTTTCTGTTTCAGTTTATCATGCTGACTTACATCTTCATGCTGGCTTGGTTGGGAGTGACGGCCTTCACCTCACTGCCTGTCTTCATGTACTTCAACATCTGGACACTCTGCCAGAATGTCACCGTCATGGAGTCCACTGATCTTTGTTTTGACCTCCGTCAGTTTGGTACGTCACTGCTTGTGGGGAGTGATAGAATAAGAAGATGGAAGCAGCTTTACTGTTCAATGTGATGGGTCATTTTTTCTTTTCTCTCCACTCGGCTTTCAGTGATCACTTCCTGGGGCTCCATTTGTCTGGAGCCTCTGAGTCAGCAGATCTCAATCCAGAGCCTTGAACATAAAACTCATTCTGTCACTTCTTGGGGTAGAAGTGCTTAGTTAGCAATGCCAACCTTCTGACAACTCATTGAGTTGTGATTTGATTTGCCCGTTCAGGTGAATATAAAAAACCATGTGACAATATTTCAAAGAAGTGCAAGGCAGTTCTCTGCCCGTCCTGGTCAATATATATCAAGCAATCAACATTATTAATACAGATCTCCCAGCCATAAAGGGTGGCACAGTGGCTCAGTGGTTAGCACTGCTTCCTCACATTGTCAGGGACCCAGATTAGACTCTAGCCTTGGGGGACTGTCTGTGTAGAGTTTGCACATTCTCCCTGTGTCTGCATGGGCTTCCTCTGGGTGATCTGGTTTCCTCCCATAGTTCAAAGGTGTGCAGGTTAGGTGAATTGGCCATGCTATATTGCCCATAGTGTTAGGTGCATTAGTCAGGAGCAAGAATGTCAGGAAATGCATTTGAATGCGTTATTGTTTGGTGGGTAAGTGTGGACCTGTTAGGCCAAATAGTCTGTTTCCATAATGTATGAAATCTAATCTAATAGCCATTATCTCACTTTATTTTGTGTGAACTTGCTGTGTGGTAAGTGCTGTATTTTCCACATCACACAGCAGGGACAATGCTACAAAAGCAAAGCTCATTAGGATGTCTGGAGGCCTAAAAAGAGTACAATATAACTGCAAGTAGTTTTTCCTTTCCTTGGTCAACTGTGTCTTATTTAGTAAACCTGGTTTAACCTGTGACTGTGGGTTCAACACCCAATTCTATGTCTTGAGTACAAAACTTTAAGGTTGCCCCTCTGTTGTAGTAGCAAACTATTGTTGCCATCCTTAGAATGAGGCATTCAAATGAGACGATGGAAAATATATTGCAAAAAATGAATTGTTGAGAAAGAGTGAAGGATTTATTCCTGGTCATCTGAATAATATTTGATCCTTAACTGACATCAGAGAAACAGGTTATCTGGTTATTCTGGCATTGCTGTTGGTGAGAATTCTCTGTCCATAAATTCTCTTTCCTGTATTACAAAGGTGATTACACTTGAGGTTTGCTATAAAGTGCTTCAGGGGAAGTTTGTGAAAGACTCTATCTAAAAGCAAGTTTTCTTTATTCATTTTTCTTTTTCTCCCCTAATGTCCGAAGGTTTGAGGTAATCAGACAATTGTTTGTGAATTCCCACGGTTCAATAATTGATAGCTAGAAGGCTTACCAGAGCAATTGGAATCAGTGACACAGATCAGAAGTTGCTGAAAATCTGTAGGATGGCTGTGCATTCTTAACCATGGTTGATTAACAGAGCTTTCTGTTTCAGGTATTGTGCCTATTCATGAGCAGAAGATGGTCTGCACTTTGAATGAGAACTTCAGCAAACTTTGTCAATCTAATGATGTAAGTCAAGTTCTGAGTTTGTAGACTGGGGTACTGACCTTGCAGAATTGAATTCTGCTGAAAATTCCATATGCATGAACTGCTTGATCATTGATGTATATTTAGGGATTTTGGCTGTACCATTTCATATTGCTGCAGATAAAAATAAAAAAAAAACATGGGACTTTGGCTTTGCAAGCTTCCAGAAAGTTCATTTCCTGTTCTGATCATTCACACACTTTTGTTTTCCACTGAAATTAGCCATCAATGCAGTTGTGTGCTCTGGCCATCAGGCAGCAATGTTCACATTTCGACTCTGTTACATGGGCTTGGATGTTTACATTACTAGCATGGCCTAAACCAAGTGTAAGGCATTTTACTCTGGATTACATATCTGTCAAGGTTGCTCCATGTCCAATTTTGAGAGATGGCTCTGGGCTAAGCTGGGATTTTTGTCACACTGGAATGTTTAGGGCAGGAATGTCTTGACTTAGTTGACTCCCCTCCTTTAAAATTTCCACAGTACGCCATTTTTGTCCTGGAAAGACCAAGAAAGGATAGAGTCAGACCGGTCTCTTATGGAGGTAGTTTGAGAGCAACAACAGAAACATGCGAGAGCCAAAATGGACAAGTTAATAGGCCCATCTCACTTCTTTGAGACTTTAATGCAGTTGAATTAAAAGCCGGTAGACTTTCTTGCCCTCATCACCCATAATACCTGACACTCCATGTGCCAATGCCCCATCCCTCATTCCTCCCTAGTCCCACTTAATTCCTATTCTCCCTCCATTGTCCCTGACTTCCCTCATGTCACATCTATGTCATTGTACATTCTCCATATATTCTCTATAGCCACTGATCTAAGACACAATATAGACAGACATCAGGAGCCACACAAGTGCAGATGAAAAAATGTCTCATAACCTCTCACTCAAATGTGCTTCATAATGAAAACCTCATCCATAAAGTCAATTCATAGAAGTATAATTCCCATGAACTCTTCTGTTAGGCAGATAATACAGAAGCCTGAATGCATGCACCAGCAGGTTCAGGAACAGCTTCTTCCCGACCGCTATTAGACTGATGAATGGACTCTCTAGCCTTAAATAATGCTGATCACGCTAATGCCGATTTCGCCTAGCGCACACTTCGTGCAATGTAATCTGTGTGCCTCTGTCAAGTCTTTTTGATCTGTATACCCTCACTTACTGCTTGTACTGCTCGTAAACAAAGCCTTTCACTGTACTTCGGTACACGTGACAATCAATCAATTAATCATCAATGAATTGTTGAATTTCTTGTAATAACAATGACAAATCTGTTTTACTGACCACCTGAAAGGCAGATAACCATTCAAGTGATCTTTTAAACAATAAACCAAATTATGAAGATCAATCTCTGTTGAGTCAAGTGGTTCTCTATGTTGAGAAACTCAGTCAAAGCATTCATAACATGCTCAGCAGTCAGAACTTGGGACATCTAAGCAATGGAGCCTTTTGCAAATGTACAGATAGATGATTAATATATTCTCTTGAAGCAACACTGGATCACCTGCTATTCAATTCACTTCAGCAGCTAGTGTTTCCTTTTACATTTAATGAAAGCTGCAGACCTTTCTTTAACTTTAACTGATTGCGAATTTAAGCCACTTCAGATTCTGTGAGAAACTCGAAAAGAGAATGGTAAGTTAACTGGAATAAAGGAGAAGTTAAACACTATATGTCATATTCGCAATGCGTCGATATGAATTTATAGAATACAATAAATAAAACTGGGAAAGTTACAGGTGCAGATTGCTAAATGGAATTATGATGTTATGGACATAACAATGACATGAGAGCAGAAATTTGTGGTCATTCTTGGTCACAATGTAAGTAGAGAAGAAAGAAAATGAAAGAGGTGACAATAATGTCTAAGGAGAGGATCTTGCTGCTGAAAAATGGGAATGTTTCAGAGGGTCAAATACAGAATTGATTTGGATAGACCCTAGGAACAAACAGGTACAATTAAATTGTATGTTGTACTCCATCGATGACCAGCCAGTGAGAGGGATGTAGAGTAACAAATTGCAAGGAACTACTTAGAGAAGCACAAACATTAGAGATTAATTAGAATGGGGCACTTTAATTTTCCAAAATTAGTGTAGGTATGGTAGGTGATAGTTTAAAGGACAGAGAGGGGCAAGTATTCTGAGGTTGTACTCTGGAGAATTTTCCATGGCGGAAATGTGACCAAGCCTATCTGGAAAGCGGCACTGCTCAACCTGTTTTTTTTGCAATGGAGTGGACAAGTAGAACATGTCAGTGGGAGAACATTTTGGGGATACTGTTTAATATATCGTAAGCTTTCAGAAGACAATGGAAAACAGAGGAAGAATAATTAACTACAGGAGAATTGACTTCCATGACGCAAAACCAGTTGGACTGGATAGACAGAACCCAAAGATTGGTGGGAAAAGTTGCCCTCAAATAGGAGATGTTTTGGGCACAGCCAAGGTAAATTCCTTTAAAAGAGAACAGTAGGGCAAATAAATATAGAGCTCCTTGGATGTAAAAGGAGATCGAAATTAAAAAAAGGGAGAAGAAAGATGTTAATGACAGGTTAAAGAATACAGTTGAGAAGCATGAGGAATACAGAATATTCTTTAGATTACTTACAGTGTGGAAACAGGCCCTTCAGCTCAACAAGTCCACACCGACCCGCAACCCACCCAGCCCCATTCCCTTACATTTGCTCCTTCACCTAACACTACGGACAATTTAACATGGCCAATTCACCTAACCTGCACATCTTTGGACTGTGGGAGGAAACCCACGCAGACACAGGGAGAATGTGCAAACTCCACACAGTCAGTCGCCTGAGGTGGGAATTGAACCTGGGTCTCTGGCGCTGTGAGGCAGCAGTGCTAACCACTGTGCTACCATGCCACCCGTCTTCTCAAGGGAGATAAAGAACAAATAGCAAAAGCAAAGAGGAATTATGAGAAGAAACTGGCAATTAAAATAAAAGGGAATCCAAAATGATTGTAGAAGCACATAGTTTGGAAACATTTGGTAAAGGAGGAATAAGACCATTGTAATGATGATGCTCCTTGGCTTTTTCTTTCAGAAATGTCATAAAAGACAGAGACTTGAAAAAGTGTAAGTTTGAAGGGTTTTAGGGCCAATTTGATTATAGCCAACAGATGCTGCCTCAAGAAAAAAGGCTTTAAAGTTTTAAAAAAGATGTTTGTACAATGAAAGGGGAGTGGTCAGTTCTCCCAGCTCAGATTTTCTCCGGTTTGGTTTGGTCTGGCCATTCACTGAATGCAGTTGGACAATTATGAAGCTGCTGGACCCTCCCTCTCTCTGACTTCTCTTCTGTAAGACCCTGTGTTTGATTTTACCTTTTGTGCCAAGGGGTGTTTATAGGGATTATTGCAAGTATTGGGAACAGCATCCTCAAATTGGTATAATCTGTTGGGTTTTCAGATAGGTTAAGTTATTTGGTATTTTGTTCTCTTTTGTTTGTGT
This sequence comes from Chiloscyllium punctatum, assembly GCF_047496795.1. NCBI lineage: Eukaryota > Metazoa > Chordata > Chondrichthyes > Orectolobiformes > Hemiscylliidae > Chiloscyllium > Chiloscyllium punctatum. The sequence continues at coordinate 24,150,366 of NC_092740.1, read as the reverse complement.
TGCTTTCGGTAATCTTGTAATTAAATCCTGTTTTGTTTAAAACTAAGTGGTTTGGCCAACTGCATCGCTCCTGGAAAGTCCACCTAACACCTGCTTAAAACAACTTGCAAAGTTAGGGTGGGCTATCTTGAAATGGTTTAACAGAATCTGGCCTGCTCCATAATACCAATTAGAGACCAAAAAGGAGACTGAAACATGTAAACAAGAGGCATGGCTGAGGTATTAATTGAATAGATTGCATCTGTCTTTATCAAAGAAGCAAATGTTATATAGAGGAGGAACATCTGTCACTAAAAATGTTCAGAATTGGTAACAAAAGGGTAATGGATAGTATGAAAAGTTACCAAGGCACCTGGGCAGATGAGATGCATTCCAGGATACTGAAGTAAGTGAATGTGGGAATTGCAGAGGTATTGGTCATAATGTTTCAGACTTCTTTAGTTTCAGAAATGGCGTCAAAGCCTGGAGAACTACAAACATCGCACATTTTTCACAAGAGTTGGTAAGGCAATTATTGTTAATAAGTTCAACGTTGATGGTAGGGAAACTTCTACAATCAATAATTTTGAATGGAATTAATAGTCATATTGACAAATGCAAATTAATTAGAGAGAACCAGCAGGAATTTCCTAAGGGAAAATCGTGTTTAATTAACTTGCTAGAGGTAAGAGAGAGGTTTGATGACCCCAGTGCTGTTTAGGTTTTGTTTATGGATTTCCAGAAGGTATTTGATGCAGTGTAATGTACAGATGGATGAGCAAAGTTAGTACTCAATCTATTAGAGTGCCAATAGCAACAAGGATACAAAATTGGCTATAGGAGTGATAGGAAACAGGATAATGGTCTGCAGTGGAATTCCCAGGGGTCAATTCTCAGACCCTTTTTTTCCCCTGATACATATCACTAACCAAATCTTGGTGTAAAGAAAATAACTACAAAATTTGTGGATGATACAAAAGTTGGGAACATTGTTAACTTTGAGGGGGATGCATAGAACTTCATAGGACATTGGCAAGTTGGTGGAGAAAATAGGTAGGTCAAATGGGTGACTTTCAATGTGGAGAAGTGCAAAATGACATAGGTTGGTCCAAATAACACGGCGAGTACAAAATATAGGTTATTACACTAAAGAGTGTGTGACAGCAGACAGACATAGCAGTAAAGGTCCATAATTCATTAAAGATGGCATAGCAGGTAGAGAGATTAATTAATAAAGCACACAGAGTCCTTGGTTTTATTAATTAAGGTCAAAAGTCATACATTCACCAGGTTCATTTGAAGTCACAAGCTTTTGGAGTGCTGCCCCTTCATCTTAAAATAAACCTCTTGAACTATAACCTGGTGTTGTATGACTTCTGACCTTGTCCACCCCAATCCAACATCATCACCTCCATAACTTTATTAATTAAGGTGTAAAATAAAAAGAAGAGGTATTTGATGAACTTACATAAGACATGAATTAGATCTCAGCCAAAGTATTGTGTATAGTTTTTGTACACCACACTTCAGGATGGATGTGGGCACTTTGGAAACAGTACAGAAGAAGTAGATGAGAATGATTCCAGGAGCGAGAAACTCCAGTTATGAAGAAAGATTGGAAAGTTTGAAGGTTTTGCTTGGAAAGGAGATTTAAAAGAAGTTTCAAAAGTCATGAGGCATCTAGATGGAGTAACTAGAGAGCAACTGTACTCATAGAAGGGTGAAGAACAATAGGACACAGATTTAAAGTAATTTGCAAAAGAAACAAATGTAATCTAGTTAGGTTCTGAAATGCATTGCCTAGAAGTGCAGTAGAATCAAGTTCTAGCTGAAGCATTCAAGAGAATATTAAATGATTATTTAAGTAGCAACAACATATAGAATTATGAGGAAAAAACGTGAGAATGGCACTCGCAATTAAGCCCATATGGAGAGCCAGTGCAGATACAATAGCCAAATGGGTGAGAGTAACAAATGTCAGAAGAACGTTGCTGGGCAGTTTTTGCTCCCTTCAAGGACACTTTCCAAATTATGTCCTTTAAGACCTAATTCTTTGACTCAGCCTTTGGGTTTATGATAAAGAAATTGGTTAAGTGGCAGGGAGTGGAGATCATGGGAAGTTGCCTTAACTGATAGTGACACAATCACTGGTTATCAGCAGGGACCTCAGTTGTTGCCACACATATTATCAATTTAGATTATGGGATTGAAAGTCACATATCCAATTTTGCTGATGGCATATAGATAGGTTAGTTAGCTTCGCATTACAGTTGGAAGCAAAGCAAAATGAAGAAAGTGCTAGATTCAGGAAAGTGATCAAAATTGTGGCAAATGGATTTCAATATAGCAAGATAATCCACTTTAAACTTAAACATGATAGAATATATCCTAAATGATGAAATGCTAAAAGTAATAGAGGGACCAAAGCAATTTGGGTGTCTGTGTGCATAGTTCATTACAATGTAATGAAAAGATTCAGAAAGTAATCATAGAAACAAATGGAATGCTGACCTTTATATCGAGAGGATTAGATCAGAAGGGGCTAGAAGTCATGACTCAGCTGCATATAGTTCTGATTAGACAATACATGTGTGTGGTTCTGTGAACTACACATTAAGAAAGATATATTAGCAATATAGAGGGTGCAGTGTAGATTTGCTGGAATGATACCTGGAATCCAATGGATAAGTTACAGGCAATATTATACAAACTACTGCTTTACAATTGTGTACTTCAGAATGTCAGAAATCAATTTGATTAATTTTAAAGATATGGAAGGGAACAGCTAAGACAGAGAACACCTATTTCCATTAGGTAATGGGTTTTAGGACTATGACTGAGGAAGGAGGTGCAAAGTATAAACATTAGAGTCCAGTCTTACATGAAGAAAGATAAGAATTATTTCTATGCAATAAACTGTAATAGATGTTCAGAACTCTCTTCTGCAAGTGGCAGTTAATAGAAATCAATTGTAATTGTAAAACTGTGCTTGATAGTTTTGTTAGCTTTGGTTTTAGTGGATACTGGGACAGCGTTGGTTGTGGAGTTAGGTTGCAAGTCAACCATGAGCTTATAGATTAACATAACAGCCTTGAAGGGGCTGAATATCCTATTCCTTTTCTTACACTCTGCAAGTTGTAAATAGACACATCAACTAAGAGTTGTGAACTGAGTAAGTCCATGAATAGAGTGAAATCTAAAGCATTAATGTTTCCTAGTCAAAGCCATTCAAAAGAGTCTACTACGCGCAATCTATTCTTGATGAAAGTCAGCATGACATTTCTGTATGGCTGCTATCAAATTGATTTATATCAAAGATACCGCTGAAAAGTTGCTTTTCATCTTTTTTCTAAACACAACCTCCGTGAGCAAGATGAGAAACCATTTGAAAATACTTTCTCACACACACACACACACACACATTCTTTCCTTCCAGTCTCTCATGAACATGAGCCTCCAATTATGTACCTACCTGTTGGAATGTCACTTTTGTTCCATTACCCTGGAGTCACATGACCACAGGTTAGGGGAGGTTAATGAGAGAGAGGGATGGGAAGTTAGCATAGAAGTTAGTCTGAGCCAGTGCAAGTTTTTTGATGACTCTGTCAGATTTAATTTCAAAAAAATAAAGTAACCATAGAGCTGCTCTCTCTCAATAGACAGAGCTGACTGGTGGTGAGTATAACCTAAGGATCACCTTGCCTCGAATGAGGGACAAGGGCAGGACTTCTATGGTGAACTCAGCCAGTGTAGAAATTGAGCTCATTCTGTTATTCACCAACTGTCCACCCAGCTGAGTTAACCCTCGTCCGGGGCATCTACCCTGGCTTAGCAGCAAAAGAGCAGGACAGTCAAGACTATACCAAATATATTTTGAATGATTGAGAATAAGTCTGGGTTTGAAGGCTAAGTGGGTATTGAAATTCTACAAAGTGATTTGGCTCACAATGGTTCTATAGCATCTCTATTGTTAAGTCGCTGCTACATTGACTCCTTTAATGAAGCAAATCGGGCCAATTTTGATTTGATGTGATTCGATTTATTATTGTCACGTGTTTTGAAATATAATAAAAACATTGTTTTGCATGCTGTTCAAGCAAGTCATACCATACATCAGTGCATTGGGTTATTAGAACAAAATGCAGAATATAGTGTTCGAGTCACTGAGAAGGTGCAGAGAGAGATCAACTTTAACCTTTGAGAGGTCCAATCAAAAGTCTGATATTGTAGGTACATGTTTTCACATTTTTGTTTCTTCTGCGTGATGGAAGAATTAAAATTAGAATTGGATTCATTATCAAGTGCACTAAAGTTACAAAGAACAGGAGCACTGTGAAAAGTGTACAATGTGGTCAGCACTTAATGCCATCTTAGGTACAAAGTACCTAGGTTCATACCTTAGGCACAAAAACAGAGAAAATAAAGATAAGAAAGTTACACTATGTAACAGATATACATTGTATCAATATAAGTGAGGAAAATAAGAAATAAAGCTAAAAAGATAGACATTATAGTCTTTCTCATAAGAGGGGAAAGGGGTATAGCCAGGATGGGAGGGGTCTTTCATTAGATTGGCTGATTATATTGCTAAATATATTTGATGATATTGCTCAATGAGCCAGAAGTGGGGCAGGCTCAGTTATGTTTTCACTAGATTTTCACTTTCCTGACTATCTGCAGAATGGGTGTCTCATACCATCTCATTATTTTTTCCTAGTTGAACATGACATTCCATTTGTTCATTGTGGCCCTGGCTGGAGCTGGAGCAGCTGTCATTGCTATGGTGAGTACAAAACTATGACCATTGTCAGCCTTTAGATATGGCGTGACTTACTCATTGATGGTACAATTAAGTTCTTAGTTCACCTCATTAGTGTTGTTTTAGCCCATGAATATCTACATAAACTCCAAAGTGACTGAAGTCAAAACGATAGGAAATGTCTGAGTAGCTATTTATTTTCCAATGGAGACGGATATAAATCCCCACTAATTGGATTTACAACTGCATTGAAAAGTGATGCAGAATGGCTTTTTTTTGACTGTGGAATAAACTTATTGACTTCAACAATATGATAATTGATTCTCTGTTACAGAAGACAATCTCAGGAGAAGCAGCTGGAGCTCCGTTCAATCTGTTTATTTACGAGCAATGCTCAAAGCATCAGTATTGTATATACATTAAATTTTACCTGAACCACCTCAGAATTAATGGAGGACATTTCTAGGCAAAACTACATTGCATTGTTGAGGAGAAATGCAACTTGGAGTTTTCCCTGTGTTTGTACATAATCTGGATGGCAACCAATTAGATGACTTGAATTGTTGAGGAATCTTGGCCATAAGTGGGTTATATGTTTAACTATGATTTAGATCTATTGTTGCACAGTAAAAACTAGTATTAAGTTCTGCACATGTTGTAGAAAATGGCAATTTATATTCAGCTCCTTTAATTGCAACGCCAAGACATACAAGGCTATGGGCCAAGTATTAGAGAATAGCATTCGAATAGTTAGATGCTTGTTTTTTAACCATTGCTGACTTGACAGTCCAAAGGGCCTCTTTCTGTGTTTTAGACACCTATGACTATGACATAGCAAGTCTTCTCCAACTTGCTTGCTTGGAGAGATCCCCTCATGTTTGATATACAGGCACAGCGAAAAAAAAACAAAGTTATTGACTTTTTTCTCTTCATTAAAATGTTTTGTGTACTTATATATATTATACAGTAAACTTTTAGTTATCCAGCAACCCATGGGACCAGGAGTGTGCTGATTAATCAACTATTCTGCTCGTCAAGCGTCCACATAATCAATGTAAAAGCACAGACTAAGCAATAGAAAGACAGTGAAGGGACTATACACCTCACTGTTACAGTTCATTTACAACATAAATTACTTAAGGGTAATGTAACTTTGTTTTAAATAAAACTTACTGACAGAGGGCCTTTTTACTTGTACCCTCAACTTACTCGGACATTGCAGAGATCGCGATAATACAATAAATTCCAAGTATTTAAGGTAATATATTGCTGGTTTATTGAGAGTGCTAGTTCATTAAGATGCCGGTTAAAACAAAGTTTGTTATGGGTTTCAGGCTAGGACCAAGCCTTTGAAGCCATTGAACTCAAAGCTGTTCCAGATGTCAGCCTGCTGTCATGTATATGAAATTCTGATTTTAACAGCATACTGTTTGTGTACCCTGTAGCTGATCTATTTCCTTTGCCCCTTACCTCACGCTCCCTATCCCACCTCTTCCCTCCTCCAAAGGAGCTAGGTTTAGCACTGGTAACAGGCTGCTAATCCACAGAACACAAGGTCTAATCCTGCCATGGACATTCAAGAATTCAAACTTGCATTCTTTTTCAATTTCCAGAAGTATGTGGCTTTCAGTTGAAGTGGCCATGGAGCTGTGGTTTTGCTGTTAAAAACAAAACCCCACTGATTCAATAATTTACTTGGTGGAGGAAATCTGACCCCTTCTCTGGCAACCAACGTTCTTGAGGGAGGGAAATCTGCCCTACCTGTAACTCCAGACTCACAGCATCGTGGTTAGTGCTTAGCTGTTCTCTGGGCAATAAATGCTGTTCTAGCTAACATCTCATTAATAAATATAAAGAAAAGGAGTGACTTTTATCCCAGATCAAGATGACTGACTCTGGAATAACATCTGAAGTAGGCCCACAAGCCTTTTTTTTAAATTCATTCACAGGATGAGGGTGTCTCTGGCTAGGCCACTATTTGTTGCCCATCCCTAATTATCCAGAGGGCAGTTAAGAGTCAACTGCATTGCAGTGGGTCTGGAGTCACATTGCAGGGCAGACCAGGTAAGGATGGCAGTATCCTTCCGTAAAGGACATGAGTGAACCAGATGGACTTTATTGTGGTCATCATCAGACTCCTAACTTCAGATTTTTATACAATTAAAATTCCACCATCTGCCATGGTGAGATTCAAACCCAGGTGCCTACCTCAGTCTCTGGATTAATAGTCCAGCTACAATACCACTAGGCCATCACCTTCCTTTTAGGTTGCACAAAGCCACTTAACAGTGGGCAATACATTCTGACATTTTCTACAATGCACATGTGCCGAGAATGACTTTTAAAATAGTGTAAATAAAGCTGAACCTTTACAGAAAATGGTTAAATGTCCTGTCAAGGATGTCAAGTCTTTATAGGGAGTTGAGAGCAGATTTAGTCTTTGAAAGAGCTGGCATCAGCGCAATAAGCCGACAGACTGACTGCTGTGCAGCTTAATTCAGTGACTCCATGATGCTCCCATCCAGTGGTGCAAGAATTGTTGATTTGAGTGCGGGCAACAATAATAATCACACTGCACAAGCAGAAGACTCTGCGATATTCAGTGCTGTCACCTACAGCACCATTGTATTGCTACCACACATTTTGAAGAGCAGTTCAGTGGTGACCATTTATTTATTTCTGATACCTTCAATCTCATAATGCTATGGGTTTTCTGGCGGTGGAGATTTGCGACTGATAACTAACGATACTCACACATTGCTGCAGCTTATTTTTCTCAAGATGTATCCATGCAGCAATCGTGTCTGTTGCCAGTTGCTTGCTAGATGACACTTTCACAGTGGGATTAGATTGTGCATCATAATTCACACTGTGCAAACAGGCTGTTGCTGACCCTGATCCCAGCTGCCAAAGGACTTGATCCGCTCCACTAGGTGCACAAGCCTGCCAAGTCATTTTGGTTTTTAATGCTTTTATCAGGCTGGTAATATTTTTGGTTCCCTTGCCCTGTGTCACCCTTCACTTAATGGCTGAGATTGGGAAGGTGCCACATGGACAAAGACCCTTGCTGTCAAGAAAGCATAGTCACATTTGCAAAAGACCCAGTGACGTGCACAGAAATAATTATACTTTGCAATAAATTATTTTGGATGAATGCTAATTGTGTTATGCTTTAGCAAGTATAATAGGATAGAATTGTGCATGGGTGTTGAAATTATTTCAGCCATATTTTGTGTTTAGACAACATCCCTTTGCCCACAAGCATAGTAGAGACTTCCAGATACTAACCTTGAACTTCCATCTTTATCTTAGAATGTTATAGTCATGTGTTAACTGTCCACCTGGTAATATTTTCTGGAGCAATTTTCACACTATGGTATTCAGACATATGCCCCATTTAAGAGCTTCCCCTTGTCTTTGTATCTCTTTACAACCTCTCATCACTATGGTCTGGTGACTATCATAGTTGAGAAGATGCAGTGTAGATTTCCCAGAATGACACCAGATGTGACAGACTTCAGTTGTGTGGAAAGACAGGAAGAGCTGGAATTGTCCTCCTCAGAGCAGAGGAGATTAAGAGAGGATTTAATAGAGGTGCTACTAATTATTGGAAATGTACATAAGTGAGTGGTTAGGATCTAGAACACACTGTCTGGGGTTGCAGAGGAGGCAAGGGTCAATTGGAGTGCTCAAAAGGGAATTAGATCATTATCTGTAAAGGAATAGTAAGTAGAGGCTGACAGTCAGAAAGCAGGGAATGGCACAAGTTGAATTGCTTCTTTGGAGGGCTGGGAAAAACAGAGCTGAAAGTCCTCCTCTGTAACCAACAATGATGAAACAGAGAAATGTATGAAATATATGACACAGGTTTTTCCCTTAAATATGTGATAGCCAAGGAAGAGTCATCCAGCCTAATCCCATTGCCAGATTTTGGCCCTTAACCCTTCAATTAACTGCAGAGAGGCCGGTATCCTGTCACCAAGTCACCCTTTATTTACATGTGCACAGTTCACAGGCTGTGACCAGCCAGCTCAGACTCTGCCTCTGAAGTGAGAAGACTCCGAATCCCCTGTTTATTTATTTATTTATTTTTAATAATCCTCCACACTACCACTGTACAGAAGCCATGCTTAATTTCTTGTTTATTTTTTTCCTTTTTTTATTTTATTAAACAATTACAAAAGAGTTTACAGAAAAACAGTTAACAGTTACAGCTCTATATAACAGCAATTTTACAAGAGAGAGGAACAGCAAAGAGAGGCCCCAAATCCTACCAGTTTATAGGGAGATGAGGACAAACCTCAAATTCCAGTTCCACATATAAAAAGACTTCAACAATGACATTTGAATTTCCTGTTTATCTTTTTTTTTCTTCTTTTTTTTTGCACTCCACTCCCTGCGGCACCCACCTCTCCCTGAACAACTCCAGGGTGTTGGTGGACACCGCATGCTCCTTTTTTTTTCTTTTTTTTCTTTCTTTTTTTAACCCCCACACTACCGCCTAACTGCGGTAGTGCTTATTTATTTCCCCAGCACCCATGGTGTGTGTGAGTACAGCTGTGAGACGCAGTGAAAGACACAAAGTGCACGAATCTTTATTCAATTTCCACCACCAGGAAGATAGGAAAACACCCAAGTGGCCAGTGACAAGCACTGCCCTTCACATCAAAGGACAATGCTGTGTGATCAAAAAGGTGAAGGGGAGGGTAGGGATTAAATCAAAATAGAGTTGGACGGGGAAATAATACACTCCACTCCCTGCGGCGCCCACCTCTCCCTGAACGACTCCAGGGTGTTGGTGGACATCGCGTGCTCCTTCTCCAAGGACACCCGGGCTCTAATTTCCTGTTTAATTTTTTTTATCAAAGGGCAATGATGTGTGATCAAAACAGTGAAAGACTTCTGTTTATCTTTTGTTTTCTCTTTTTCTTTAGTGCTTATTTTTTCCCCAGCACCCATGGTGTGTGTGTGTAGGTGTGAGACACAGTGAAGGACACAAAGTGCACGAATCTTTATTCAATTTCCACCACCAGGAAGATAGGAAAAATGCCCCAGTGGCCAGTGACAAGCACTGCCCTTCACATCAAAGGGCTATGCTGTGTGATCAAAAAGGTGAAGGGGAGGGTAGGGATTAAATCAAAATAGAGTTGGACAGGGAAATAATACACTCCACTCCCTGCGGCACCCAACTGTCCCTGAACGACTCCAGGGTATTGGTGGACACCGCATGCTCCTTCTCCAAGGACACCCGGGCTCTAATTTCCTGTTTATATCTGTCAGCCAGGACACCCTGATTGGCCCATGTTAACAATTCCAGTCAAGGAACTCATAGTCAATGAGATCTATCTGATGCTCTCGCTCCAATCACTACAGCCCTGTAGTTGACTGCACTTCAATCACATTGCCTTGAACAGATACATGGACATGAGTTTTCAGGTTCTACTATCCTTTAAGACACTAAGTTCCGGGTCCCCACAGCCCTCTGTGTGAAAAATATTTTCCTCTAATTCTTCCTCAAATTCTTCTCTTAACATTTTAAATCTGTGTTGCTTGGCTCATGACTTGATGCTAAGAGAAATAGTTCCTTATTACCACTTTATCCAGACCCCTGGCAATTTTATACTTGTTTGTTAAATTTCCCATCAGCCTACTCTGTTCCAGAAAAAGTCAAATTTAATCTTTCCTCATAGCTAAAATTCTCCATTCCTGGCAACATTAATTGTTTTTTATTATTTATTCACTCATGAGTCATCAACATCACTGGCTGGCCAGCAGTTATTGTCTGTCTCTAATTGCCTTTGAGAAGATGATGGTGAACTCGCCTCTTGTATTCCTTCCCTATGGTGGAGTGACCAAAAATAAGCACAGTATTCTTGCTGATGCTGATCTCGTGTCTTACATGGCTCAAACATAAACTGGTTGGTGGGCTCAGTTGGCTGAATAACTGGTTTGTGATTTACACTGTTGGTTCAGTTCCTGATTGAGGCCACCATCAACCTTATCTCTTGCTTGAGATACTGTGACTCTCCCTGCTGGAGGAAATATGTTATTAAACTTGAAAGGGTTCAAAAAAGATTTACAAGCATGTTGGAGGTGTGAGCTATAGGGAGAGGCTGAGTAAGCTAGGGTGAGTTTCTCTGGAGTATCAGAGGCTGAGGGGTGACTTTATGGAAGTTTATAAAATCATGAGGGGCATGGATAGGGTGAATAGCCAAGGTCTTTTCCCCAGGGTGGGGGCAGTCCAAACCTAGAGGGCATAGTTTTAAGGTAGTTTGGAGGTGCCGCTGTTGGACTGGAGTGTACAAAGCTAAAAATCACACAACACCAAGGTTATAGTCCATCAGATTTATTTGGAAGCACTAGCTTTCAGAGCGCTGCTCCTTCATCAGGTGGTTACTGTTCGAATATAACCTGGTGTTCTGTGATTTTTAACTAGGCTTAAGGTGACAGGGAAAAGATTTAAAAAGAACCTAGAGGCAACTTTTTCACGCAGAGTGTGATATATGTATGGAAGTGGTGGAGGCTGGTACTTATGGGCGGTACGGTGGCTCAGTGGTTAGTACTGCTGCCTCACAGCACCAGGGTCCTGGGTTCAATTCCTGCCTGTCTGTGTGGAGTTTGCACATTCTCCCTGTGTCTGCGTGAGTTTTCTCCCACAATCCAAAGATGTGCAGGTCAGGTGAATTGGCTATGCTCAATTGCCCCGTGTGTTAGTCAGGGGTAAATATAGGGGAATGTGTTTGGGTGGGTTTCTCTTCAGAGGGGTGGTGTGGACTTGTTGAGCCAAGGGGCCTTTTTCCACACTGCAGAGAATCAAATCTAATCTAATTACAACATTTAAAAGGCAACTGGATGGTTATATGAATAGGAAGGGTTTAGAGGGATTTGGACTAAATGCTGGTGAATGAAACTAGATTAATTTAGAATATCTTGTTGGCATGGATGTGTTGGACTGGGTATTTCTGTGCTGTACATCACTAAGACTCTGTGTCCTTACCAGCTTTCTCTCTCTAATGAGAGAGCAGTCTGTGGTGTCTTTCAACTTTTGAATAGTCGAAGTTTTGACAAAAAATACAGGTACATTCTCTGCCATCCTTGCCACCTTAACAACATAGGACACGAAAAGAAACATGAAACATGCCATAACACTCACTGAGGTAAAAGCAGGATCTGTCACCTTTACAAAGGCTAAGAGAAGAATCTACCCAATAAATAAAGGTAGCAATTATTACTGTTGTTAGAATAAAAGTCACATTAGATAGCATACCCTTGGCTCTTTGCCCAGCTGATTTCCATCTGTTTGCGCAATAATGCATTCGAATCATTGTGCCTTGGGTACACAGATTTTAGGTAGCAATGTTATCACAAAGCTGTGTGCAGATAATCCCTTAAATGTTGCATACAGCAGAATAAATTCACCTGTACATCAACACAGCTTCACAATTAAAAAAAAACAACAAAGTGTAAGTAAAGAGCAAGGGCTACATATGCGAATGTTCCAGCACTACAATGTGAAGTGCCAGAAATGCTTTGGTGAGCTTCATTTCTGCTTCAAGCTGTAGGGCTCCACAATCTGCTTAAAGCTTTGTGGAGCACGCACAGAATAACCAAAGCCATCAGGCTGAAAATATCCTGCTAGACTATCAACTACACAGAGAGTGAGAACAGATTGTTAAGCATGATTGATAATGCTAAATTCCCATGAGAAAGAGGCGGTGGTACTGATTCAGTAACCTGGAAATCCAGATTAATGTTCTGTGGACATGTATTCAAACCCAATCCATATTGCTGGAAACTAACAGTCAGTTAATAAATCTGAAATATAAAGCTAAGTTCATTCTCGAGAATTTGTCAAAAATCACCTGGTTCTCTGATGCCCCTTTTGGGAAGGAAATCCACTGTCCTTAACTGGTCTACCCTACAGAGTCAAAAGTGTGGTGCTGGAAAAGCACAGCAGGTCAGGCAGCATCTGAGGAGCAGGAGAATCGATGTTTCAGGAATAAGCTACCCTACACATGATTCCAGACCCACAACAATGTGGTTTTTTTCTTCACTAACCTCTGAAATCAACTCATGAAGACGATTGGTTCAAGGGCAACAAAGTGACCTTGCCAGAGTCACATTTATTGCATGAAAAAATAAAATTAGCTGAAAGAATTTGACCCTTTGTTGTCAATTCTGAATTAGCCTGCCCATTTTAATTACCTGTACACCTCAGAGTCAAGGGACGGCCCTTTAGAACTGAGATCTTTAGGAATTTCTTCAGCTGTTGGGCAGTGAATCCATAGAGCTCCTTTCCACAGAAGGCTATGGGGGTGAAGTTATTGAGTGCTTTTAGGACAGAGGTAGACTGATTATTGATTTAGAAAGGGGATCAAAGGTTATGGGAAGGAGGCAGAAGCATGGTGTCACAAAAAATATTAGCCATGATTGAATGGCGTAACAGACCTGATATGTTTTTCAAAGGTATTAAGGAATATGGTCCCAAAGCAGGTATATAGAGTTAAGCCACAGAGCAGCCATGATTGCACTGAATGGCAGAACAGGTTTGAAGGGCTGAATGGCCTACTCCAGTTCCTATGTACAGCTTCTTTTTTAAAATGAAAGTAAGAGTTTATAAAGCAATTGTTACTCCCATATTATTCTATAACACTAAGTGCTGTAATGTGAGAAAAGTCAATCGGCAAAGATACTAACGGCAGGGATTAACTACTTGAGAGCAATACTGGGTGGAGTATTCAGTGTTGTATAACATAATGTCCTGATAGGCATAATGTTCATACTGCATTGACTCCACCCATTCTATTGACGTCACAGACAGTATGTGAGAGATAAGGGGTTCTACTCCAGCTTTTAGATTGAGCAGGTGTATCTGAGTTAGTTCCTTAAGGCCCTTTTAATTATGTCTGACCAAACCTAGTGACACATCTTGCTGTTCTTCAATAAGCTTCTTGTTTTCTAAGAACTGTGCCTCTTCTGTGGATAGTCTACTGCTAATCATTAGATAAACCCAAAATAAAGCAAAGACAACAAGGGGATTAATGACAGCGCAGTGCCTTAAACACAGAAGGGCTTTTGCCCGAAACGTTGATTTCGCTGCTCGTTGGATGCTGCCTGAACTGCTGTGCTCTTCCAGCACCACTAATCCACACATTACCCAGTAACATATCTTGATAAAGGCAGCATAACAAAGCATGGTGCCAGCAGGGATTCCAGAAAAATACCATATCCAGGAAGCAAAACAAAAATCAGAAGTGATCAACCAAGCAATGAAAGATTTATGACTAAGTCGTAATTTAACAAAAATTTATCTGTCGCAGCTTTAAAATTAACAATTGATCTAGCACCAATTACTACTGTGGAAGAGAGTTCCAAACCTTTGCCATCCTTTGTGCTGAGAAACATTTCCTAAGCTCACTCCTGAATGAGGTAAAAACAATGACTGCAGATGTTGGAAACCAGATTCTGGATTAGTGGTGCTGGAAGAGCACAACAGTTCAGGCAGCATCCAAGGACCAGCGAAATCGACGTTTCCAAAGGGCTTTTGCCCGAAACGTCGATTTCACTGCTCCTTGGATGCTGCCTGAACTGCTGTGCTTTTCCAGCAGCACTAGTCCAGAATCAATCCTGAATGCAGTGGCCATAATGTTTAGACTATGGCCCGTAGTTCAAGAATCTCCATCCTATCAAAATAGTTCATCTTTATTCTTCCTTGCTTTGGATAGTATTGTACAACAGAGAGACTTAGGGGTTCAGGCACATAATTCTTTGAAGTTTACGTCACATATACACAGAGTGTTTCAGAAGGTGTTTAGCACTCTTGCCTTCATTGCTCAGACCTTGCAGTATAGGAGTTGGGATGTTATGTTGAGATTGTACAGGGTGTTATTGAAGCCTCTTCTGGAGTACCGTGTCCAATTCTCGTCTCCATGTCACAGGATGAATATTATTAAGCTGGATGTTGCTGGGAATGTTGCTGGTAATGGAGGGTTTGAGTTATAGGGAGAGGCTGGATAAGCTGGGAATTTACTCATTCAAGTGGAGGAGGTTGAGAGGTGACCTTATGGAGGTTGATAAAATAATAAGGGGTATAGATAAGCTGATTGGCAGCTGCCTTTTACCTAAGTTGGGGGTTTTAAAGACTGGGGAGGCATATTTTTAAGGTGAAAGGAGAAAGATTTGAAAAGGATATGACAATATTTTTTACATAGAGACTGGTTTATATGTGGAATGAAATTCCAGAGAAAGTGGTGAATGTGGGTACAGTTACAACATTTAAAAGACATTTAGGCAAGTTCATGAATAAGAAATGTTTGGAGGGATATGAGCCAAGTGCAGGCTAACTTGGGATAGTTTAGTTTGGGGTTAGGTTCAATGTAGTCTGGTTGGATGCAAGGGTCTGTTTCTGTGCTATATGACTCTATGACTCTACCCTATCTTTTCCTGTTAGTATCTTGAAGACTTCAATCAGATCACTTGTTCACCTTCTAAATTCTGGGGAAAACAGACCTAATTTGACATTCTAGATTCTGCTTAACCTTCCAAGATGTAGCAGAATGTCACATGGAGCATATTACAATAATTTTTTAGTCACCATGTTTACACTGCAACTCAGCTTTAGGTGTGAATAGAACTGAAAACATATCAAAAACTCCACATGCAACTGCTCAACTTGTATGAAACAGTGGTGATACTTGTTAGTGAAGCTGAAAACTTGGTTTGACTTCATATCGGGAGTGAAAAAAAAGATCAATCTGTCCATCTGCGTGTGAGAGAGACAGAAAGAGGTCAGCAGCAACTGTCATGAATTGTCAATCAGACATGTTGATGTCAAATAATTTGGTCTTACCAGACTATGCCAACTTTTACAGTTCTTTTGTTGCACTAAAGTCTATTGACCAACGTTGGACAATCAACATCTACTTCCCTCATCGCTGCCATTTTCAGTATTTTTAGTAAATGGTTAAAAAAGATGTTGGGGTAAGGGTGGGATGGGAGATAGTGGGGTTGGTTTGGTCTCTGCAAATTGCCTGTAAACCTGTAGTAACTTTCAGATTTGGAACCTAAGTTTTGCAGACAAAAGCACGGAGATTCTTCCTTGTGTCTGGTCAATGTATTTCCCTTAACCAAACATCACAAAAGACACTGTGTCAGGTCATTATTTTATTGCTATTTGCACAAGTTTATGTTAATGTGTTCTCACCTCTGCTACATTTCAGTAGCAATGATACCTCGAAGCACACGTGAACAAATAACAGAAGGAGGCTATGTGGACCCTTGAACGCCAACCAACATTCAGTAAGAACATGAATGATCTGTTGGTGTTTCAGTTCAACCAGATTGAAATTACTCCACAGTGGCTGGTATCCTGTCACCAAGTCACCCTTTATTTATATGTGCATGGTACTTGACACTGATCCAGTTTCCTCTCAGAATCAGCAGAACTTCTGACACTCCTGTTTATTTCTGTCAGCCAGGGCTGACAGAACATACAGAAGTATGTTCTACAGTTCTTCCCAAGATGAAATGTCAGCCATTATTAACAATCTTAGAATCATAAAATCAGCAAGCATGTTACCTCCTGTTTCCCAGCAAGAACATCCGCAATTTTCAGTTCTGAAGAAGAGCGATTGGACCTGAAACATTAACTCTGCTATTTAGATTAGATTCCCTACAGCATGGAAACAGGCCCTTCAGTCCAACAAGTCCACCCTGACCCTCTGAAGAGTAACACACCCAGACCCATTCCCCTACCCTATATTCACCCCTGACTTGGCAATTTAGCATGGCCAATTCACCTGACCTGCACATCTTTGGATTGTGGGAGGAAACTGGAGCACCGGAGGAAAACCACGCAGACACGAGGAGAATGTGCAAATGCCACACTGACAGTCGCCTGAGGCAGGAATTGAACCCGGGTCCCTGGTATTGTGAGGCAGCAGTGCTTACCACTGACCCACCGTGCCACACCTTTCTTTACAGCTTCTGCCAGATCTGGTGAGTTTTTTCAGCAATTTCTGTTTTCGCATCAATTTACAGAATTGCTCCTCATAATTGTTCCCTCCATCCCCAGTTATTCGTTTCCTCTTCTCTTTGTACTTTCAGTCGCTGCAATATACTATTTCAGCTCCATCCTGGAATTCTGGGGATGAAGGCATTTCTGAATTTTGGATTTTCCTAGATTTGTCGAATAATGTTATTATGTTTAATCACAAGTTTGTAAATCGGCTTTGCACCTGAGCCACAACATAGTCATAAAACATTAGAAAGCATTCATGATTTTTTTAAAATTCCAAAGCCCTGCTATGTGTTAAAACACCAATGACAATGAGGAAGTTGCTGAATTTCCTGTGACCAAACTTAGCATATCAACAGGCCTGACCTGGGATTATTTGTTAATCGTTCAATCTAAAATTTGGGGAATATTTTCCTTTCCCCGCAAAGATTGGTGACCTACCACCATGATGAATAGCTGTGAGTGTTAATTTCAATACACATCCAATTAATAAACCTTTTTTCTTCCATCATCCATCTTGTCTCTTGTTCTCTCTCATGCACCCCTGCAGTTTTCCCATTGAAACAGCTGAAAGCTGTTAGTCCTATCTTCTATAGAAGTGGGAACAGTAGAAATGTCTTTAAAGGACATGACATTTGCTATTTGGTATTTTGTTTTGGTCCTGTGGGTCTGTTCAAACACTTTCTGGACAACTGGGTCTTTCCAGATTTTTGATTTTCCTGATCTGAGACGTTACAGAACATTGTACTGTGTTGATTGAACCTGGACACAGAATTCCAAGTGCAGACGACTGAATGATTCATGAATTGCACCATTACGTCAGTATTTTGGCAGCAATGAACCTATTAAAACCCACTGCCCTTTGGGCATTTTTAAAAAAAATTCCCTTATAGAAAGTGGGCATCTGCCTGGCATTTATTGCCTATATCTCATTGCTGTTGAGAAGGTGATGGTGGGCTGATTTCTAGACTAACGATGCCAGTAGAGAGGGAGTACCTTCAACATGTGGCTGGAGCTGTTTAAGAAAGCAGCTCACTGATACCTTTCCAAAGGCAATGAAAGCTGGCCAAGCCAATGGTGTGCTTAAAGTATGAATACATTTTTTTTAAAAAGTACACATCGCCCAGGGCAGCATTGTTACCATGAGTTCAGGTTATTATCAGTTTGGAACCTCCTCCAGGTCTCTCTTGATTTTCTGTCAATACAATTAGATATGTTCCCCCTCTTTTATGTAAAAGCATGGAGGGTCCTGAAATCAAGGGATGTCTGCAGTTATTCACCTCACAGCAGTGTGGTTGCCATTGCTACTATTCAGTACAGCTTCTGAAGAACCTCCTTTTAAAGATGAGCCCAGTCTCGAGATAATGACTGGACTGACGTTTAAATTCCTGAATGGCCTATAATTTGAGATGTCTAATGGTTGGCATCATCAATTACTCAGGCCAGTTCTCAGAGAAAACATTTCTTCTCGATTGAAGTGGAAGTGATTGTGGCCTGTCGGTTGCTATGGCGACAGTTGCTGACACAGACTGCCGAACATCAAACCTGCCTTTGTCCTCTTTCTGAGTGAAACAAAGTGCTTATTAAATGCAAAGAATGGAAAATAAATGTGTGCGTGGACAAAACGGAGACATGGAAGGCCCAGCTGAAGCAAAACAGAAGTAACTTTAGTGTTTCCTGCAGCTACTTCTCTGATTGTCCACTGTAATGTCAGTGGGAGATTAGCAAAAACTCCATAAAACAGCTCTGTTGACCAATTGTACAGTCTTGGCAATCCAGCCTGTACAGCCCTCTGCAGTAAAGAATCCCACAGGTTCGCTACCCTCGAGAAGAAGAAATTCCTCTTCATCTCTTTCATATATCAGGGACTCCTTACTCTGAGATTATTATCCTAGACTCTCCCATAAGGGAAAACATACTTTCCTTCTCCATCCTGTCAAGTCTCCTAAGAATCTCGTATGTTTCTTTAAGGCCACCTCTCATGCTTCTTGAATACTGCTCCAATGGCATTATCACTTTACCATCACCTTGGTTATACAAGGCGCCTCTTGGTAATACACAACTTGAGTATTGTTGAGAAAAAGAGTCGGGAGCTTGAGTTTTTTAAAAATTGCACTCATCTAGATAGAATCACAGTGAAATGTGGTATTATTGCAATTCTGACCTGATTAGAGCAAGATTAAAAGACTCAAGACCACACGTTTTCCATCAGGAATACCAAAGATAAAGTACGCGATTTCTGTAATACAGGTAGTTCATCTATAAGGCAATGATTGCGCTTTGGTGCAACTCTGCATTATAGGAAAATTGCGCTTTAGAAACAGCTCCTGAAGTGTTGGCAATGTAATCATGTTACAGCCAACACATGTTTTAAATGTTATCGCTTTTGAAACTGTGTCCCCAATTCATCAGTCCATTAAAGCAACTTCATGTTAATGAAACTCGCTACAGCAGAAAAACCTGTGGCTATTTTTAAAAACATTTTTAATCAGTAATAATTCAAGCTTTATGGGGAAAAGGCAGGAAAATGCTAAGGATCAACAGATCAGCCATGATCACTGTATATGGAGACAGACTCAATGGGCTGAATGGTCTACTTCTGCTGCTGTATCTTGTGGTGTTATGGACCAGCAATCCAAAGAGGAGACAATAATCAAGAGAACAGAGCTGAAGTCCCTGATGGGTCTGAGAACTTGAATCTGAATGTTAAGAATGTGGAAATAATTGGCAAAAGCTGGTCTCAGGATATGTGCCCATGAAACTGCTGGGTTTTCATAAAAATAGCAAGTGATTCACTGACATCGTGCCGAGAAGGAAACCTGTCACTCTTGCCTGGACCAGCCTGGTATGACTAAGGTCCCCATATACAGTTACTGCCTAAACATGCTCTGAACAGGCTGAGCACTGTTACCAGCATTCAACTTCAAAAGATGGTTCGCTGTTCAAACGCCAAGTACAGGCAGCCCCCTGGGGTTGTGAGCAGGTCCTATTCTGGAGTCGGTCTGCTTGTCGATTTAGATTAGATTAGATTACTTACAGTGTGGAAACAGGCCCTTCGGCCCAACAAGTCCACACCGCCCCGCCGAAGCGTAACCCACCCATACCCCTACATCTACATCTACATCTACATCTACCCCTTACCTAACACTACGGACAATTTAGCACGGCCAATTCACCTGACCTGCACATCTTTGGACTGTGGGAGGAAACCGGAGCACCCGGAGGAAACCCACGCAGACACGGGGAGAACGTGCAAACTCCACACAGTCAGTCGCCTGAGGCGGGAATTGAACCCGGGTCTCCGGCGCTGCGAGGCAGCAGTGCTAACCACTGTGCCACCGTGCCGCCCACAAGTTAGAACACAGTGCAAGACGATGCAAAGCAGCTGTTTGTAACTTTGAGAGAAATGATTGCATGTTAGGTCTTTGCAGTTACACACACCGAGGAGAAAGTGAGGATTGCAGATGCTGGGGATCAGAGTCGAGAGTGTGTTGCTGGAAAAGCACAGCAGGTCAGGGAGCGTGTGAGGAGCAGGAGAATCAACATTTCAGGCATAAGATTAGATTAGATTCCTTACAGTGTGGAAACAGGCCCTTTGGCCCAACAAGTCCACACCGCCCCGCCGAAGCGTAACCCACCCATACCCCTACATCTACATCTACCCCTTACCTAACACTACGGGCAATTTAGCATGGCCAATTCACCTGACCTGCACATCTTTGGAGTGTGGGAGGAAACCGGAGCACCCGGAGGAAACCCACGCAGACACGGGGAGAACGTGCAAACTCCACACAGTCAGTCGCCTGAGGCGGGAAATGAACCCGGGTCTATGGCGCTGTGAGGCAGCAGTGCTAACCACTGTGCCACCGTGCCGCCCATCAGGAAGTCACACGTACTTTCAAGACCTCGCGGTCATAAGTACGAGTTTACATGAGCCAGCTATTTGTAAATTGGGGACCCTATACAGAGGGTAAGGTTGGATTAAATTCAGCAAAAAGGAAAATATGACAAACTTGGAATTGTCACACTGATGAATTTTCTAATGTCTCCAGGAAATGTAGGCCATCTGACCCTTAATTACAAAGAGCTTTGAACCTCTGCTATTGATCCTTTTCACTGAAACTTACATCCCAAGACATTATAAAACATACCACTTACTGACTTCATGTTGGTTTCCAACCCTCTCTCATCCATCTCAGCCCTTCTCCACTGCCCCTACAGTCCGAGCTTCCTGATGCAGTCACTCCCAGAAGAAAGCTGGAGGGGTGGGGAAGGCCCGTGTTGAGAGATTAATCTTTTTTTGTATCAGGCAAGCCAGCCACAATGAGAAAACAGACATCAGCTTCCCTCTGGAAGATGTTCATTTCCTTGTCACAACCTCACTGACAGTAGGGGAGTTGGTGTGACGGAGTACTCAAATGAGCACTGCAGTGACTTAGGGGAACATTTCTGATGCTTCCAACCTCAGAGAATGGAAGAGGAAATCACCTGTGGGATTGTCCTTTGTCTGGAGCCCCATATATCAATGGTCAGAGTGTGTGTGAAGGTAGTCAAGATCATACATGTTCCATCAGATCCAGGTTAGTGTCATTAATGGGAATGCCAGTTGATACCGTGTTTATGGTATTGTTGCGACATTGGGTAGAGTACTTTGGACTGGGAGACAGAAAGTTAGAATTTGATGTTTGTGAAATGCTAGGGGGGAGAGCATTGTGTGCTCCCTTTAGAAGATTATGTGCATTTTTTGTGCTTAGGGATTTAAAATGGATGTCTGTGATCAGCAGTTTGAAAGTTTGCAAGTACACCGAACTGAAATATTTGTATTGAAAGGCCATACAGTTAGCTAGTCAAGCAGCAACTCTTTTTTTAACCAAGACAACAGGCTTTTGAATTTAACCAAATAATTTGAACCAGGTACTTAGGTAACAAAAACCTATTAAATTTAAGTCTGATTGACAATACAGGACCAACCATACTGCAGAAATATTGATACATCATTAAGGGTATAAAAAGAAGGGGCAGTTGGACAAAGACCTCAGAGCAAGTTGTCACCCACCAGAGTGAACGGCCCTCAGCTCTTGAGAGAGAATTGTTGGGTATCACAGCCTCCTCTTTGTCTTAGAGAAATCACTATTGAAATAACGATAGTGCCAATGGCACAACAAGTTAATATTCCTGACTAAAGATTCGACAGGGAAGGCAGTCCTGGCAGAAGAATCAATGGAGAAGTGGGACTTCTATTTATTGGAACAGCATACCAGTAGAATCTTGCTTTATTCAGGAATGGTTGGAATGGATTTATTCTGTTTGTTAATAGTTTAGTTAATTTGTTCATTGTAAGAACTAGATAAATAAATTGTTACTTGATGATTTACTGTGAATGTCAGGGGTTTATTTTATTTAACCGCTAGAAGTTGCTGAAAGATAGGTTACACTGCTTTTCACACTCCCTTTACAGATTGTAGGGTGAGATGCTCCTCTTTGCATTTTTCAGTTATAGTTCACGGTGGGACGGGAGGTCAACCTTCGTTTTATAACAGCATTTCCCAACATTTTCCAGATGTTACAGCCAAGTAGCACATTTCACTTGCTACTAATTCATGTGTATGTGAATTTGTTAAACAAATTGGTGCTTACTGTTAATGAGTAGGACTCATTCATTAATGTCAATTGTTACTCTAAGGCTGTCAGGCAGAAGACAAAAGTCAAGGCATAGCGCACAACTGCAAGCAGATTTGCTTCCAGTGGTACTGATTATTGATCTCACTCGACTCTGCTCTGAAATCCTTCATACCTTGTCTGATTGGTGTTTACATCTTGAGTGTCACTCCTGACAATTACATCAGGGTTCAGTATCACCATGTCCACAAGTTACTAGACACTGATGTGAGACCAATGCAGAGAGAGGTTGGAAAACATTTTTATTGTTCATGAAGAGCACTCAGAATTAAGAGATTGGAGACAATAAGTGTAATGTTAAATCTATAGCCCAAAGCTTGGGAAAATTAGTCTTCATATAAAATGGAAGGTCATCTAGAAGGAAAGGTCAGTAGTTACATGGGAACATCACAACCTGCAAGTTCCCTTTCAAGCCACACACCATCCTGACTTGGACATACATTGTTGTCCCTTCACCATCCTTAGTTTCACCGTAAATGTATCTATTACTACAAAAGGAATGCTTGAAGAAAGTTCCACATTCTTACTACTCTTTGAGTGAAGATGTTTCTCTGAATTCCCAATTGTATTTCTTGGTGATGATCTTACATTGATGTTGGTTAATTATTTTCTTCACCACAAGAGAAAATATTCTGTCTGTATCCATTCATTCAAAATTATTCTTCATTTTAAAATCTGTACTCATAGAGTCATAGAGATGTAGCATGGAAGCAGACCCTTCGGTCCAACTTGTCCATGCCGACCAGATATCCCGATCTAATCTCGTCCCATTTGCCAGCAGCTGGCCCATATGCCTCTGAACCTTTCCTATTCATATACCCATCCAGATGCCTTTTAAATATTGCAATTGTACCAGCCTCCACCACTTTCTCTGGCAGCTCATACAGACATATTCAATATTCTGTCTTTCAAAGGAAAATGACACAGCCAGTCAATTGTTTTTTCAGTTCCCTTGATCATTCTATTTTTCTGTGCAGGTAGAGTAGGTATGTGCTTATGTGTATGTGGTTATGTATTAATATTTGCGTCCACAGATAATTAATCTCCTATGCCTATCATTAAACTTGTTTAT
Source organism: Chiloscyllium punctatum (assembly GCF_047496795.1). Classification (NCBI taxonomy): domain Eukaryota; kingdom Metazoa; phylum Chordata; class Chondrichthyes; order Orectolobiformes; family Hemiscylliidae; genus Chiloscyllium; species Chiloscyllium punctatum. The sequence continues at coordinate 24,126,861 of NC_092740.1, read as the reverse complement.
TACTCAAGAAACCTCTTCCTGTGTTTCATCCTGCAGGTTCATTACCTAATGGTGCTCTCTGCCAACTGGGCCTACGTGAAAGATGCTTGTCGGATGCAAAAGTATGAGGATATCAAATCAAAGGAGGAACAGGAGTTGCATGACATCCATTCTACCCGTTCGAAAGAGCGGTTAAATGCCTATACATAAGAAGACCTGCCCCCTCACTTGCACCAGTCACTTCCTTGTATCTGACTAAAACTTAACAACTGACTCACAACCCTGGTTACCAGTTCAGTAAGTTCCTATGTGATTTGACCACACATTTCTTTCTTAAAAAAAGTGATTTAAAAATGCAAATGCCTCATCATTTAGGAGAAAGGACAAACCTCATTCCATTCACAAAATTCCATTGGGCTTGTGAAATGTTCCATTCGATCATTTTTTTCTTAAATGAGACTTTGATATTTGTGATTTTTTTAAAGATAGTTCTCTTTTATTTTTATTGATAAAATTTGTAATGGAACCATGCATCAAGGGAAAGAGAGAGATATATGCTCAAGTTGGGAAATCACTGTGGCTGATTTCATTATATAAATGCTTAAAGCATTCATATCAATTTCCTCTAATTCCCATAGAATGGAGTTTGCTAACGCATTATTGTTTTGATTAAAGAGGAGATTTTGATACAACCATGATAACTTATGTGCTGCATATCACTTGTAGTCATTTCCATACCATTGTTTCCCCTGTTTAAGTTTTCCTAATATCAGATGTTGATTTGAAATTCTAACAACCTGATAGATTCCTGAACTTAATAATCAGTTTTCACTCCATTACATCCTGAGGTTTTCAATTTAGTTCCATTGTGAATATGTAGCTGTGGGAACCCACATAGTTCCGAGCGACGCCTGTCTCTTTGTGAAACATTCTTTATTCCAGTCCTGCTCAAGGGCTCTCTCCCTCACCACTTCCTGATATCCTGATGATGACAACAATGACACTCCCCAAATTGGAAAACTGCACCATCCAAAAATTCCTTGTAAACTGAACAAAACAACCTCTACCCTTGAAATGTTAACATATTTCTGAACGTTGACAGATCACTTAAGCACTTCAGGTTGGTCATTTTAAACAAGGTGAGATTGCAGGTGGAATTGATATTGGAGATTGCATCTTGTCACACCATTAAATTTTTGGTTTAGAGTCCTTTATTTGGGTTGACTGAACAAGTCTACTTCTCTTCTGAGAATGTTGGCAACTTTTGCCTTGTTGAGAACCAATTGGGTTCCACCAGCTTTTTCTTTCAGAAAGACCCTTTCACAGGATGCAGTTGGCAGTTTGGTCTCCATCCCTCAACGCCCTTGAGAATTTGGAGTTGAGCTGCTTCCTGATCTTCCATTGAGGGCTACTTCTCAGTGGCCTTGTGGGGAGAGGAGGTATTTTGTGGACAACCATCAAGGCCCCGAGAAGTGGCTCAACTAATAATAAATGTTCGCATGGCTGCAATGTAACCGGTTTCATAGGAGCTTACTGCTACAGGACACACACTCCCACATTCCGTTTCATCTGGGCGTTTTGCCTCGCGACTGCGTTTTGCAAGAACTTTTAACTGGAATACTTCACATTTAAAAGGTGGGGAGGGGGGAGAGTAGGGAAATCATGCTTTTGGTTCCCAATTCGGTTCCGGCAACAAATATCCGCTTCAGATTAAATGGCCAATCTTTGACAGTTTAATCAAGCGTTCTTTGTCGAGTGAAAGTAGACTCAAAGTGTAAAATATGTAGTTTCTGACGTGACTGGGGACAATAAAGGAAAACTTCTTTTTCATTGTGAACGTCATTTTGGCTGCTCATGGCAAAACGTTGATGTTAAATATTTAGACGAGGGATGAGTGAAAAAAAGCTGCCAGTGAAATTTGTAATGTAAAAGTCATTGAGAGCAATCCATCAATACTGGACCAAAATGGGTGTGTTGAATTTTATTCTGTATTGCCTATTGATACTGCTCTTTGTACGCAGTATGTGTCTCCCTTAACAATGTAGCCTGAACAAGATTTCCATCGGTGTTTTTGGAAGTGAAATCCTAGTTCGTTTTTCTTTTGGTCCATCTCTCGGACCCATTGTGGACTATGGTGAGCTGTTTCCTGATGTAAGTGCATTTTTAATGACATTAAAGGAATTGAGATCCGCTTTATACTGTAACAGTCATGCAACATTTGGTAATTTCTAAGCGTTTTCTGTAATAGATTAAGAACTTTGACGTAGTTGTTATTCGTAGCATGGTTATACACTAGATATGGTGATAGTTTCTCAAGAGTTGACAGCAAGTTTTATTTTAACACCAGCCTCTCTTACTGTATCAGTACTGTGTGCAGTATTAGGGTGCCTAAGTTTCCAGTATTATGTTGAGACTCTCTTCAACAATATTTTAATGTAGTGTTGGATTCCTTTCATGTGATATCTATAGGTTGTGTCAACTTAATCTATGTCCTTTGATTCATATATGATGTCTTGTATTCGGTAATAACTTAATGCTATTGGCTTTCTGGTACTAGTCTTTGTATTTTCACAAAGAATGCTTTGTAGCAGGCTGTATAATTAATCTGTTTTTGTACATGAATGTGCCAACAGCTTGACAGTGGCTTTTATTTGACTGTAGGAAAAAAAGTGCTTGCAATTTAATTAATAAAAATAAATTTGTGTACTTGTTCCTCTGTGGAGACTTTGCCAATTTCTTGATTGACTTGCTGGTGAAATTTGTGCTTAACGTACTTAGCATAGCTACAGTGTGTGTGCGCGCGTGCGGGAGTATGCATTATATGTGCACTTTTGAGTGCGTGTGCAAAAGAGAGACTCATGTTTGTTGCTCTCAAGTTGCGGGAGGTTAGTGTCAGAGAATAGAATATCTTCTTCTTTTGACCTACTCTTTATGAACATGAAAAATTTCCAGGCCAAGCATGGCATATTTTTGTAGATCAATTGAGGGGTTACCAAGATTAGTCAACAATTCTGTTATTGAGTTGCTATGTGAGTGTCAGGATGGTGAAAAGATGGTTGAGAAAGGTCTTGTTCTTATAATTCCTACAGGGAATCTTACTGACAAAATTTATTCTGGAAAACTAGCATCCTGATCTTTCAAGCATAATCAGATAATTGTGTGACACAGCCTTGAATTCTTATATGGGCTTCCACAAGATGAAGCTTCCATAACAGATGTAGCTTCAGTAAAATAAACTGATAAAGACCCTATACAGCATTCCAGCAATGGGACCCAACCTTAGCGTCAGAAACACATCTCCCTACTTGACCAGCAGGGCCATCTTTTTCCTTGACAGTGCAGTCAGACTGCCATGTGTTTGAGGTTACCTCAGTTCCAGGTTAGCAGTAAGTGGGACCACATTTACTAGTATTTGCACTACATCTAGACCAGGCCTATTTTATGCACAACTTTGACAGCCATTAAGGGGAAAAGACCTAAGATTTGCCAGACATTCTGGAGATAAGGAGACATGCTACCGACACAAAGTAGCCGCTATTCCCAGAACAGCGCCAGAGACCTGGGTTCAATTCCCGCCTCAGGCAACTGTGTGGAGTTTGCACATTCTCCCCGTGTCTGCGTGGGTTTCCTCCAAGTGCTCCAGTTTCCTCCCACAGTCCAAAGATGTGCGGGTCAGGTGAATTGGCCATGCTAAATTGCCCGTAGTGTTAGGTGACGGGGTAAATGTAGGGGAATGGCTCTGGGTGTTTTGCTCTTCGGAGGGTCGGTTTGGACTTGTTGGGCCGAAGGGCCTGTTTCCACACTGTAAGTAATCTAATCTAATCTAATCTAATTTTGACGACGGAATGAAATGGAAACAATGCATTGAACTGTAACATTGGAATTGTTGTTAATCAAATGATGCACCAATAATGGGGAAAAAAAGACTAATTCTGGAAATGAATCTCTCTCAATTAATCCACAATAGGTTCAGTTGTAATATAAGGAAGCTCCAGTTGATGGAGAGCTTTGAGAAACATTGGTCCAATGTAACTCTTTCCTTTCGAGCATACTTACTGTATACCACCTCCTGATTTATTCATATATAATATCTTCATTTCCTACCTTGCCAAATAACATAGGAGTGACAAATATTATGAACAGATTAACTGTATAATGCAAAATGCAGATGAAATGTCAATCAGAGAGGACTAAGGATCCATAGAATTAACAATTTAAATGAGATTACATAAAAATTTGGTTGCCTCAAAATGAGGTTAAAATTTGGAATAAATATCCCATAATTTAAGGAAAGTTTGATTTTACTTAAGTTCTTTGAAAATAATTTGAAATAATTTTCCATATCATATTATTATTTGTGCTATTTGAAATAAAAAGCACTGTTGGACAACATCAGGACTGAATTGTAGCAGCTAGAAAAAAGCCAGAGGGAGACTGAAAATCCCTTTTTCATCTTTTCTCTTCGCAACTTCCACCCTTTCATTTGTGTAAAACAAAAGTCAGGTTTCTAACTTGTATGCAAGCTGACATTGTGGAGATGAAGTGTTAACCCTGTCTCTCTCTCTCTCTCTCTCTCTCTCTCTTCACAGGTCCTGCTAGGTTCACTGAAGTTTTGCTGGCATCCCTGTTTTTATATTTGTACTCTCAACACCTAAACAAATAATATCATAACTTATCGGGCTCTTGTGGCACAATGGTAGTGTCCTTGCCTCTTAAGTCCCATGTATGCTGGCGGTCTGTCATAACATGTTTGAACTGTGGTCACTTGAGTTCAAATCCTACCATGGTAGCAGGGGATTCAGTCAATTTGACTTTACAAAGCTAGTATCAGGAATGGGATTTCTGGGAAACCCAATCTTCCTTTCGTTAAGGGAATCTGCCAAACCTATCCAATCTGGCCTATATGTGACTGAAAACCTATGGCAAAGATGTTGACTTCCATTTAACCCCACCAGTCATTCAATTCTTTCAATCAGCAACCAGGGATAGTTAAGAACATCTGACTGGGTCAATAACATCTGTATCCCATGAATAAAAAAGAAATCCAGAACAAGGAAAACAACTCTGCTCACCCACCTTCCAAGCTATAAGATGCAGAAGTAGGCCCACTGAGTCCGTACTGACATTCAATGACACCGTGACTGATCTAATAATCCTCAACTCCATGTATCTGCTTTATTCCTGTAGCCTTTGATTCCCTTCTCTGATTTTTGTCTCTGATTTCTCTCCACAGATTGCTGCAGACCTGTTGAGCTTTTCCAGCAATTTCTGTTCTGTTTCTGGTTAAAAACCTGTCTATCTCGACCCTGAATATGTTTAATGATCCAACCTCCATAGCCCTCTGCAGGAAAGAATTCCACAGATTTGAAACCCTCCAAGCAAAGAAAAATCTCCACACCTCTTTGTTAAGTGGGTGACTCCTTACTCTGAGATTATGCCCTCTGGTTCTAAACTCTCCCACAAGTGAAAACAACCTTTCTGCATCTGCCTTGTTAAGTCCCTTAAATATTCTCTATGTTTCAACAATGGCTCCTGTCATTCTCCCAGACACCAAGGTCTACAAGCATGACAAATATATCTCATAATAAGATCCCTTCATACCCAGGATCAAACAAGTGAACCTTCTCTGAGCTGCCTCCAATGTCAGTATATCTTTTCTGAGCTAGGGGACCAAAGCTGTTCACGGTTTCCAGCTGCCTTGTAATTTTGACAAAACCTCCCAATTTTTATACTCCATTTCTTTCAAAATCAAGCTGACTGGAAATAAATCACAAATGGTACCTAATTAAATCTTTCTGTCATTAACTCATCAGGTTCAATACCGTGCACATTACAATCAGTGAGAAAATCACTCAGATTGTAAACCCATTTAAACTTACGGAGTTGTTTTTCATCTTGTGGGGTGACATACATTGCAACAACAAGGGTTTTAATTTGAGGTGACTACTTGTCACTCATAATCAGTGATGTTTGTCAGGCCCTTGAGCTAAGATTATATAGTGGAATAAATGACTAAATGTTGTGTAACTCAAATCACTGATATTAAAGTGGTGCTGGGCATCAGCCACTGCCATTATATTAAAATGGTAGCAGGAGTATTCAAAGTCAATATGGCGTTACAACTAGTAACTAGTACAACTACAAACTAGTATCTCGACCCTGAATCCATTTAATGATCCAACCTCCATAGCCCACTGCAGGAAAGGCTTCCACAGATTAGAAACCCTCCAAGCAAAAAAAAATCTCCGCACCTTTTTCTTAAGTTTGTGACTCCTTACTCTGAGATTCTACTTTCTGGTTCTAAACTCTTCCACAAGAGAGTTGGCAAAAGGCAATAGTTTGCAAAGTCCAATGGAGCTACTGAGCAGGCCAAGTTTGAGCTTCAGCTCAGGTCACTGGCTGGTTTGGAATTGTAACATCATGCTAATAACGTATGGGTTCAGCTCCCCACTGCTGGCTGTTCTTGCAATAAAGACATGATTTTCTCAAGTGGCACAGTGACCCGCAGGTGAAGCTCACTCCCAATTATCTTGCTCTGTCCCTGTGGGGCTGCAACCTCAGTGCCGCCTTCCTTCTTTGAATTAAAGGGAGTAAGTGGGAATGATGTCCCTCCCTATTGGAAAAGCAACAGAATTGTTTTTGTATCGCATCAAGACTTCACATTGCATTTTTAATTTTAATACTGAATATTTAGCCATGGAAAATGAAATATCTTCTCATTGAAGAAGTAGAATGTGTTGGCATGTTTCTGAGCAATTGTAATGAACAGTCAGGTAAACCTAAGTAAATCTTCCTGGTTTTGTACGGGGAAGGTCATGTGTCACCAATCTGATTGAATTTTTTGAAGAGGTGACAAAGATAATTGATGAGAGAAGTGCTGTGGATGTAGTTTATATGGGCTTTAGTAAGGCATTTGATAAAGTCCCACATGGCAGATTGGTAGAAACATTAAAATCACATAGGATTCAGGTTAGGCTGGCTAGATGGATACAAAACTAGCTGGGTCATAGGCAACAGAGGGTAGTGGTGGGAGGGTGTTTTTCTGAATGGAGACTGGGAACTAGTGGCATTACATCGGGATCATTCTTAGGTTCGCTTTTGTTTTTAGTACACATAAATGATCTGGAGGCAATTGTGGGTGGTCTGATGAGTAAGTTTGCAGATGACATGAAGATTGGTGGAGTTGCTAATAGTGCTGACGATTGTGAAAGGATACAACAGGATATAGACAGTTTGGTGACTTGGCACAGAAATGGCAGATGGAGTTTAATCCAGACAAATGCGAGGTGATGCATTTTAGAGGATCAAATTCAGGTATGAATTATACTGTAAATGACAGAACATTAACATAAATTTGGATCTAGGCATGCAGTTCCCTGAAAGTGGCAACATAGGTGGCCAAGGTGATTGAGAAGGTAGATTGCATGCTTGCCTTCATTGGCCAGGGCATGGAGTACAAGGGTTGGTAAATCATATTGCAGTTATATAAAATTCTTTTTTAGGCCCCATTTGGAGTATTCTGTGCAGTTTTGGCCACCAAATTGCCAGAAGCACGTGGAAACTTTGGAGGGGGCATTGGTTATGAGGAAAGGTTAAAACAACTAGGATTGTTTTGACTGGAAAAACAGTGGCAGAGACGAGACCTGATAAAGGTCTACAAAATTATTGGAGGTATAGGCAGGGTGTATAGTCAGAGGCTTTTCCCCCAGGGTTGAAGTTTCAATTACAAGGGGCAACAGGTTCAAGATGAGAGGGAACATTTAAGGGAGAGGTGTGAGGGAGGTTTTTCACACAGACAGTGGCAGAAGCCTGGAACACACTGCTAGAAGAGATGGTAGAATCAGGCACATTGGTGACATTTAAGAGGCATCTGGATGGTTTTATCAATAGGGAGAGAATAGAGGGATACAGACTGAATAAGGGCAGAAGGTTTGCATCTTTAGTTTAGTTAGAGCATGATGATCAGCACAGGGTTGGAGGGCAGAAGGGCCTGTGCTCATCTGTACTCCCTTTTGTTCTCTTTTGTTTTTAACACAGTAAAGTGTTACAATTTCAGATGCAAATTCCCTAGTACAGCACTTCCTACTCCAAACATTTCTTATCATCTACCTTTGGTGTCATTGCCAGTTTAGTTGCAAATTAAGGGTACATTACATTTCTTTTTCCCACTTAAAACTGGGTTGAATTCATTCAAATCCGCTTCAAAAAGACCCTTGCAATTTGTTGTGGTATACCTTTAAGTGGTCTGTCTTATGTTTATGTATATCTAGAGGGAAAATAATGGGATATATCAAGTGATTCAGAATTAATCTCTTTTTTTTCCCAAAGGAAGCCATGAGCTTAGACACGCACGCAAGTTCTCCAATTGTGCAATACTGCTTCTCAAATCCTTAAAAAAGGAAACCTTGTATTTTTTATGCTAACCGATCCCTTAGGTATGTGCCTTGTTGTTTAATATTTAATGCTGCAATTCTCATAGCTAATCCAACTAGCCTGCACATCCCTGGACACTATAGGCAATTTAGCATGGCCAATTCACCTAACCTGCACATCTTTGGACTGTGGGAGGAAACCGGAGTACCCGAAGGAAACCCACAGAGAGGCAGGGACAATGTGCAAATTCCACACAGACAATTGCTGGAAGCTGGAATCAAACCTGGGTCACCGGCTCTGTGAGGCAACAGTGCTGACCACTGAGTCACATGCCACCCCATGGGTTAGTGACATTGATTGAAAGATAACAAAATGGCCATGCCCCCTAATTTTCATCAATATAATAGACCATAAGATATAAGAGCAAAACTGGCCATTTGGCCCTTCAAGTCATCAACATGGGTGGAGCTGCTAAGATAGTGGTAATGCCACTGGATTAGTAATACACAACCGCAGTCTCATGACCTGAGGAAGTGGGTCTGAAACCCTTTGTGGAATATAATGAAGTTTGAATTCAATTAAAAATCTGGACCTAAATCTGGTCCAACCATGAATGTGTATCCATTGTCATTAAAAACCCAACTGGTTCACTAATACCCTTGAGGGAAGGGAATCATCTATCCTTGGGCCAGGTCTGGCCTTAACGTGACTCCAGACCCAGACCTACAGCAATGTGGCTGATTCTTAACTGCCCTCTGAGCAATTAGGGATGGTCAACAAGTGCTGGTCTTGCCAATGATGCATATGAATAAATCAAACAACACACTTGTAATGACAATGAAAAGAAAAACACAAGACAACTGATGCAAAGAAGAAACCTCTCCCCCTTTGTATGAATTGCACCAAAAGAAACAGGTCCCACTTGAGAGTGGACTAACCCACTGTTGACCTGAATCTAGAGACTACAAACAGCACAACTGGATACGCTGATTGTTTTACAACTAACAGAGTACTGCCTGATGGAGAATCTGGTAAAGGAAGGGCTTGGGAACTAAATGATAGTGTTTGGATCATGTTCAAAGATGCTCTTATCACTTCAACATTATTGTCAGGTTTACAATATAATAAATTAAAGATACAAAGTTCCCAGCCAGTAAAATACATTCCCAAGACACCTATAGTTTAACCACTCCATAAATGAGCAGATGCTGGCTGATGATTATTGGCTGCTTGAGATTGACATAAAGTGGTGTGGGAAATCGAAAACATAATGGCAATAAATGTTTTTATATTATTTGACCCGAATCCTCAAATCTATTAATCTGCTTCTTTCCACTAGTTTATGGATAAAGTACCTTAAACCAATGAAATATTTAAAATACTTAATATATCCTGTATCACTGTTGCAATAAAAGTGACATTCCAGACACATTTCGGTCATATATTCAGACAATGATATTTAGAATTAGAAATACACAAGCTGTTAAACCTGGTTCATTTATTTTCTCTTTCTGGCAGACCTCTCTGCTGGCACACAGACTGTAGCTCATCAAATTGGTAAGTTTGTGGACGATATAAAGATTGGTGGAGTTGCGGATAATGAGGAGGATTGTCAGAGGATACAGCAGGATATAGATCAGTTGGAGGCATGGGCAGAAAAATAGCAGATGGAGTTTAATCTGGATAAATGTGAAGCGATGCATTTTGGAAAGTCAAGTACAGGTGGAAATTACACAGTGAATGACAGAACCTTTAGGAGTGTTGAGATGGAAAGGCATCTGATTGTGCAGGTCCCCAGATCACTGAAGGTTTCAGCGCAGGTAGTTCATATAGTAAAAAATGGGCATTGAGAATATGGATAGGCAAGTTATTTTGCAGTTTTATAGAACTTTACTTAGGCCACACTTGGAATATTGCACTACCAGAAGGAGGTAAATGATTTAGAGAGGGTATAGGTAAGGTTTACCAGGATGTTGCCTGGTATGGGGGATTTTAGCTTTGAAGAAAGGTTGGATAGACTGGATTTGTTTGTTTTCACTGGAATACAGGAGGTTGAGGTGGGGGGGGTGGCAGCAAACTGATAGAAGTTTATAAGATTGTGAATGGCATGGATAAGGTGGAAGATAAGGCTTTTTCCCAGGGTGGAGGGGTCATTTACGAGGGGATAGAGGCTCAAGGTGCAAGGGGGCTCATGTTTAAAAGAGATGTGTGCGGCACATTTTTCACACAAAGGGGGCGAGTGCCTGGGACTCTGCGAGAGGAGGTGGTGGAAGGAGACACAACAGCAGCATTCAAGAAACACCTGGATGAATAAATGAATCGGAAGGGAATAGGGGGATACAGATCCTGTAAGTGAAGACAGTTTTACTATGGAAGGACGAAATGGGTTGGGGCAGGCTTGGAAGGTCAAAAGGCCTGTTCCTGTGCTGTATTTTTCTTCATTCTATACGTGTATGACAGCCTCAAGTGAGCAAAATGCAATTATCAATACAGTACAATATAGGAAATGCTGGAACTAAATTGGTGTCAGTGAGGTGCAATAGCAATATGGTAAGGACCAGAGAAGTTGATTTAATGATTTTGATTGAAAGATAAGTAATGGCTATAGTCCCCTATTCTTTTGTCAATGTAATATACCATAAGATAAAGGAGCAGAATTAGGCCATTTGGCCCATCAATTCTGCTCCACCATTTGATCGTGGCTGCTCAGTTTCTCAACCTCTATTCTTCTGCCTTCTCCTCATAATGATTGTTCCCGTTGGTAATGACTATATGTTTTAGTTAAAAAGGCAGTTGGAGCCTTAATTGAATGATCATTCAAAAAATAGGATGCCCAGCGTTCTTCAGTGAAAGTTGATGTTATCAACTGTGGAATGGGACCAAGGCATACCCAATTCCCTATCAATTAAACACAGTAGGCACAAACAACACTCTGGGGGATGAAGGTATGGAAAAAATCAGATTGGAGTTTTTATCCATAGTACAACAGAAGAGGCAAAGAAATGTCACAGCGTAGAAAAAAAGTCATTCAGCAAAGGCCATTTGTATGCCACCAATGAATAGACCATTTTAACTCACTTTCTAACATCTGGTCTGTAGCCTTGTGGAGTACAAAACTTCAGGTGCAGATTCAGGTTTTTAAATTAAATAATCAAACATCAATCTTGGCAACAAATTCCAAACACTTAACACCCTTTTGGTGAATCTTTCTACTAAACAACTCAATCATCTTCAATTTGTGCCTCCTGATAATTGACATCTTCGTTAGGGGAAGCAGTTTTCCCCTATCCATCCTGTCTAAGCCCATCATTATAGTGTACACATCAATTTAATCAACCCTCCACCTCCTCTGTTGTAATGAATACAACCCTGGCTTGTCACTTGTTCCTTCTAGATGCGATTTTCAAGCCCAGGCAACATTCTTATAAATCTCCTTATAAAAACATTCTTCTCCAAATGTGATGACCAGAAATTCGCATAAAAATCCAGCTGTGGCCAAATGAGTGTCTTATATAGTTCCAACATTTCTTACCTTTGTGTTCAGTATCTCACCGAATGAGGAAAAGTATCCAGTATGCCTGCATCATCCCCATATCTACCTATGCTGGCAGATTCAGGGACTTGTGGACATGAACTCAAAAGACTTATCCCTCTATTATCCCTCTCAATACCCTCTCGTTAATTGTGTGCTCCATTACCACATTTGCCCTCACCAACTGCACAGTTCTCCAGATTGGATTCCATATGTCTCTTTTCCACCCATTCAACCCAACCTTTGATGTCATCTTGCAATCAATAGACAATAGACAATAGGTGCGGGAGTAGGCCATTCTGCCCTTCGAGCCTGCACCACCATTCAATATGATCATGGCTGATCATCCTTAATCAGTGTCCTGTTCCTGCCTTATCTCCATAACCCTTGATTCCACTATCCTTGAGAGCTCTATCCAACTCTTTCTTAAATGAATCCAGAGACTGGGCCTCCACTGCCCTCTGGGGCAGAGCATTCCCCACAGCCACCACTCTCTGGGTGAAGAAGTTTCTCCTCATCTCTGTCATAAATGGTCTACCCGTATTTTTAAGCTGTGTCCTCTGGTTCGGCACTCACCCATCAGCGGAAACATGTTTCCTGCCTCCAGAGTGTCCAATCCTTTAATAATCGTATATGTCTCAATCAGATCCCCTCTCAGTCTTCTAAACTCAAGGGTATACAAGCCCAGTCGCTCCAGTCTTTCAGCGTAAGGTAGTCCCGCCATTCCAGGAACTGACCTTGTGAACTTACGCTGTACTCCCTCAATAGCCAGAATGTCTTTCCTCAAATTTGGAGACCATAACTGCACACAGAATCCTGAAGAAGGGATCATGCCCGAAATGTCGATTCTCCTGCTCCCTGGATGCTGCCTGACCTGCTGCACTTTTCCAGCAACACATTTTCAGCTCTGATCTCCAGCATCTGCAGTCCTCACTTTCTCCACCAAAGTGGATAACCATACGTTTATCCACATTCGACACCATTGTCTTTACTGTCAACTGCCTGATCAATTTTTGTGTAGTTTGCAAATTTCCCAATCATGTTTGCCACATTTAACTCTAAATCATTAATATTCGATACGGACAGCAAGAGGCCCAAATGCAAATGTCGTGGAATACCACTGAAAATCACTTACTATTTTCAAAATTACCTATTGACCATTCCACTTTGCATTCTGTAACTCGGCAATTTTGGATCCAACATCCTTCATTCCCTTCACTCCCACTGATATTGATTTTTCTTGACAGTCAATCCCATGGGACCTTGTCAAATGCTTGCCTAAAATCCATGCAGATGATACCCACAGCATGACCTTCACCAATACTTTTTGTTACTTCCTCAAAAACCTCAATTAAGTTAGTAAGACAATTTTTGTCCGCATTGGTCGGTGTCTCCTGGTGTTGCTTCAGTCAGTCTCTGATTCCATGTGACGTTATATTCAGCATTGTGGTGGGTCCAGCCCAGGATTCCAGTGGGATGTTGGGTCCTCAAGCCCAGAGCCATGAAATGGACCAAGTGGATTTTGTCTTAATTTTAAAAAATTTCTTCCTTTTTCTTTATTATATTATTATGCTATTGTGAACTTTTATTTCTTTGTTTTTCTAATTTTTTTCCATAATAATTTGTATTCAAGAATCTGTACTTTTGTAGGTATTTTTGTCGCTACATTGGCGTCGTAAGTGGCAACTTGTGAACTTTTCACTGTACTCATGTGAATACATGTAACAAGAAGATAATTTATTCAATTCAGTTCATTAATCCGTACCTCTCCAAGTAATAATTAGTCATATCTTTCAATATTAATTCTAGTAATTTGCCCACAACTGGGTTCAGATTGACTAGTGTCTAATTATTTCTGAATAATGGTAAAATGTTTGAAAACCTTCAATGCATTGGTACCTCGCCTGTGTCTGATTAGGATTGGGAAATGAACTTCAGAGCATTATTTCTTCGCTGGCTGCCTTTAATTGTCAAAGATACAATTCATCCAGCCATGGTGATTTATTCATCTCCAACTAGGCCAGTCCCCCAGAGCTTCCGTTACCATTATGCTTATTTGAAAATATATTACTACTCTTTAACAAGAATGTCTGCCCCATCTCTCTCTCTCGCTCCTATGTGAAGACAGAGACAAAATATTTATTTACAATTTTTCCTGTATCTTCTGCATCCATGCATCAGATACCGTATACGTCTCTGAAAGGCTTAAACTTTTCCTTCATCATCCATTTGCTATATACTGTTTAAACTTTTTTGAATTTCCCTTAACCTTATTGGCAATTTTTCTTTGTATTCTTTTCTTTCCTAATTTTCGTTCTCACCCTGTACTTTCTACATGCCTCAAAGATTCCTGAAGTGTTAAGTTTTTTTGGAGATTGTCATAACCTCTTATTTTTCCGCTTTGTCTTACCCTATAAGCTTCTGATAGGGACTCCAGATTTGGTAGTACCACCCATTTTCTTTGTGGGGACATGTCCACACTCTGCCCATAAAATTTTGCATTCGCACGCCTCCCACTGTTTTTCCTTCAAGTATAGAGTCATAGAGTCATAGAGATGTACAGCACGGAAACAGACCCTTTGGTCCAACTCATCCATGTCAACCAGATATCCTAACCCTGACAGCACCCGGCCTATATCCTTCCAAGCCCTTCCTATTCGTATACCCATCCTTTTAAGTGTTGCACTTGTACTAGCCTCCTCTACTTCCTCTGGCAGCCCATTTCACACATGGACCACCCTCTGCGTGAAAACGTTGCCCCTTAGGTCTCTTTTATATCTTTCCCTTCTCACCCTAAACCTTTACCCTCTAGTTCTGGATTGCCCCACCCCAGGGAAAAGAGCTTGTCTATTTACTCTATCCATACCCATCATGATTTTATAAATCTGTATAAGGTCACCCCTCAGCCTCCGACAATCCAGAGAAAACAGCCTTAGCCTATTCAACCTCTCCCTATAGCTCAACTCCTCCAACCCTAGCAACATCCTTGTTAGATTCCTTCCAATAGCAAGGAGACCAGAATTGCATGCAATATTTCCAAAAGTAAATATGACAAGTTTATTTTTGTCAAAATGTCAGCTCTGTAGAGTTTGATTTCCACCAGTTTAGAACTTTCACTCTGTTCTATCTTTGTCTAGCAAATGTTTCTCAAGGGATCATGGGATATGGGAGCAAAGTGACAATGTGCTCTTGGATTGGATGACCAGCAATGATCAGACTAAATGACGCAGGGGGTTAGAAATTCCAAATGGCCTACTGCTGTTCTTATTTTATATATTTCCATTTTAAATCTAACAAATCTTTCCATAAGAATAGTATCCTGGCCCTGTTTGGAAGCAGAACCTGTCTAGCTTGTTCAGGTCCCAGCTAGGCCAGAAACAGTCCCAACATCACAGAAAGCTGATGTCCATCCTCCTGCACTAACTTCTCAGCCATATCTTCAATCATTGTATTCTCTTTATTTCTATGCGCACTAGTATACGGGACTGGAGTAATACTGAGACTACTGTTATAGCAACTCAGCCTTTCAATCTCCTACCTGCCTCCCTCAAATCTGCTTTCAGGACTTCATCCCCATTCCTACCTGAGAGTTTAAGGCCAATATGACTGATTACCCACCCCCAGAAGGATGTCCCGTAAACACTACACAAAAACTGCCCACCGAGGAGGCAGTGTATCATCCTTGAGTAGACAACTGCAGAAATACCTGTCTGATTGCCTGGCTATTGAATCCTCCATCCCGAATGCTGTTCCCACCTCCTGGAGCTGAGCCATCAGTGGTGACACTGACATGTCTCTGACTGCACGGAGTCATCATCTTCACCAGGGTCCAAACTGGAATAATGATTAGCAAATATGACTGATTTAGGGAATGTTGGACACGTTTGGGTAGGAGGTGGTGCCTGCAGTGGCAGCAGCAACGCCAGGACGATGCGGCTCTACCCCAGCCTGAGATCTCTTGGCAAGCAAAAAGCAGGCCCTGGGCTTAATCCCCCAGTCCGGACTTGGAGGGCGAGCTGAGGCTCCAGGTCCATGGCTAGGCCCCGGGGGCCTGACAGTGGAGGTGGCAAAGTTCGGTCCCAGTACGTGAACTCATGGTGGCAGCTGTGTTGGGTGGAGGCGAGATGGCACGGAGCGTGGTGTGGTGACTCTCTCTTCCAGTGACAGCGCTGTGGTGAAGCGCGGGTACTGCATGCCATCAATTTAACAGCAGGGACTCGAGGATCAGGCTGGAGAAGCCTGGATCCAGGCCCTTAGCTGAGCTAGCTGTGGAGCTGTTCCAAAGACCATCTAACTTTATTGAGATAAAACTATAAGATGAACACTATTGTTTTATTTTTCAGTCTCTGTATTCTGTGTTTTGGTTTATTTCTGTGCTTATAGATGGTCCCAGAGAGTGGTGACACTAAGCAACACCTTTCACTGCATTTATAATCAATACATGATACATGTGACAATAAATAAATCAAATCAAATCAGTGCCTGCCTGGGTTTGCTTAGACTGCCCGTCTCTTTGTCGCCTATGCCGTACTAACCTGTGATGTGACGCCTCCCTAGATATAGGTAAAAACAATGACTGCAGATGCTGGAAACCAGATTCTGGATTAGTGGTGCTGGAAGAGCACAGCAGTTCAGGCAGCATCCAAGGAGCAGTAAAATCGACGTTTCAGGCAAAAGTCCTTCATCAGGAATAAAGGCAGAGAGCCTGAAGGGTGAGAGATAAGCTAGAGGAGGGTGAGGTGGGGAGAAAGTAGCATAGAGTACAATAGGTGAGTGGGGGAGGGGATGAAGGCGATAGGTCAGGGAGGAGAGGGTGGAGTGGATAGGTGGAAAAGAAGATAGGCAGGTAAGACAAGTCGTGGGAACAGTGCTGAGCTGGAAGTTTGGAACTGGGGTGAGGTGGGGGAAGGGGAAATGAGGAAACTGTTGAAGTCCACATTGATTCCCTGATGTTGAAGTGTTCCGAGGCGGAAAATGAGGCAAACTTCCTCCAGGCGTCTGGTGGTGAGGGAGCAGCAGTGAAGGAGGCCCAGGACCTCCATGTCCTCGGCAGAGTGGGAGGGGGAGTTGAAATGTTGGGCCACAGGGCGGTGTGGTTGATTGGTGCGGGTGTCCCGAAGATGTTCCCTAAAGCGCTCTGCTAGGAGGCGTCCAGTCTCCCCAATGTAGGGGAGACCGCATCAGGAGCAAGGGATACAATAAATGATATTAGTGGATGTGCAGGTAAAACATTGATGGATGTGGAAGGCTCCTTGAGGGCCTTGGATGGAGGTGACGGAGGAGGTGTGGGCGCAGGTTTTGCAGTTCCTGTGGTGGCAGGGGAAGGTGACAAGATGGGAGGGTGGGTTGTAGGGAGGCGTGGACCTGACCAGGTAGTCACGGAGGGAACAGTCTTTTGTGGAAGGCGGAAAGGGGTGGGGAGAGAAATACATCCCTGGTGATGGGGGCTGTTTGGAGGTGGCGGAAATGTCGGCGGATGATTTGGTTTATGCGAAGATTGGTAGGGTGGAAGGTGAGCACCAGGGGCGTTCTGTCCTTGTTACGGTTGGAGGGATGGGGTCTGAGGGCAGAGGTGCAGGATGTGGACGAGATGAGTTGGAGGGCATCTTTAACCATGTGGGAAAGGAAATTGCGGTCTCTAAAGAAGGAGGCCATCTGGTGTGTTCTATGGTGGAACTGGTCCTCCTGGGAGCAGATATGGCAGAGGCAGAGGAATTGGGAATATGGAATGGCATTTTTGCAAGAGGTAGGTTGAGAAGAGTTGTAATCCAGGTAGCTGTGGGAGTCGGTGGGTTTGGAAAAAATGTCAGTGTCAAGTCGGTAATCATTAATGGAGATGGAGAGGTCCAGGAAGGGGAGGGAGGTGTCAAAGATGGTCCAGGTAAATTTAAGGTCAGGGTGGAATGTGTTGGTGAAGTTGATGAATTGCTCAACCTCCTTGCGGGAGCACGAGGTGGTGCTAATGCAGTCATCAATGTAGCGGAGGAAGAGGTGGGGAGTGGTGCCGGTGTAATTACGGAAGATCAACTGTTCTACATAGCCAACAAAGAGACAGCCATAGTTGGGGCCCATATGGGTGCCCATGGCTACCCCTTTGGTCTGGAGGAAGTGGGAGTATTCGAAGGAGAAATTGTTAAGGGTGAGGATCAGTTCGGCCAAACGAATGAGAGTGTCGGTGGAAGGGTACTGTTGGGGACGTCGGGAGAGGAAAAAATGGAGGGCTTGGAGGCTCTGGTCATGGCGGATGGAGGTGTAGAGGTATTGGATATCCATGGTGAAGATGAATCGTTGGGGGCCGGGGAAACAGAAGTATTGGAGGAGGTGGAGGACATGGGTGGTGTCTCGAACATATGTGGGGACTTCCTGGACAAGGGGGGATAGGACAGTGTCGAGGTAGGTAGAGATGAGTTCAGTGCGGCAGCATGCTGAGACAATGGGTTGGCCAGGGCGGTCAGGCTTATGGATCTTGGGAAGGAGGTAGAACCGGGCAGTGCGGGGTTCCCAGACTATGAGGTTGGAAGCTGTGGGTGGGAGATCTCCTGAGGTGATGAGGTTCTGTATTGTCTGGGAGATGATGGTTTGGTGATGGGGGTGGGGTCATGGTCGAGGGGGCGATAGGAAGAGGTGTCCTCGAGTTGGCGTTTGGCTTCAGCGGTATAGAGGTCAGTGCGCCAGACTACCACTGCGCCCCCTTTATCTGCTGGCTTGATGGTGAGGTTGGGATTGGAGTAGAGGGATTGGAGGGCTGCGCGTTATGAGGGTGAGAGGTTGGAGTGGGGGAGGGAGGTAGACAGGTTGAGGCGGTTAATGTCCCGGCGGCAGTTGGAAATGAAGAGGTCGAGGGCAGGTAATAGGCCAGCGCGGGGTGTCCAGGTGGATGGAGTGTGTTGGAGGTGGGTGAAGGGGTCCTCGGAAGGTGGGCGGGAATCCTGATTGTGAAAGTAAGCTCGGAGTCGGAGGCAGCAGAAGAAGTGTTCAACATCACGGCGTGTATTAAATTCATTGATGCGTGGATGGAGGGGGATGAAGGTGAGTCCTTTGCTGAGGACTGATCGTTCGTCCTCAATGAGGGGAAGCTCTGGAGGGATGGTGAAAACTCGGCAGGGCCGGGAGGTGGGATCTGGTGTGGGTGTGGAGCTGGGAGTGGGGGCAGAGCCATGCGACACATGTAATTCCCTGCATTGCTAAAACACAACAACAATACAAGCCACAGCTTAAGTTTCGAACCCTGTAGCTCAAGACTGTGTAGCTGATGATACTTCAACAGATGTGCTTGCCTGGAATACATTGTGCGCCAATGACTTCACACAGACTACACATTGTGTACTCCACTTGGCCGAACTGATCTGCCATTCCTTTGACTTTACAGAGTGCTGAAAGCAATATGAATGGTAGAAAAACTTACCAGTACTCACCCATTAGCGTTTTTCTCCCTGTAACAAATTGCAAGCCAACTAGATAGACCAGCCCCCAATGCAGACTACCATCTCAGAGTGCTGGCAGTCTCTCGGATAGCTCCCCTCTTGCACTGTTTTTGAGTTCTCAAACTGCTCTCTTATATCTTTTAAATGATACATATTGCAACATGTGCTTCAGTGGTGGATGGAGTAAATGGCGAAGATGGTCAATGTGATGCTAATCAAATCACAGGATCTCATGGCGTCATAGAAATCTACAGTACAGAAAAAGGCCCTTAAGCTTATTGAAAACACACTGGTCAAAAACTACTACCTAACTATTCTGATCCCACGTTCCAGCACTTGACCCATCACCTTGCGTGCCTTGGCCAGTGCACAGCCAAATACTTCTTCAATGTTTTGAATGTTTCTACCTCTGCCATGCTAACTGGCAGTGAGTTCAAGATTCCCACCACCCTCTGGGTGAAAAAGATTTTCCTCACATCTCCTCTAAACATTTTGCCCCTTATCTTAAATCTATGCGCCCATCTATTGATTCCTCCATCAAAGGAAAAGTTTCTTCTTGTCAATGCTATCTATGTCCCTCACAGTTTTATCTCCATCAATCATGTCCCCTCTCAGTCATGTCCCCTCTTAGTCATGTCCCCTCTCAGTCATGTCCCCTCTGTTGTAAGGAAAACAACCCCAGTCTGTCCGACCTCTCTTCATGACTGAAACTTTCGAGTCCAGACAATGCTTCATCCGAGATGGTGTCGTTCATGTTGCTGGGTGGCCACGCAGCCTGGATTAGCGGTGAAGAAGAGCTGTGTGTCAGTAATGAATACATTATTAGAATCCAACGTTGTGTTTTCTGTTGATGTAGCCATAAAAAAGTACACGTGGTATCTATTTATAAATAGGTACAATAGGGAATTACATGTGTCGCACATTTAGGGAGGTGTCACATCACAGGTTAGAAGGGTATAGGCAAAAAAGAGATGGGCAGTCTAAGCAAACACAGACAGGCACTGATTTGATTTGATTTATTTATTGTCACATGTATCGTGTATTTATTACGATTATGATACATAAATAGGCCTTAATAGTGGTCCGTGGGAGATGTATGAACTTGGATGCAGAAATATATATATATAAGTTTGTTCCACTATTGTAGATCATGGCTGATCATCTACCTCAACACTATTGTCCTATACTATTGCCAGTGTCATGACCCTGATCAGCAGAGTATACAGGTAATCTAGCTCCACTATGTTGCCTGGAACCTAATTAATGACTGAACTTTCACAGTTGACTGGCATTCCAAAGATTCACAACGCTGGTTCTAGAGTCATCAGGAACATCCTTCTTGCATTACCCTGTCTGGCCCTGGTAGAAGTTCATAGGTTTCTGAGATCTTCTGAAGTTTCAGGAAGATCACCTTTCATTCTTCTAAACTTCAGTTGGTACAGGTCCAGTCTGTCCACCATTTCATCTCAGGATAACCCTTTATCAAGTAGGGAGGGTGAAACCATACACAATACTGCAGATGTGATCGCACCCACGTCCTGCACAGCTGCAGTAAAACTTCCTTACTTTAATATTCCTTCCCCTTCTGATAAGCACCAATAATCCATTTGCTATTTTTGGGACTTGTGCTTCAGAGCACCTGTATTTGAAAGACCTGTAAATGATATAGGATACTGTTTCTCTGTTATTCCATCCAACATGCGCAAGCTCACATTTTTGGCATTATACACCATCTGCCAAATATTTGAGTATTCATTCAACCTGTCTCCATTCCTTGGTAGACTCTCTCCCAACTCTGAGAAATGATTTTCCTACAGTGTCAGCTGTAAATTCAGTTGCCATGCATATACATGCAGTTAAGAAACAATAGAAGTAAGAACAACATGTTTGTGAGTGTGTGTGTGTGAGAGAGAATGTGTATGTGTGAGTGTAAGTTGCTGACTTCTGAAATAGTCCTTCCATATGTAACTAGGTGCCCTTACCATTCTCCAAATTCCAGCAGCTGGACAAGTTATTGAGCAGGCATGGAGCAACAGCGCCTCCAGGAGGAGGAGAGGGTAGCAAATTGAGGACAGCGGAGAAAAGAATGGAAATTATGTCGGAGCAGATTGCCAGTGAACAGTGAATAAGACGCCATAATTTAATTTCAAGGCTGAGATCACATCCATAAGCCCTGCATTATAACTTAATTGTTCACTCGCAACCATCCATAACCTGTTTTGATTTTACTGATTCGCCAATTAAGTGACAGATGAGAGAACATGATGCAGAAATTAAACAATTCGAATCAACCGAGTAATCAATACAACAAAATCCGATTGATATCAATTTTAGCTCATGGGGGGAAGAAAATGATCAGCCGACATTTAGGCAGCAGAATACAAACAGCTAACTGATGCCTAGCTGTGCCTTTAATTAAATCTTTTCAGCACACTGCTAACTGTGTTGTTGACACAGGTCACAGCACTTTTCTGCGACTTGTGGTTATTCTGCAAATTTCACCCTGCAGCTTGTAAAGCAATTTATTTTAAAATTAAGTAAATAAATGGTCTCACTGGACTTAACAGGGTGTTTTTATTGACACCAGATTGGATTAAGTAGTGAGCCATTCACATTACAACGCGCTTCACAATCAAACAAAATTCAACACTGAGCTACGTATCGGTGAGGAGTTGCTTTCTGTCATGAGTTTTTATACCCACATCTAAGAATTCAGGTTCAAAACAGACTGGTTGAAAAGATGGTCAAGAATTGTCTCCAGAATCTGCTTTTCAGGGAATTCTGTTTCTTGCACTAGCACTAAATATTACTATTGGTCCCAATGCGGTTTCCTCTACACTGGGGTGACAGGATGCCTACTTGCAGAGCGCTTCAGAGAACATCTCTGGTACACCCACACCAATCAACCACACTACCCCTGGTCGAACACTTCAGCTCCCCCTCCCACTCTGCTGAGGACATGCAGGTCTTGGGCCACCTCCATCACCACTCCCTCACCACCCGACACCTGGAGGAAGAACGCCTTGGAACACTTCAACCCCAAGGCATCAATGTGGACTTCACCAGTTTCCTCATTTTCCCTCCCCCCACCTTACCCCAGTTCCAACCTTCCAGTTTAGCACTGTCCTCATGACCTGTCCTACCTATCAATCTTCCTTCCCACCTATCCACTCCACCCTCCTCTCTGACTATCACCTTTACCCCCACTTCCATCCACCTATTGCACTCTCAGCTACCTTCCCCACAGTCCCACCCCCTTCCCTTTTATTCTTCCACTGCCAAAGTTGCCAGCTTCATTCCTGATGAAGGGCTTTTGCCTGAAACATCGATTTTCCTGCTGCTTGGATGCTGCCTGACCTGCTGTGTTTTTCCAGCACCACACTCTTGATTCTAAATATTACTACATATCGTAATCTGAGATATAACAGACTCTATTTTGAATTATTACATTATTAAGACTATTTTCTACATGTGTATCTCGCTGGCTGCCTTGCGCACACCCTAATTAAAAGCCGAAACAACTGCAGATGCTGTAAATCAGAAACAAAGGTAGAAATCAGCATCTCTGGCAGCATCTGTGAAGGGAAATCAGCATTAACGTTTTGGGTTGAATTACTCTTCCCCAGAATCACACCCTAAGTAATTCAGCCCTCACTGTACAATTTGCACCTCGTGGGGAACAGCACAGTGACACCAACACAAGGTTGGCCTCAGGTCCTGAGACCCTTATACAACAGTTAAAATCAAAATCCTGGCCATGAAGATAAATTGTGAGGAATATCTTAATGTTAGAGTGTATTAGGAAGGCAGAATGCTTTTGGAGAGTTTTCCCATCAGGAGATTTTCATGGCCAGCAGTGAGGATTGGCGAAAGGCTGCAGGGCTGATGATACCTTTATTTCCTGTTACATTGAGGTGCAGACTGTAGATCAGATAGGTTCTATGTCTTGAAAGTAGTTAGATAACATCATAAAGTGTGACAATGCAGTAGAAAAGGTTCTTGTGGTCAGTTGTTGGCTCTGAGTGTAATGGAATCAGTATAATATGTGCACTCAGTCAGGTGCATGTACGTAATGCATGCGAACATCAGTAAACACAGAACCCAGATGATGTATATGTCTGTCATTTTGTAGCAATGTAAATAGGTAGTGTTGTTGATAAACTTCAAGACATCTGTTTTAACAGAAACCAAGATCTTTGTGTTTTATTGTTTTGTGTGAACTTACATATAGGGATAAACTTGAACCATTTCATACCAACAACAGTCTTTAACCCAGCTGGTCATTTTGTGTAGTGCCTGCTGGACCACCCATCTGGCAGAAATAGATCAAAAGATGAAAATGAGCAGGAAAAGACCACAGCTGCTTCAAACTTGTCCAGTTTTCGTGTTGCCTGGAATATGAAGCCTAAGTGCTTCCAAACACCCCCATCCTGCTCAAGTGTTTAATCTCCTGGAAGAGGCAAAACAACAGAGAGAAAAAAAAATCAGAAAAAAAACTCTTTCCCCGATTTTTGAATAATCGCAGCAGCTGTTGCCTCACAAGTTCAGAGGACAGAGCAGCTTAAGATCAAAATACTCTGGTAAATGTTTGCAAGTCAAACATTATCAACCAGACAATCGGCATTGAAGGTGCCTGTTCATTTCACACTTGAGTGGAGGGAGAGCTGCAGGATTTGAAAAGTGTGACAGCAGCACCATCTCATGTTAAAATGACGTATAGATTTTTTTTCTCCTTGACACACTGCAGAGTTTAGAAAGTTTTGAAGCTAAAATGTGGCAGGGATTTACACATTGTAAAGTAAACCTTGTTGATTGCCTGGTAACAAAGGCCACATGAACAATCTTACAGAACAG
Source organism: Chiloscyllium punctatum (assembly GCF_047496795.1). NCBI lineage: Eukaryota > Metazoa > Chordata > Chondrichthyes > Orectolobiformes > Hemiscylliidae > Chiloscyllium > Chiloscyllium punctatum. The sequence continues at coordinate 24,102,699 of NC_092740.1, read as the reverse complement.
ACAAAAACTTGGCAAATAAAATTTTAGTTTAAAATTCAATTTTAAGTTCAGATAAATAAGAGGTAATACATTCTGGCAAAAGGATTAGGGAGGTAACATTGGACTACAAATATAATGATCATTAAAGATGGTGCCATCACAAATTGCAACACTATTTAAAAAAAAGACATTTCATTGTGAAAAGACAGTAAGTTATACAAAACTTGTATTGAATCTTGTGTACATCACATATAGTTGCTGCATGCAGTTTGAATTTCCATGTGTTAATCAGCGCACTGAGGTACTGAAAAAGATACAGGAGAGAATTATATCAGAAATGTGTAGCTATGCTTATCAGAAAGCCTTACCATGTACAGCTTAATAGGAGTGTAAGTTGATGCTTTCTATTTTATCTTGAAGAAATGTCTTCTGATCACACTCTTCAATGACTAGATGCAAATTATCACATTATTACCTTTTGTTCTGAATTTCTCCAGCTGGGCCTATCATTTCTCTGCAGTGATAGCAGCAATATATATTAATTGAATATAGCTGAGAAAAGAGGTCCAAACATGGACGAAAGGGTTTGTCTAATAAGTAAAGATTGAGCAATTTAGACCTGAACACATTAGAGATTAGAAGAATGAGAGAAGATCTAATTAAGTCATGTAAGATACTAAAGGGGATTGACAGAGTAGACATAGAGCAGATGTTTTCACTTGTTGAGCAACTGAGAATAATGGAAGGTCATAGTTTTAGGCTAAGTGATGGCAGAATGAAAAGAGAGATAAGGAGGAACTGCTTCTTTCAAAGGGTTGTGAATCTGTGGAAATCATTAACCTCCTGTGTGTTAGACACTGGGACACTGAATAAATGTAATGAGGAAGTAGATAGATTTTTAATGACTAATGGTTCAAAAATCTATGGGCAAGAAATTGGAGTTGGAGGATGTATTGAGACTGAATTGCCTACTCCTGCTCTGAGGTCTCATGTTCTTATAAAGCAGCCCCACTTGAGAGCAACTTATTCACGATCTTCAATATTCACTCCCTCCAGCACCAAAGTACAGCAGTGGCAGCAGTATATACTGCCTACAAGGTGCATTAATGACTCTCAAAGCTCCTTCAATGGTCGCTTCCAAAAGAAAAACTTAGACCATACAATGTGGGAGCAGAAGTAGGTCAAGCAGTCCAACATGTCTACTTTGACATTCAATGAGATCTTGAATCTAATTGAAGCTAATCCGATTGTCCTCGGCTCCATTTTGCTGGCTTTTTTTACCATACATCCTTGATACCTTCACTGACTAAAAATTTATTTCAGCCTTGAATATACGTATGAGCTCACTCTCAAAAAGCCAGCTGTGGTAATGAATTCCAAAGAATTACTTCCCTCTGACTGAGAAGTTCCACTTTATCTCAGTGTTAAATTGATGACCCCTTATGTTCTCTCGTTCGAGACTCCCCCACAAGAGAAAGCAACCTCTTCGCATCTATTCTGGTGAGCCCCGTGGAATCTTATGTTTCCAATAAGGTTGCCTCTCATTTTTTATATGAGTACAGGCCTAATCTAATCATCCTCACCTCACCAGAAAATCCCTCTACACCTAGAATCAAAACAGTGAACATTTTCAGGACTACCTCCAGTGCCAGTTTATGTTCCCTTTGATAAGGGGACCAAAAGTGTTCATACTATTCCAGGTGTGGTCTAGAACACACAACGACAAGAATACAAATACTAGTGGCTTGTGTAGTTTTAGCAAAACTACTCTACATTCAAACTTCTTTCATTCTCTTTGAAATAACGAACATTCCATTTTCCCTTCTGAGAAAGGGCTATTGAACCCAAAATGGTAACCCTGATTTCTCTCACCAAATGCTTCCACACCTTTTGAATGTTTCCAGCAATTTCTGTTTTTGATTCCATTTTCCTTCTCAATTACCCACTGACCTTCTTAGGTGCTCTTTTTGTGATTCAACCATGAGGACCCTCAAATTTCTGTTGTACACCTTCTTTCTTCCAAAGTGCTTATTCAACTCTTCTTTCTTCCAAAGTGCTTAACCTCACCTTTTCCCACATTATATTTCAGCTGACAAGTTTTTTTGAAAACTCATTTAACCTGTTTCAATCCCTGTCTAGACTCTTAGTGTCATCTTCGACACTTACTTTCCCATCTATTTCTATGTTGTAAACTTAGAATCATAGAGGCATATACAGCATGAAAACAGACCTTTCGGTACAACCGGTCCATCCTGACCAGATATCCCAACCCAATCTAGTCCACCTGCCAACACCTGGCCCATATCCCTCCAAACCCTTCCTATTCATATACCCATCCAAATGCCTCTTAAATGTTGCAATTGTATCAGCCTCCACCACTTCCTCTGGTAGCTCATTCCATACACGTACCACCCTCTGTGTGAAAAAGTTGCCCCATAGGTACCTTTTATATCTATCCCTTCTCACCCTGAATCTATGCCCTCTAGTTCTTGACTCCCCCACCCCAGGGAAAAGACTTTGCCTATTTACCCGATCCATGCCCCTCATAATTTTGTAAACCTCTATAAGGTCACCCTTCAGCCTCCAACATTCCAGGGAAAACAGTACTAGCCTGTTCAGCCTCTCCCGAGAGCTCAAATCCTCCAACCCTGGCAACATCCTTGTAAATCTTTTCTGAACCCTTTCAAAGTTTCATAACATCTTTCTGATAGGAAGGAGACCAGAATTGCACACAATATTCCAACAGTGGCCTAACTAATGTCCTGTACAGCCACAGCATGACCTCCCAATTCCTGTACTCAATACTCTGACCTAAAAGGAAAGCATACCAAACGTCTTCTTCACTATCCTATCTACCTGCCACTCCACTTTCAAGGAGCTATGAACCTTTGTTCAGCAACACTCCCTCGGGCTTTACCATTAAGTCCTGCTAAAATTTGCTTTCCCAAGATGCAGCACCTCTCATTTATTTGAATTAAACTCCATCTGCCACTTCTCAGCCCATTGGCCCATCTGGTCAAGGTCCTGTTGTAATCTGAGGTAACCCTCTTCGCTGTCCACAACATCTCCAATTTTGGTGTCATCTGCAAACTTACTAACTGTACCACTTATGCTCACATCCAAATCATTTATGTAAATGACAAAACGTAGAGGACCCAGCACCGAACCTTGTGGCACTCCACTGGTCACAGGCCACCAGTCTGAAAAACAACCCTCTACCACCACCCTCTGTCTTCTACTTTTGAGCCAGTTCTATATCCAAATGGCTGGTTCTCCCTGTATTCCGTGAGATCTAACCTTGCTAATCAGTCTCTCATGGGGAACCTTGTCGAACGCCTTACTGAGGTCCAAATAGATCCCATCTACCAAGCTGCCCTCATCAATCCTCTTTGTTATTTCCTCAAAAGTCTCAATCTAGTTTGTGAGACATGATTTCCCACGCACAAAGCCATGTTGACTATCCTAATCAGTCCTTGCCTTTCCAAATACACATATATCCTGTCCCTCAGGATTCCCTCCAATAACTTGCCCACGACTGACGTCAGGCTCACTGGTCTATAGTTCCCTGGCTTGTCCTTACCGCCCTTCTTAAACAGTGGCACCACGTTAATCAGCCTCCAGTCTTCAGGCACCTCACCTGTGACTATCGCTGATACAAATATCTCAGCAAGAGGCCCAGCAATCACTTCTCTAGCTTCCCACAGAGTTCTCGGGTACACCTGATCAGGTCCTGGGAATTTAAACAGCTCTACCCATTTCAAGCACTTCCTCCTCTATAATATAGATATTTTGCATGATGTCACCATCTGTTTCCCTATGGTCTATATCTTCCATATCCTTTTCCACAGTAAATACTGATGCAAAATACTCATTTAGTATCTCCCCCATTTTCTGCGGCTCCACACAAAAGCCGCCTTGCTGATCTTTGAGGGGCTAGATTAGAGTGGCGCTGGAAAAGCGCAGCAGGTCAGGTAGCATCCAAGGAGCAGGAAAATCGCAAATGTGGCTGTGGTAGCGAGTCTGTTTCAGGACATGGTTGAAGAGCTTCAGGGCAGAGGAAATTACCTGGGGGTTGCAGTGAGAGAGAGAGACTCACTGAGATTCTTGTAGAGAGAGGAGAAAAACTTCTTCAAGGTGCTTTTCCAGCACCACTCTAATCTAGACTCTAGTTTCCAGCATCTGCAGTCCTTGTTTTTACCTAGCTGACCTTTGAGGGACCCTATTCTCTCCCTAGCTACCCTTTTGTCCTTAATGTATTTGTAAAAACTCTTTGGATTCTCCTTAATTCTATTTGCCAAAGCTATCTCATGTCCCCTTTTTGCCCTCCTGATTTCCCTCTTAGGTATACTCCTACTTCCTTTATACTCTTCTAAGGAATCACTCGATCTATCCTGTCTGTACCTGACATATGCTTCCTTCTTTTTCTTAACCAAACCCTCAATTTCTTTACTCATCGAGCACTCCCTATACCTCCCAGCCTTTCCTTTCACCCTGACAGGAATATACTTTCTCTGGATTCTCATTATCTCATTTCTGAAGGCTTCCCATTTTCCAGCCGTCCCTTTACCTGTGATCATCTGCCCCCATTCAACTTTTGGAAGTTCTTGCCTAATTATGTCAAAATTGGCCTATCTCCAATTTAGAACTTCAACTTTTAGATCTGGTCTATCCTTTTCCATAATTACTTTAAATCTAATAGAATTATGGTCACTGGCCCCAAAGTGACACCTCAGTCACCAGCCCTGACTTATTTCCCAAGAGTACATTAAGTTTTGCACCTTCTCTAGTAGGTACATCCACATACTGAATCAGAAAATTGTCTTGTACACACTTAACAAATTCCTCTCCATCTGAACCCCTAACACTATGGCAGTCCCAGTCTATGTTTGGAAGTTAAAATCCCCGACCATAACCACCCTATTACTCTTACAGATAGCTGAGATCTCCTTACAAGTTTGTTTCTCAATTTCCCTCTGACTATTAGGGGGTCTATAATACAATCCCAATAAGGTGATCATCCCTTTCTTATTTCTCAGTTCCACCCAAATAACTTCCCTGGATGTATTTCCGGGAATATCCTCCCTTAGCACAGCTGTAATGCTATCCCTTATCAAAAATGCCACTCCCCCTTCTTTCTTACCTCGCTTTCTATCCTTCCTGGAGCATTTGTATCCTGGAACATTAAGCTGTCAGTCCTGTCCATCCCTGAGCCATGTTTCTGTAAGTGTTATGATATCCCAGTCCCATGTTCCTAACCATGCCCTGAGTTCATCGGCCTTCCCTGTTAAGCCCCTTGCATTGAAATAAATGGAGTTTAATTTATTCGTCCTACCTTGTCCCTGCCTGCCCTGACTGTTTGACTCGCTTCTGTTCTCAACTGTACCAGTCTCAGATTGATCTCTTTCCTCACTATCTCCCTGAGTCCCACCCCACCCCCACCCCCACCCCACCCCACCTTACTAGCCTTACTAGTTTAAATCCTCCCGAGCAGCTCTAGAAAATTTTCCTGCCAGTATATTAGTTCCTGATAATAGCATATTTATTTTCCTGATCTAAGCCATGACTATATATTGTAATTAACTGTGGGTTCAGCAATGATCCATGTGTCACTCCACTAGTTACAGGTTTCCATCCTGAAAATGTTCCGCTTATCTCTACTCTCTGTCATCTATTAGTCATCTATTTCTCTATCTGTGCGAACTCATGACCCCCAAAATCATAGACTCTTGCCTTATTAATTGTGATGTCTTATCAAAAGCCTTTTGGAATTCCAAATGTGGTACAAGTATTAATGTCCTTCTTGTTGTATCCTCAAAGAACTGTAATCAATTTCTCAGATATGATTTCATCTTTGTGAAACCATGCAGCCTCTGTTTGTTTATATCAATAAAATGTGGAGATGGAAAGTGGCAGCAAGTCAGGCAGCATTGAGGGAGCAGGAAAGTCAACATCTCAGGTCAGGACCCTTCATCAGAATGAAACGTTGACTTTCCTGCTCCTCCAGTGCTGCCTGACTTGCCGTGCCTTTCCAGCTCCACATTTTATTGACTTTGACTTCCATATCTGCAGTCCTTACTATCTCTGCTTGCTTATAGAACACAGTACAGGCCCTTCGGCCCTCGATGTTGCGCCAACCTGTCATACCAATCTGAAGCCCATCTAACCTACACTATTCCATGTATGTCCATATGCTTGTCCAATGACAACTTAAATGTACTTAAACTTGGCGAATCTACTACCGTTGCAGGCAAAACATTCCATACCCTTACTACTCTCTGAGTGAAGAAACTACTTCTGACATCAATCCTATATCCATCACCCCTCAGTTTAAAGCTATGCCTCCTCATGCTCGCCGTCACAATACTTGGAAAAAGGCTCTCCCTGTCCACTCTATCTAACCCTCTGATTATCTTATATGTCTCTATTAAGTCACCTCTCAACCTTCTTCTCTCTAATGAAAACAGCCTCAAGTCCCTCAGCCTTTCCTCATAAGACCTTCCCTCCATAACAAGCAACATCCCAGTAAATTTCCTCTGCACCCTTTCCAAAGCTTCCACATCCTTCTGATAATGCAGTGACCAGACCAGTACACAATACTCCAAGTGCGGCCGCACCAGAGTTTTGTACAGTTGTAGCATAACCTCATGGTTCCGGAACTCGATCCCTCTATTAATAAAAGCTTAAACACTGTATGCCTTCTTAACAACCCTGTCAACCTGGGTGACATCTTTCAAGGACCTGTGTACATGGACACTGAGATCTCTCTGCTCATCGACACTACCAAGAGTCTTACCATTAGCCCAGTATTTTGCGTTCTGGTTACTCCGACCAAAGTGAATCACTTCACACTTGATGGCATTAAACTCCATTTGCCACCTCTCAGCCCATCTCTGAGGCTTATCTATGTCTCTCTGTAACCTACAACATCCTTCGTCACTATCCACAACTCCACCGACCTTAGTGTCGTCTGAAAATTTACTAACCTATCCTTCTACGCACTCATCCAGGTCGTTTATAAAAATGACAAACAGCAGTGGACCCAACACCGACCCTTGCGGTACACCACTAGTAACTTGACTCCAGGGTGGACATTTCCCATCAACCACCACCCTCTGTCTTCTTTCAGCAAACCAATTACTGATCCAAACTTCTATATCTCCCACAATCCCATTCCTCCGCATTTTGTATAATAGCCTACTGTGGGGAACCTTATTGAATGCCTTGCTGAAATCCATATACGCCACATCAACCGGTTTACTCTCATCTACCTGTTTGGTCACCTTCTCAAAGAACTCAATAAGGTTTGTGAGGCACGACCTACCCTTCACAAAACCATGCTGACTATCCCTGGTCAAATTATTCTTTTCTAGATGATTATAAATCCTATCTCTTATAACCTTTTCCAACACTCTACCAACAACTGAAGTAAGGCTCACTGGTCTATAATTACCAGGGTTGTCTCTACTCCCCTTCTTGAACAGGGGAAGCACATTTGCTATCCACCAGTCTTCTGGCACTATTCCTGTAGACAATGATGATTTAAAGATCAATGCCAAAGGCTTCGTAATCTCCTCCCTGGCTTCCCAGAGGATCCGAGGATAAATCCCATCCGGCCCAGGGGACTTATCTATTTTCAAACTCTGCAGGACTTCTAATACCTCTTCCTTCTGAACCTCAATCCTACTTAGTCTAGTAGCCTGTATGTCAGTATTCTCTTCGACAACATTATCATTTTCTAGAGTGAATACTGTTGAAAAATATTCATTAAGTGCTTCCCCTATCTCTTATGACTCCACACACAACTTCCCACCCTTCACATCTCATCCTAACATAAGCCTTCTTCTTCCTCTTGACCAGAGATTCCACTTCTTTCGTAATCCACGGCTCCCGCGCTCTACAGCTTCCTCCCTGTGTGACAGGTACATACTTATCTAGGACACACAGGAGCTTGTGTGAATAAGCTCCACATTTCTAATGTGCCCATCCCCTGCAGTTTCCTTCCCCATCCTATGCTTCCTAAATCTTGCCTAATCGCATTGTAATTACCTTTCCCCTAGCTGTAACTCTTGCCCAGTGTATACACCTATCCCTTTCTATCACTAAAGTAAACATAACAGAATTGTGATTGCTATCACCAAAGTGCTCACCTACTTCCAAGTCTTACACCTGGTCGGACTCATTACCCAGTATCAAATCTAATGTGGCTTCGTCCCTTGTTGGTCTGTCTGCATACTGTGTCAGGAAGCCCTCCTGCACACACTGGACAAAAATTATATTATGTCTTTCTAAATGCTGTACTATTACATCCCTTTATAATGGAAACTAACATTTTTTCAAGGACAGATATTAACCTAACTGGCATTTTGTTACCTGTTTTGTATTTCCCTCCTTTTTTGAATAAGCATGTTACAGTTGCAGCAATCCAATTCGCTCAGATGGTGGGGCAGTGTGGTTGCTCAGTGCTGCTGCCTCACAGCTCCAGGGACCTGGGTGTTGATTCCACCTTTGGGCGACTGTCTGTGTAGAGTTTGCACATTCTCCCCATGTCTGTGTGGGTTTCCTCCAGGAACTCTAGTTTCCTCCCACAATGGAAGTGGATTAGCCATGTTAAATTGTCCAGAGATGTGTACGCTAGGTAGGTTAGCTATGAAAAACATGAGATTATAGGGTAAGGAGTTGGTGTGGTTTTTCGAAGGTCAGTGTAGACTCAATGGATTGAATGGCCTGTTGCCACACCACAGGGATTCTCTGACATATTTTTGTTTTGAGTCATGCACTATTTTCTTAAATGTCTGAAACTGTTCCTCAACTGTCTTTTCTAATAAATGCCTTTCTCTGTCCACTCCAACCAATTCTGCCCTCATCCCTGTATAATTAACCTGATAAAGGTTCCTCAGTTTCAAACTGAATGTTACATTCTACCATGTTATGTTACTGTTCCCTCCGGGATCTTTTTCCACTGAGATCATTTATTAAACCTGCTTTATTGCACACTAACAGATCCAAAGTATATTGATACCTCTTTGAATCAACAACATTTCGTTCTGGGAAACTTTTCTGTGCACAGTCTATAATTCATTTTCATGAATATGTTGGCAATTTGAAGTTCCCGATTTTCATGTTGATATCCCTTACATGGGCCATTGTAAATCACTAATCAGTTGCTATGTGGACTCATTGAGTATAAGTTCCTTTGGTAACAAACAATGGCTTGCCCAACTGGAACTCATTACCTTTATAAAGCAGTCCCAGGAATGGATCTGCAGAACTTTCTGTCCCAGTATGGGACTACACTATATACACCACAAGTACGTTTTTTTCTGGTGCTCAACAATACATGACATTCCTTTCCTGTCAGGTTTTCTGAGTAATTGTGACATGAAGAACTAAGGCACCCATATCAAGTCTTTTGTCAAAATTAACATTATAACTGTCTTTTTTTATATGTCTTCGTTATCTTCTGGTTTATTCTCTGTCCTACAGAATAGCTTCTACCACGGGTTCTATAGACTGGTAGTAAATTCAAGGTAATGCCACTGCCTGCAAACTGTTTCCTGAGCTACACATTATCCTGACTTGGACATATATTGTTGGCCCTTTGCATCATGTCCTGAAATTCTGTTTCCAACAGCACCCTAGAGGGTATGAGTGAATCAGATGGGTTTTGGTAGGTTTTAATCCATGATAATTACATGGACTGTGCCTCCTAACTTAATGTTATCTGGTTATTTGGATACAAGGTTCTTTATTCCTTCATTCAAGACATTGATAAATATCATGCAGAGCTGAGAACCCAGCATACGTTTTGGGGTGGCATAGTGGCACAGTGGTTAGCACTGCTGCCTCACAGCGCCAGAGACCTGGGTTCAATTTCCGCCTCAGGCAACTATCTGTGTGGAGTTTGCACTTTCTCCCCATGTCTGCATGGATGTGCTCCGGTTTCCTTTCATAGTTCAAAAAAATGTGCATATTAGGTGAATTGGCCATGCTAAAGTGCCTGTAGTGTTAGGTGAAGGGGTAAATATAGGGGAATGAGTCTGGGTGGGTTGATCTTCAGAGGATCGGTGTGGACTTGTTGGGCCGAAGGGCCTGTTTCCACACTGTATGGAATCTAAATCCTAAAAGAAACACATTAGTTGTTTCTTAATCCAGTGGGAATATTTTAACCACTACTTGTATTTTCCTTCTTTAATTCATGATGAACAAAAGTAAGAATTGATGTGATACAAAGTATAATAATTAAATATATTTGTAAATCGTGTTAAATGTGGTAGACTCTCAGCTAGGTGTTCCATTGTGCCCCAACCTACAGAAAGGCTGGAGATATATAATCTAGCACAATGTTGAGAAAGCACCAATTGTCAAAATTACTGTCCAACCAAGTTCCCAGTTTCCTATTTAAATTCCTATACAATTGAAGATAAAACAGTGACAGGGATAGCTGGTGTTCTGGCAGGATGACAGTTTGGGAAGATGTGATAACTATGACAGTAAATAACAAACGTAAAACCAAAATATATTGATTAAATGGCTTTGTGTTTGGAAGCTATGCTCGTTTCATTTATTATCCAGGGATCGAGCATGTTTGCATTGGAGTCAGACCTCATCCAATGTAAGAAAGTTACTTTTCTGTTATTATTTATTTTATAAACTCTGGATTGTTCCACAACACAATGAGGTATATTTAAACTTCAGTCAACATTGCAATATAGGAAATGTGCCAATTAACTTGATCATAACACGATCCAACAGTTGGCAACATCATAACAAGCAGGTCATGTTTTATGATATAGGATAACTACTAGCCAGGAGAGATGACCGGAAAAGTAAAGATAAGAGTCAGATTATAACTCTTTGAAAAGGATTGGATATCAAGTCAGTTAAAATTTCATGCATTACATAAGGATAAGGAAGTAAGTTTTAATGAATTCAGTAATTGTATTTTTGTATTCGTTCTTAGACAGCATCACAAATAAATGCAAAGTGGGGTCATTTGAATTCTGAAAGTACATTATGATGATACTATGGCTTTGTTCTTTTTTTAATGTAGAGAGGTTGAGGCAAAGGTATCAAGCAGTGTGCTCAAAGCCAATGAAGTTAACCGCTTATGAGGCCTTGAGGTCTTTGTTTAAAGGTCAGGACAATAGAAGCAGCACAAATGGGTGGAGTCAAACTCCCACAGAACCTGGATGTTAGTTTAACTTGCAGCAGCTGTTGGGGTTTGGAAGCTGCAATACATCTCTCCCTGCTACAGGAAATTGTTTGAGTTCTTTCTCTCTCTCAGAGTTTTGTCTTGGTGTTATTTCCTGCTGGGCTCAAGAATCACCTGGGAAACAATCTATTTTACTGAATTTGCCTTTGCCAAGGGTGTATCTATAGTATGTTATTATACTGGAACAGTTGCTGTTTAGTAGTTAAGTAATCTTTCATTCTGTTAAGCATTCCATTTGAGTTAAGTTATTCCAATTCTTTTTTAAAAATTTTATCTATAGTGTATGAATAAAGTAGGTTTTGCTTCAAGCTTGGTAGTTTGATCAATCAAATTGCGTCTGGGACACAATGTCTTTCACTTGCCTTTGAAAATAAGAACAAGTTGGAGTTTCGGGTATCTTCTTAATAGATTTTGAGGGGGTTTGGTCTGGTCCATAAAAATATGAATGGTTTACTGCTGAACACTCCACCAAGGGAGTGTTCTGCTCAGCACTATCTGATAGAAAGATCAGAATTTTGGATCTTTAGATAACCCTTAAAAATCCATGGTGGGGTCATACGGCACTGGAATCATTCTGTGGGCCTATGAGAAAAATATGGACCATGTTGTTCTGAAGTCCTTTCTTTCTACTCATAAATAATGCTGTAATATTTCCCTGCAACGTCACTCTCCACCTGGTTACAGTAACTAGCCTGAAGCCAACTGCATGTCTCTCTCTGAAAAAACAATGTAACAGAGCGCTGCAGATGCTGGGAACCTGAAACTAAAAGCGAAATTGTTGGAGAAACTTGACAGGTCTGGTAGAATCTGTGGTGAGAGAAACAAAATTAATGGTTCAAGTCCAATATGATTTCACTTCAAAACTGAAAGGTATTGGGAAATGGCGTTTTTTTACTTTTGAAGGAAGCAGAGACAGATCATTGCAGCATTCATGAGAGGAACAAAGTGACTTTAGACCTGTGATTCCTAAAACATTTTACCAATAGGGTTTCTTTGTGAATCTGTGGAAGATTGTTTGATATAATAAACTGCCATAATTAGTTGACAACCGGATTATTGTTGAATTGGTGATGACCAGAGTGGTACAAGATGTGCTAGATGGACTTTGGATGTTTTTCTGTTAGCAGTTCCTATGTTTTGATGTGAGGCAATTGATTATGATTGACATTTTAATGCATACTAATAGCTTAGGATAGACAAATTTAGCCATGAGCAATTTCCCAAAGCATGATGGGAATGAACCAATACTGTCAGGATGATGCAATATGTTTCTTTTTCGTTGGAAACTGAGCTGAGAATGTAAGTTGTAAAGTAATAAGGGAACACTCCTCATTTCTGTGTTTATCTGCCACTCCTTACAGAGTCATATAGTCATACAGAATGGAAACAGGTCCTTTGGCCCAGCTTGTCTGTGTTGACTTGGTTTCCTAAACTGAACAAGCCCCATTTTCCTGCATTTGGTTCTTATCCCTCTTAACCTTTCCTACCCATGTACCTATCCAAATGTATTTTAAATGTTGTAATCGTACCCACATCTACCACTTCCTCTGGCCCCATAGGTCCATTTTAAATCATTTCCCTCTCTCTTTCAACCTATGCCCTTTAGTTTTGGGCTGCAAAACCCTACTACCAGCATTCATTGCTTTAATTAGTTAACAACATGAACTGCCAGAGGGTAGTAAAGAGCCAACTGCATTGCTGTGGGTCTGGAGTCACATGTGGGTCAGAGCAGGTAAGGATGGCAGTTTCCTTCCCAAAAGACATTAATGAACCAGATCTTTTTTTTTCTTTGCTGACAATTGACAATGGCTTCATGGTCATCATTGGACTTTTAATTTCAGACTTCTATTGAATTCAAATTCCACCATCTGATGTGGCAAGATTCGATCACAGATTCCCAGAACATAACCTGAGGCCTCTGAGGAAGGGCTTATGCCCGAAACGTCGATTCTCCTGTTCCTTGGATGCTGCCTGACCTGCTGCGCTTTTCCAGCAACAAATCTTCACCTCGGATTAATAGTCTAACAATAATAGCACTGGGGCATCACTTCCCCATAACCACCAAGAAGAAAGATATGGAGGATGGTAAGATTAGGGCAGGGATATATTGATATTCCAGGTGGTGTTGATATTAAGAAGGAGGATATGTTGGGTGTGTTGAAAAACATTAAGATAGCTACGTCTCCAAGGCCTGATCAGATCTATCCTAGAATACTGAGGGAGACAAGGGAAGAGATTGCTAGGGCTTTGACAGAGATCTTTAACCATAAGTAAGGTCTCAGAAGACTGGAGAATAGCCAATGTTATTCCTTTGTTTATGAAGGGTAACAGGGATAATCCAGGAAATTGTAGGCTAGTAAACCTTATATCAATGGTAGGGAATTTATTGGAGAAGATTCTTAGGGAAAGAAATGACATGCATTTGGAAAAAGAAATGGACTTAGGAATGACTGTTAGGGATAGTCAGTATGACTGTGTACTGTGGAGGTTTTGTCTCACAAATTTGATTTTTTTTGAGGAAGTGATGAAGATGATTGATAAGGGTAAGGCAGTGGATGTTGTCTACATGGACTTAATTAAAGCAGTTGACAAGGTCTGCTTTGGTCCAGAAGATTAAGTCAGATGAGATCCCCATTGAATTGATAAGTTAGATATAAAATGGGCTTGGTGTTAGAAGACAGAGAGTAATTGCAGAGGGGTATTTGTCTGATTGGAGGTCTGTGACCATTGGTGTTCAACAAGGATCAGTGTTCAGACCTCATTTGATGGTAATGCATATACATGTTTCGGTTGAAAATGGCAGTGGTCGGATTATGTGGACAACATGAAAATTGGTGGAGTTGCAGATAGTGAAGAAAGTTGTCAGAGAATATAACAGGATCTAGCCCCCTCAGTTGGGAAGTTGGCCCTGCTCTACCACATGCCGATATGCAACGTAAATGTTAGCAGTTGGTACTAGCCTTATCTTCAACCCTTATTTGCTTTAAGCTCCCGAAAGCAATTAACAATATCCCTACACATTGTGTTACTAACTAATCCTTTGCCAACACGGCACCTCTGACTAGTAGGTGTTAGGACACGTTACCTAAGGATATCATTATGGGAGTACCAGTAGTTGTACCATGTGCCTTGGTGTATCCTCAACTGTCTGGCATCCCTTTCATTTGCCTCTACATTGGGTGGTTAGTGTATTGTGGAATATGTATTATTAGGATTTGATCTGTCAGAATCTGCAAAATTGTTTTCATGCATTTCTCCAGAGTAACAACCTCCAGTTCCTTGGCCTTTCCGCTCAGGTCTAATCCCTTCAAATATGTTTCAGTTTGGTTACTCCTGTTTGCCCTGATCCCAATATCCATGTTATAGTATACAAATAAGAATTGAATCTATTATTCCAAACCTCAAAGCATATTCTATTACTTTGAATAGTCACACTGCTTCTCGCAAACTTATTCTGATTGCTTGGGATTTATGCTCCGTGCCTCTGACTGTAATGCCAACATCGTGGAGTCATCTCATAAGCAGTTGTGAATTTCAGCAGTGCTGCTGCATGATTTTTGAAAGTATAAAACTTTACAATTTAATTTCCTGCCTTTACTTTCAGAAACTTCATTGCTGTTTGAAAAGAGTTGCAATTGTTCAATTTCCATAATGACTTGAGCTTGAGAACAGAATAGTCTATTCTCTGGAGCTCAGGTTACGTGGATGCCTGTTGCCTAGGTGATAAAGATGTTCTGAACAGGCAGCTTCAACATCTGACATGTTGGTGGTGCTATAACCTCGTGATTAAATTATCGTGTTCCTATTTTGTATGAAACCTTGCAATAAATTCCTGTTTGTACTGCAGCATTAAAAGACATCAGACGTACAAAACAATGTGGCTGATTATGGCATTAATAAGTAGAAAATGATGAAAGCAATTCATTTTCTTTCTTTAAGTCAGCTAATTGCAAAATAAAACTAAATTAGTATTTTGATACATTTCTTTTCATGAAACAAACTTGAGAAGTCTGAACCTGTTAATTTTGCATCATAGACTGAGACCATTCTCTCTTATTGCCCTTATGCTGCTTCAAGAAAACTATTCCTGTTTAATCCCACATAATATTATTACTATTTTTTGGCAGACTGACTTGACTTATCTCTCAATGTATTCCATTCCTTTTTCTTCCAAAGTTGTGAAGGAACATTAATGATTCAGAAGGCCTGTTTGTACCTAAGGGAGATTATTTATCTTTTTTAAAAAATTGATCCTTTAAGGAAATGTTTGTCTTGCCAGCAAATGCTGAAAACCAGCCAGCATTTGTTGCCTGGCAACGGAGTGATTTATTAGTGAAACAAAAACAGCAAATGCTGGAGAAACTCAGCAGGTCTGACAGCATCTATGGAGAGAGAAACAAAGTTAACATTTAAAGTTCAACATGACCCTTCTTCAACTCTCAAGTGATTTGCTAAACCATTTCAGAGAGTGTTTAAGAATGTGGGTCTGGAGTCATATGTAGGTTCTGGCCAGGTAAGGCAGATTTTCTTCTTTAACAGAAATGAGGGAACCAGATGTGATTTTGAAACATCTGATAGTTTCACACTCAGGATAACTAAGACTAAATTTCAATTCCAGATTTTTTAATGGTTACTTTTAATTCCTCCTATTCCACAGTAGAATTTGAACTCAAGTCTTCATAGTCTGAATCTCTGGTTTGTCAGCCGAGGCACCTTAGACTAAGCCATTGTTTTCTCACAATGGGCCATGACAATTTAGAATTCATGGAGGGACAGTGGAAGCAGATTCAACAATACCTTTCCAAGAAGAATTGTATAGATTCTCAAAAAGGCGAATTTGCAGGATTGTGGAGAAACAACAGGAGACTGGGACTAACTGAATAACTCTTTCACAGAGACCGACAGGCACAATGAATGGAGTGGTCTTATTCTGTGTTGTATCAGTCCAAAGGGTGGATTCTACAAGGGGCGGGGAACACAGATTACCCACTAGAGCTGAAACAACAGTGCCAAAATCGAACAGTGGTGACACACACCTATTGGGACTGCAGGCACTGCACAATGATGAAGAAATGATGGATGCCAGGCAACTCAGTTTTTTTTGATCTGGCAGATCCCAGTGAGAATGGTGTTGGGAAGTTGAGTCCGCTCCACCATCAAGTCTGATCTGCCACTCACTTATGGAGAGACTAGTCCACTGATTTGAAATAACCTCCCTCCCCATCCCCCAACTCCCTTCCCAAGCCCTCCCTATCACTTCCACTCCTCCCAGCCACCAACTGGATTCATTCCTCCCATGGACCACCCAGGTCATACCCACTGCCTGTTTTCAACCATCCCCATCTCACCACCCTGCCCCCACCACCCACCTTTATCTGCAGCTCCCCTACGCCCACCCCAGTCCTGAAGAAAGGTTACACCCGAAATGTTGACTTCTCCACATCCTGATGCTGCCTGGTTTGCTGTGTTCTTCAGCCTCCTGTCCGCCATTTGCTTATGACTAATATTTTTCTTCAAACCATTCTCCTGACTTCTGCCCATAACCTTTGATCCTCTTACTGATCAAGACCCTATCTATCTCTGTCTTAAATAAATTCAAAGACTTGTTCTCCACACTCCCCTGCATCAATGAGTTCCACAGATTTACCACCCCCTGGCTGAAAAAATTCCTCCTCATCTCAGTTCTAAAGGGTTGTCCCTCCACTCTGAGGCTATGCCCTTGGGTCCTATTCTTTCCCACAAGTAGAAACATTTTCCCCACATCCACTTTATCCAGGCCTCTCAGTACTCTGTAACTTTCAAACAGATCCCTCCTCATACTTTAAACTCTTTTCGAGTCCTCAACTGCTCCTCGTATGACAAGCCCTAGATCCCCAGGGCCATTCTTGAAAACCTCCCCGGGACCCCTTCCAATGCCAACACATCTTTTCTTAGATACAGGGCCCAAAGGATATAGGAATTCTGTAGGGATTGTTCGATTCTCTAAGAAATAAGAGCACAAGTAGGAACCTCAGCATCTCAAGTCTGCTCCACTATTTAATATGATCATGACTGATCATATCTCTGCCTCAACCCCCTTATTTGCCCCACCAACCAATCTTTTTTGCTTTACCTGAAGTAAACATTTAGAGTGGTCTTAAGGTAACCGGAGCTCAAATTGAGTAATAGCCAACTGGAGTTAGTGTTGAAAAAAAAACGTTCCTTAATTCACCAATTATAGCCAAATTGCACTGATGAAACGCACGTTATAGGAGAACGACCTGTACCCCGTTCCCCATAATCCTCCAACCCTTCAACACTTTACGAACTAAAAACCCATCTATCTCCTCCTTCATGATAAACCAATTGTAGGGGAACATTTTGATGAAGCCAATGCCACAGGAAGCTGAGTGGGAGAAGAGTCCTTGTATACCTTTCAGGCTAAGACAGATAAATTCTTGATCAGTAGAGGAATCATCCATTATGTGAGGAACAAGCCATTCAGCCCATTGAGTCCATACCAATCCTCTGAGGAGCATTCCCCTCAGACCCTCCCCCTGTGTCCTATCTCTGTAACCCTACCTTCCCAATGGCTAATCCACCCAGCCTGCAAATCCCTGGACACTACGGACAATTTATCATTGTCAATCAACCTAACCTGCACATCCTTGGACTGTAGGAGAAACCGGGAGCACCCAGACAGACATGGGGAGGATATGCAAACTCCACACAGACAGCAGTAGCCTGATAGTAGAGTCGAACCTGGATCCCTGGTGCCGTGAGGCAGCAGTGCTAACAACTGAGTTCCCATGAATGTCAGATCAGCCATGGTCCTATTGGATGGGTGGAGCAGGTGAGTCACCAAATGACCTGCACTTATTCCTTTTTTAGAATAAAAATTAATGGTTCTTTGCATTTATAGTTAGGCTGAAAAGGTGTATTTTTATTGAAGATTTTCATTTTCAGTTCATCAGGACACTTTACAAGAATGTCAATTTAAGGAGAAAGGCACTATATCCTTCCAAACCCTTCCTATTCATATACCCATCCAAATGCCTCTTAAATGTTACAATTGTACTAGCCTCCACCACATCCTCTGGCAGCTCATTCCATACACGTGCCACCCTCTGCATGAAAAAGTTGCCCCTGAGGTCTCTTTTATATCTTTCCCCTCTCACCATAAACCTATGCCCTCTAGCTCTGGACTCCCCAACCCCAGAAAAAAGACTTTGTCTATTTACCCTATCCATGCACCTCATAATTTTGTAAACCTCTATAAGGTCACCCCTCAGCCTTCGACACTCCAGGGAAAACAGCCCCAGCCTGTTCAACCTCTCCCTGTAGCTCAAATCCACTAACCCTGGCAACATCCTTGTAAATCTTTTTTATAAACTACATCATTTAAAGTCCACCAAATTCAAGAAAAGAACAATACTGCCCTTCTGATATTGAATCCCGATCCTATGTCCAGTTAATCTGTTGTTCATCTAATTTGCCTCCAATTTCCACCCTAGGGTTTGTATGTCTCTTAGATGATCACATATATGATCCCCAACTTCAATCCTACTGCCAGGGCAGTGGCTATCAACCAGTAGAGATGTAACATTGAGTCAGGGAAGCATTGGAGAATAGAAAATGTGTCCTATTTATTGAATCCATTAAAAAAAAGGGAAGATAGAAGAAATTATGGTACTGATGAATTTTGCCAGCCTCTGAAACTCTTCAACATTTTCAGTGGTTTTTATATCCAGTGGAATTCGAAAATGTTGAATTTCTAAATCTGTAGAAGCTTGTTTGATAGGATAGGAGAGAACTTAGATAGGAAAATTGTAGAGAATGACTCCAAATTGTTCCCACCTATCGTGCAGTAGCATCAATGACCACCGTCTCCATAAAAATAGTAAAATACTGTCGATCATGGAAATCTGAAACAAATGTAGGGATTGCTAGAGAAACTCAGCAGATCTGGCAGCATCTGTGGAGAGAAAGCAGAGTTAATGTTGCAGATACAGTGACTCTTCTTCAGAATTGCTTGATCAACATGCCCCATACCCAGCATTCCTTTCTGTTTGGCCAAGTTGGCAACGTAATATAAATCTTGAGATTGTCAATGTCCTCTCCCTTTGGGTTTGACATTACTCGATATTAAATTTATTTTCTTTGTGTTCAAATTCCTCCATGTTCTTACTCTCCGCCCTCTTTCTGAAACATCTTCTTGCCCCAAAATACACCAAGAACTCTAAATTCCTTTAATTTTAATTTTAATACCTCTTGATTTTAAACAGTGTACGATTGAAAACCGGTTTTGAAACGTAGACCTGAACTTCTTGTATTCCATTTCTAAATCTAATCATCTCCTTACCTCTCTCTTCATTTTTGAGGTTCTTGAAATTCATCAGTGGTAATAACTCTTTAAGTGACTTGTGGTCAAATTTTGTCAGTTAACACTCTTGTGAATATTTTACTACATTTTACTATGTTTAAGGTGCCTCATAAAAGCAGCTTTATTCTTTACATATGTAAATATATTGAATGGATCACATTTAGAACTGCAATGTCTTTCATATAAGAATTAAGAAATTTTCTGATATAAGTGAACATTTATGTGTTTTTATGATACTTCCCTATTATGTACAAAAATTTGTAGCAGACCTATTGTTCAGTAATTTATTTAACAAACAGCCATGGGCTTCATGAAGACACAATATATAATCAGTTGCAATAACTGTCATTTCAATCATTAAAACTTCTATCTCATGTTTGATTATTTTTATTCATCATTTGAAATCTACCAAACTTTCAGCAATTTAGGAACATTTAATCTTTAAGGCAGCACTTATTCATATTCTTTAAGGCAGCTTTTAGCCATTTAATACACCATGCCAAGAGGGTCTTTTGATGGGGCCTAGCAAACTGCGCCTAGCTCCCGGTTTTATACATACTGTAGAAATGATTTGGTCCAAGTGCCCTAAATTATTTACTTTTATTGAAAAAGAATTATTGTCTCCCACACACCCTCCCAAAACTCACCATGGTGTTTTATTTCTGGACTGGAATCGATTCTCACTTAACGTAGCTAAGGCTATTGAAATGACATAGACTGTGGCACACCCAGACATTAAGCCACCTTTCATCCCTCTACATTCCATTGAATCCTGTTTATTCAACCTTCCTCAGAGGACAACACTCTCTTCCCAGGAACAAATCTACTCTCGGGGATGCAGATTTAAGGCAGACATGAGGAGGAATTACATCTCTCAAAACATAAAGGAACTCACTACCCCACAGTGTGGCTGATGTCAGGACACTGAATAAATTTAAGGAAGAGATATACAGAGTTTAATTAATAATGGGATAAAGGGTTACGTGGAGTTGATATGAAAGTGGAGTTAAGGTCAGTAATGATCACATTTAAATGGCACAGCAGGCTCAAGGAACGAATTGCCTACTCCTGCTCCTGATTAGATGTTTCTGTGTATTCTAGTGAATCTTCTCTGTAAGACTTCCATGCAAATCCTTAGATTTTCATGCTTTGGACAGGGAGATCAAAATTGTCTGCATTACTCCATCTATGGTCTCATGAAAATTCTGAGGTCAAGACATCCTTTGATTATTCAAATCCTCCACCAAGAGAAGTGAAAATGCCACCCAATTCTTGATTTCTCCTCTGCCCTCCAACAACCCATCCCCTGACCTCAGCAGCAACATGGCTGTTCTGTGGTGTTGGCCATCTTTCCATGGGCTGCAATGGCCACTTCACAGGCTAATGTCAATTGCCATGGCCAAGCAGACTGGCAGAGCTCACCAAGCCCATTTCACTAGTCATGACTGACAGACATGAGTAAATTATGGTCACCAAGTCCAGTATACATTATGTCTTCTCCCAGCAAGACTGCAACCACCAAATGAAAGGCTTTCGGAAACTCTCAAGTTAACTGGATCGAGTGACCATGCTTTACCAGTGGGATGTTAGGTCCACAGAAATTTTTGTGCTCAAGTCCTGGAGTAGAACTAGAACTGAGAATCTCTAAGGCCAAGAGTGCTACCAAACAAGCCACAACTCAGCAAGAGTCCCAGGTTAATGTTCTGGAAATGTAGATTCAAAATTCAACATGACAGCTCTTAGAATTCAAATCAAATTATTAACGAATCTCATTCATGGTCACAATGAAATAATTGTTGATTGTTGTAGAAACCCCATCTTGCTCACTGAGGGAAGAAAGCTTGCTGCCTTTACCCAGTCTGGCCGACATGTCACTTCAAGCCCATAGCAATGTTGCTGAGCCTTAACTATCCTCAGCTATCGCTGAGGAAGCCATTCAGAATGAGGGCTTTTGAGGAGCAACGGGGGTATGGAGTCAAGTAGAAAGGTAAGCAGCACGTTAGCATGTGTCCAGGGTTTAAGTTCGAGGCAGACTAGGAATGAAGCAAAAAGGAAAGATAACTTAGGACATATTACTAAAGGTGATGTAAATCATGAGGATAAGAAAATTAGCATTAACGTGCTTTACCTGAATGCTCGTAGTATTCGTAACAAACTAGATGAAATAAAAGCACAACTCATTGTATGATGTGGTAGGTATCACAGAGATGTGGTTGCAGGGAGTTTGGGACTGCTAGTTAAACATAAAGGATTTACAACTTAATGAAAAGGCAGGGAGGTGGGCAGAGGGGCTGGGGTTGCCTTGTTAGCTAAGAATGAAATTAAATTTATGGCACTGAATGACCAAGAGTCAGCAGATGTGGAATCTGTGTGTGTGGAGTTGAGGAACCACAAAGGCAAAAAAATATAATGGGAGTTATGTACAGACCTCCCAGCAGTGGTCAGGACCAGGGGTGCAAGATGTACCATGAAATAGAGAGGGCATGTAAGAAAGGTAAGATCACGGTGATCATGGGGGACTTCAATATGCAAATGGACTGGGTAAATAATGTTGCCAGTGGATCCAAAGAAAGAGAATTCATGGAATGTTTAAAGGATGGCTTTTTGGAACATCTTGTGATGGAGTCCACAAAAGAGCAGTCTATTCTGGACTTAGTGCTATGTAACGAGCCAGATTTTATAAAAGGTCTTAAAGTCAGGGCACACTTAGGAGGCAGCGATCATAATATGGTAGAGCTCAGTCTGCAGTTTGAAAGCGAGAAGGCAAAATCGGATATAATGGTGCTACAGTTAAATAAAGGTAATTACAGGGTCATGAGAGAAGAACTGACGAAAATCGACTGGAAGCAGAGCCTGGTGGAGAAGACATAAGAACAATAATGGCAGGAGTTTATGGGTGTAATTGAGGACACAGTACAGCGGTTCATTCCAAAAGAAAGATTCCCCGGGGGGTGGGGGTGTGTGTGGTTTAGACAACCATACCTGACAAAGGAAGTCAGGAAATGTATCATAGAAAGAGATAGAGCCTATAAAGTGGCCAAGAGCACTGGGAAATCAGAAGATTGAGAAGACTACAGAAACAAACAGAGGGTAACAAAGAGAGAAATACAGAAGGAGAGGATCAAATATGAAGGTAAGCTAGCCAGTAATATTAGAAATGACAGTAAAAGTTTCTTTCAATACATAGAAAACTAACGAGATGCAAAAGTAGAGATTGAGCCACTTCAAATTGATGCAGGAAGGCTAATGATGGGAGAAAAGGAAATAGCTGAAGATCTTAATAAATACTTTGTGTCAGTCTTCACAGTGGAAGACATGAGTAATATGCCAACAGTTAAGGAGAGTCAAGGGGCAGAGTTGAGTATGGAAGCCATTACAAAAGAGAAAGTACTTGAAAAGCTAAAAGGTCTAAAAGTTAATAAATCTTCTGGCCCGGATGGGCTATATCCTAGAGTTCTGACAAAGGTGGCTGAAGAAATAGCAGACGCGTTGGTTGTAATCTTTCAAAAATCACTGGAGTCAGGGAAAGTCCCAGATGATTGGAAAATCACTGTTGTAACCCCTTGTTCAAGAAAGTATCAAGACAAAAATTGGAAAATTATAGGCCGATTAGCCTAACCTCGGTTGGAGGTAAAATTCTAGAATCCATCATAAAGGATGAGATTTCTAAATTCTTGGAAGTGCAAAGTCAGATTAGAACAAGTCACATGAATTTAATAAGGGGAGGTTGTGCCTGACAAACCTGTTTGAATTCTTTGAAGAGGTAACAAGTAGGTTAGACTAGGGAAACTCAGTGAATGTTATCTACCTAGACTTCCAAAAAGCCTTTGATAAAATGCTTTACGGGAGGCTGCTGAGTAAAGTGAGGGCCCATGGTGTTCAAGGTGAACTACTGGCATGAATTGAGGATTGTCTGTCTGACAGAAGGCAGAGAGCTGGGATAAAAAGTTCCTTTTCGGAATGGCAGGTAGTGAGAAGTGGTGTCCTGCAGGG